>NC_134569.1:27695276-28037776 GCF_050947875.1 Dermacentor variabilis
GAAAATAAGGCGCAATGGTGGCGTCTTTTCGAATGTAACGGTAAGGAAAGGGAAGGAATAAAACTCGAGTGGAGAAATCAAAGGCGATCGAGTTTGTGCGCGTTCACGATGCGACATCGATGTGTCACTGTTTGCGTGACTTCCGTTGGGCCTTTCTTTCTTTCTTTCTTTCTCGCGTAAGCATGTGATGGTACGCCGAACGCTTAGTAAACCTAACGGAAGCGCTCGAGATTTGACATTTCGGTCCGCACGACGTTTCGTGCGGACCGAAATGCCAAATCTCGAGCGAGTCCGCGATGACTCCTGTCCGATAAAGCGTTTTCTAAAAGGCGCGCTTGTTGTCTGCGTAATCGTCACGGCTGGTGCATCTGGAGGAATCCAGTTTGTTGTTTACGTTGTGGAGATACCGTTGTGTAAGTGTAATCAGTCAGTCCGGTCTTGTGCACGTGAGTGCGTGATCTTCTTCGGTGCTGTTCCGTGCATGTTGGCCGTCGTGTGTCGCCCCCCATTATCATCGTTGCAGAGCAAATATCTCAAGTACCGCATTTTTCTCTATACAGGCTATACTCGCTATACTTTCCCTCGCTGAAATTTCTGCGTAATGTACGCAGCAATCGCTGCGCGCTCCAGGTCTGGTGGCTGGCAATTTTTATTGTGCAAGGACGATACAGAGCTTGTCCAAAGCGGCTGAAAGGACGGTGTGCAAAGAACGCGAAGTATGCATAACACTGGCAGGTCCTGTGCTTGTGAGTAATTCAGCGCTCGTCTTGCGTCACTCCTGTTCTTTGTCACGTTTTTGTTAAATATGTCTTTAGAGGAGAGGTTGGCGTTTTCATAGACGCCGGCCACTCCCCGTGCAGGGCAGGCAATACTGTATAGAGGAAAAGCACACGGGAAACAGTCAGATAACACGGACACTTGTGAAGTTCCGCGCAGGCGTAAAGGAAAGCACAGAAGAGAGTAAACGAAGAGTAAGGGACACACACACGCTTCCGTAAACACGCGAAAGTCCCTTCAGCGCTGTTAAGACTTTTAGCCGCTTCCAGTAACAACATCGCCAAGCTTCCAGCAAAATGTCGCGCGCTAGTTTGTGTGTGCTCGTGTGCGTTCGGTAACGAGCTTGCTTGCGCTTTTGCAAATCGGGCGGGACAACGTCAGTTGCGATGCTCACTCGCCTTGTGCCTCGCCTCTCCCTTACTTCGCAGCGCCATGCGGGGCCGATGAGCGCGCAGCGTGCGTAGTCGTGGCGCGGCCGCAGCGTCTGCCCCCAGGCGGAGCCAGCGGCAGCACGCGGAGCCATGGCGGAACCCACCAAAGGTGAGCCAGGTGCCGTGATGCACTGACGAAATCTCGTCTAGCTTCCTTCGTAAATTATTACAGTGAAATCTGCGACTGCGATGATTCAGCTGCTGTGATAATGATGGGTAGCAGATTTATGTAATCGTAGTGCTTGTGGCTTCCGACGTTCCTCCTATTATTATTATTATTATTATTATTATTATTATTAGTAGTAGTAGTAGTAGTAGTAGTAGTAGTAGTAGTAGTAGTAGTAGTAGTAGTAGTAGTTTTTCATTTACAAGCAAGCACACTTTTCTGAACTCATATGGAAGCGGTAAGTTTCAGCACACATTAGTAATTGATGCGAACGGTTGCGAACTGTTGAATTTATAGCGCAATATTTTGGCCGAAGATGTGCAATTCCGCGAAGTCGTTTCAACTAAGCCAGGAGGAACCAAGTTTTGGCAAATTCATGTTCTATCCATCATTCTCACACTGCCTGAACCGCCACACTCGCAGCGCAGCTAGACACTAGCGTCACGCTTTCCCTCCAGTAATTTTTTGTATGTAGTAAACGAACACGAGACGGTATAACCACACGTACGCCTCAACCACGGGCCGCGGGGGCGACTGTCGCAGGATCGAAGCCCGTGACAGCGGAACGCGCAGTCCACAAAGGGCGCGGGCAGAAGCGATTGTGCGCTTCCTTGTGAAACGAAAGCGGCTTAGACCCCGAAAGTCTTTAATGGCTTATTAGCTTGTTCGCTTAGAATAGTTGAGGAAATGGGTTGACGTTACGGGAAATCGCCCGCAACTTTTAAATTAAATAAGAAGGTTTGTACCACTCGCTGTTAATTATGGACCCTTAAAATTAGCGCTCGCAAACTGGGGCATGCATTGCAGCTGCATTATTGAACCTTGCATATTAGCGCAGCAATTTTTTCTAACGCTAACATAGAGCGCAGTGCATCGCTATGCCATTACGACCACGGAGCAAACACTTAGCCAAGCCAGTTTTATTGTCTTATTTTTAATTTTACTTGCCACATGTTTGTATCGAGAAGTCCTATACGATATATCGCGACCGAGGTCACTTGCTTCCTTTATTTATTTATTTATTTATTTATTTATTTATTTATTTATTTATTTATTTATTTATTTATTGTGGTTCTTGATATACACGTAGCTATCTATACCGACGCTTTCTAATGCCATAAGAACATTCGGTCACCGACAACGCCGACGAGAGGCGATTTCTCCGCTTTGACTTATGTCCATGCTGCCGCGCGCAAAAGCATATCGGTAAAATGTTTAATGCTCGCATGGATCGAGGCAGTCATAACTGCAACTACAAAACCACGTGCTGGCAAAATTTTTGTTGCGCCTGATCGAAAATTTTCAGACGTCCGGCTCTCGCAAGGGTCTTACCCGGTGATTCCATGTTGCTCGTGTCACACAGAGCGGTGTGTCAAGAATTACGGCACATTTTTACCGATCGAGTTCCCGAAATCACCGTTCGGGTTTATCGGGAAGCGCAACGGCTGACTGTCAGACTGAACATTGGGTAACAAATAATTTACGGTATTAAGATACACAACAATTTAGGCGGCTAACCAGCCTCTTCAACGGCGATGCCTGTCGCTGACCTTCGAGAGGGCTGCCTGTTGAGGCCTCGAAGTAGTGCTAGGCAGCCTCACATCAGAGCGCGCTGTCTCGCCTTGGCCCTTACGCAATGCCGCAGTGCGCGCGAGCGAGCCGGCCCTCAAGGGAGCGGGAAGGGGATCCCTCAAGGCTTTCCACGATCCGGGGTCGTGTTCCCGCGGTCATCCGGTGCGCGGATCGCGAGGCCGGCGGGCGCCTGATAAGCGCCGTGTCCGCGACTGCCAGGCGCCGCCGCGCACTCGAGTGTGGGGCTCGTCTTACTGCGAAATGACGGGGAACTGCTGCCTTATCTGCTATGCGTCTGTGGGTTACTAGAATCGCTGCTATTTCCAGCTGTGGGTGGGTGTCCGCGCGTAGGTGAAACTTTCACGAACTCTCTCTCTCTCTCTCTCTCTATGCGTGTGAGTGTGCGCGCGTTTGTGTGCGTGCGCGGGCGTGTGTCTGTGTGTCTGTGTTTTGTGCTTCTGCATAACGATGCCTCGTGACCAGAGATAGCATTGAAACCCTACTCCTCCGTTCCCGTGTTGGAAGGAAAACTCGTGCAAGGACAAGAGCATCTGATTGTTGGCCCTTGCGCAAAACTGCTCTCCTGACAGCCACTCGAGAGCCATCCATCACGGCAGCACTCTATGAGGAGGTGATTTCTGTTCTGGGCAGAAAAAAAGAAATACAAGCCCCGTCATTTTTATCTGCATAAACAACGAATCGGCATTAAGCGCTCGCGTGCGGTAGGCGCGCGAAAAGCACAGGGGCGCTCGCGGGACTGTTGGGCACGTCACACCAGCACCTTCAGCAAAGGTAATTGTTTAACACGCGTTTATGCAGCACACACGTGCGCTGTGACGGCGGTCGCTCGTTATCACGTTTGCGAGTGCGTGCGTTGAAAGAATATGCGACCTCGACAGCAACACCTAGTTGCACAATTGGCAACTTTTGGAGTATTGCTTACACCAACTTTTGTTTCTCTCTGTGTGTGTGTGTGTGTGTGTGTGTGTGTGTGTGTGTCTACTATACACACGCGGCGGGAAATGCATGAGTGCAGAGCATAGTTCCTGTGGATACTAAGGCTTCGTTTGGTGGGGGTTCGAAACAATCCTCCATGTGAAGTTTACACGACTCTCCGTCGACAACCGTTATGGTATATGAATTTCCTCCTCCGTCGACTTTTGTCTGAAGTAAATATCTACTCTGAAGTGTGTACACAGTTGTACTATGGGGGTACACATGCCTTCAGACCGCGCTAGGCGTCGACGAAACTACATAGCTCTGTCTCACGGCGAGCCGGTGCTTCATACAGTTTCAAGACTGCGCCAAAGGCGTTCATTTTGTGGCCGCGTGGCGGTGCGTCGCTGCGTCAAACGGCGTGGTCGCGCCGTCTTGCTACGATTGTTTCGTCTGTTCGGTTGTCGCGTCTCTGCACTGGAAGATAGCACTATGCATTAAAACGCCGTCGTAGCACCTCGACCTTCCGAGCACGCCCCGAAAGCCTGCCATATGAATGGCTTATGTTGAAGAAGGGCTAGGTGATCGCTTGAATTGTGTGACATGTTTGCAGCGCTGAAGACGCAACACAGCATGAAGACGGACGAGACGGGCGCTAGGTTAGCAGTGATTCGATATTAACCACCGACGACGACAGGCGTATGTGAAAACAGAGGCTTTCCGTACGCTAAAGCCGTGTCTTGATGTTAGAATCTAAACGCATCTTTTTTTTTTTTTTCCAAATGATGCGGCCATGAATAGTCATCTATCCAGAGAGACCGATAGGTTTTACTATATGTATTGCAGTCTCGGGTTTCGTCCATATCTACTTTATACTGTAAATGTATATGGGCTTGTGACGACCCCAGCCCCATCTCTTTCCTACATTTTTCTTAATCGTTCTTTTTTTTCCACCAATACACTGAATAAACCTCTCTTGCTTATAGCGACTATCGAGCATTTACCACTCCCATCTACAGCTTTGAATCCCGGCGCTTCGTGTGTGGAAGGTGTACATTCCTTACGGTTCGTACTGGGCGAGTATCTTGGCTTTCCGTTACAATGTGCTGAGTCGTCTCCGATGTGTGTGTGTGTGTGTGTGTGTGTGTGTGTGTGTGTGTGTGTGTGTGTGTGTGTGTGTGTGTGTGTGTGTGTGTGTGTGTGTGTGTGTGTGTGTGTGTGTGTGTGTGTGTGTGACGCGAGCAGGAGAGTTGCGGACCGAGACAAACATGGTCGCCCGAACACCGCCTTTATTCTTCGTCTTCCTCCTTCACCACTAGTGCACCTTACTGTCCTTGTGCGCTTCGTCGCACTCTTCCCCCTCCCCCTGAGAGAGCCGTAGCTACAGGGGCCGATGATACCGTCATGCTTCTCACATGGGTGATGTCAGTCTGGCAGTCCGGTGGCGTTCAGCCGAGCTTAGGTGGCCGAGGCTGGCTGCTGCACTGCGGACGACATATGCATGCCCCGACGAAGGAAGGTTTGGACACATGGCAGGTGTGGGCACTCGGATGTAGTAGGCGTCGCGTCCTGTGGACACGTGGAGAGAGAGAGTAAAACATCTTTATTAATAATATTTGAATGGCGAGAGCAGTGTGGGAGGAACCCTCAGTCCAGGGTCCCTATGATGATTCCGGCGATATTTCGAGCCCGTTGTATCACAGCTCGGAGGACCTCGGGTGGTCCGTCGCGGAGGGCGTCGTCCCACAGCTCTTTGTTGCGTAGGGGGTAAAGGAGAGTTGGCAAGGGAGGAAAGAGGTTTGCAGTGCACTCAATCGTGACGTGGAAGATTGTGGGCGAGCTGCCACAGCCAGGGCAACGATCTGCATAGCAGTGTGGGTAGAGTCTCCCGCCCGACCGTTCGGTGGTCTGAGTAGCGGGGGCGAAATATTAGTTTGCCCGGTATGCCAGGGAAATGCCCGTGTTGTTTTCGTCATTGTGCACAGCGTCGTCGCAGGAATCGATGCGGTGGGTGCAGTTCTCATGGACGGTGCTGAAGGTGTACTCGGCGATGTTCTTTCTTGCAAAACGTCGTGTTTGTTGAGTCGGCCTTGAATTTAGCTGACTTGCTCACTGACGTATTCCTCGTTGCAACTGTTCTTGATGTTGTTGATGTTGATCTTTGTGATGTTGTTGCGACAGTTGTTGATGTAGCGTATCTATTGGAATATGCCTTTGATTGCTTGCGCGAGTTGACGTGGAGATGAATGGGTAGCTTGCACACAGCTCCTTTTTGTGAGACTTGTCTGGTGGCGAGTGTAATGTTCCAGGCTTCTCAAAAGTCTCTTCCAAGGCTGCTGCGACGTCATTCAGAATGCACGCTTTTGTCATTTGACAGTTTGCGATGCCGCGCGGCGCGTGCGAAGCTTCTGAAGTGGCAGCGGCCTGTTGAGGTGTATTACGCAGAAGAAGGCTTGAGAGTTGCGGTGCGCCTTGATATCTATATGTGCGTTGCTCCAAATTGTCTACGCCTTGAAAGTTACATGCGTTGGCGTTGGTACTCGTATTCTGGTTTCGCCCTGGCAGTAAGCAATTTGGCTTCGTGTCACGAGAATAACTGACTGTTGAGGTATTTTCTCGATTCGTGTTGCTGAAACTGTAGTTTATGTCCATGCTGTTTCAAATTCTTGGTGATTGAGCGCTGGAAGATGTCCCAGTGGATGTGGCTCGATCATGTTCTCTCAAAGAAAGGTCATCTGTCTGCGATGCCGTGGCGTGGTGCTCAATCGTGTAAAGCATGCACTGCGGCCTAATGTTCATACCAACAAGCCCAAATCACTGCATTACAGCATTTCATACAAGGGTCGTGCGACTTGAAAGTGAGTATTGGCCCGCGCCTTCGAGACGAGCGGTAGAATTCGTCAGAAGCTTCAATGACGACATCAGCGCTGCAGCTTGCTGAAGACGTACATATTGTTGACTGATGTGCGGAGGTGAAACCTGGTTCAATGTTGGGTTTCGAAGGAACGAATAGGCGTGCGGATCGTTTAGTGCGCAGTGACTTTTCTTTTATCGGGATTGTCAAGTTCATACTAAACGTGCGATTGGGCTTCCTCTTCGTGGGAAAATCATGGCAAGGAAAATTCGCCGAGGATCTGCTGAAATTGGGTTTTGTTTCGGAATGATGATGATGGCTACGTGGAAACTGTGTGCGACTGCGGCGACCCAGTTGAAATGTCTGCAGACCGTAGATAATGGAGGGGTTGTAACCTTCAAATTGGCTGATCATTTCTTCTTTGGTTTTATTCTATGATTAATCGTTTTCAAATATGTGCGTGAGGTAGAAGGAAATGCTTCCCCGATGACGTAATCGTTGAAATTTGCGATCATATCCCGTTGCGACCATGATGCAGCGGATGCGTGGAACTTGAAGAGGCGAAACCAATCTTCCACGGGCCCATCGTCCGCTGATCCGGTATAATTGGGTATGTCCAAGGCTTGCGGTGATGTGGTCATAATGCTGGTCGGTGTCGGTGGTGGAGCTGTGCGCTCCTGGTTCACGCCGTGGTGTTGCGTACTTGCATGATCATGTGAGGCCGACGAGGTGGCTGTCAGATATTTATTTTGTCGACTTGTGTGACGCGAGCAGGAGGTTGCGGACGGAGACATGGACCCCGAACACTGCCTTTATTCTTCAACTTCCTCCTTCACTACTACTGCGGTTCGTCACACACACACACACACACACACACACACACACACACACACACACACACACACACACGTATATATATATATATATATATATATATATATATATATATATATATATATATATATATATATATATATATATATATATTTCTCCTCCTTGTCCTTGCCCTGAGACAGCCAGCTGGGACCTCGAAAAGTAAGGCACAGGTCTGTGTTATCATAACACCGCCTGGAAGTCACTTGTACGAATTTCGGCACTGAAACTTTGCTACTGCCTCCTGCTGTATAGCGTGCATAGAGGAGTGTTGTTCACGATGCTTGTATTCGCCGTGTAGGCGAGCCAGCGTCACAAAGCATAAGCGCCGGATCGTATATAGGCTCTCTCTAATACATTTTTTCACAGTATTCATTACCAAATCCAGTGAGACCACAGGCATCGCCTACTGTTTTGAGCTCTCTGTCACCTAAAGACCAATTGATCTCGCGTGCTGCGTATCCAGGGACTGCGGACCTCGGTACAGGCGAACGATCGAAGAACGCCGATGTGTTTGTTCTCCGCCTGAACGCTGCCAAAAAACTCTGGTGCCGCGGCTGTACGCCGACGTCTGTCTCAGGTGATGGCAACCCTTTTGCCCTTTCTTTATCCGTTGGAAAAGAAACGCCCCCCAAAAAAGAGCACGGAGAAGCAAACGACCGCGGTCAAAACTGTTGACCTCGCCGTGCGTAAACGGGACGTCATCGGCGCTCTCTCTCGTTTGACAGTTGGGCTGGTCGGGCCACGAAACCAGACGACGTCGGTCGCGTCGAATCTGTTACAGTTATTTTGGTTGCCCCCCCACCAACCGGCGGGTGGTGGCGGCGACGCGCTCCGTGACGCAACCTTCTGGTTGTTGCAGAACGGCGCTCCGGGCCCGAACCGGCGCAACCTCGAGTCTCCTTCCCCCTCGTCTGTTTATGCGCTTCAGTGGAAAAAACGGGCGACAGACACGGGCGACCCGCGTTTAGAAATGGTCCCCGTTCTTGTCGCGATTGCTTCTCCCGGTCGCAAGGCGAGGAGGCCTCCTCTGTGGGCCACCGAGCGACGGCTGCGGCGAAGCCACTGAGCGCGCAGCGGAGGAAGAGCTCGCTGGCGCCCTTCTGCGACGAAGGCGACGCCCCGGCGGTTTCGACCAAATACGCTTCTATTTATACTGATATGCCGAGCTGGCTCGAGAAAGAAAAAAAAAAACGCACGAGAAGGGGGGCGTCGCTAGGCGTACCAAAACACGCTCGCAGCGTGAGAAGAGGGCACGTCTTTCATGGTGGCAGCAGGCCTCGTCTCTGTCAGGACCTCGGGCGAAATCCGCGGGGACGTGTGGTCCCCGTTCCTCTCCCTGGTGCCGCAGGGGATGTCGCTGTGTTCCACTTGTTATGACGTATGGTTTCACGATTATAGGAAAAGCAAGATTTTGTTTGCGTATTTTGTCTCTTTCTTTTTGCCCGTTAGGGAGGAGGAATTTGGGAAGGGGAGGCGTACGCGAATTGATTGCCGTTGGCGCGTTTGTGAACACTGATTAATCGACACCACTGCAGAAAGAGAGAGAGGAGTGGACATGATGTAGCTAGATTAATGTTTGTTTACGTTGTTTATTTTGAGTACCCAGAAGTGCAAGAGAGGATGTCACGAGGAAGGGAGAGGCAGCTAATGTGCTACTTAAGTGGTTGAGAGGAAAGGAAGAGAACTACTCATTAACGCGCTATCATAAGAACTAAATGAGCGAAGGTAAACGTGTTATACATAATACATTACATAACGCACATGCTGCAAACTAACATGACGTAATAGATCGTAATTAGTTGCATTAGGAATACGGGTGATAGTGAGTTTGCACTTATTGACTGCTATTGGAGCCTTCGATGTACGGTTTCTTTTTTGTGCTGCTGTCTTTACTAAATAGCTCGAGATGTATTTGGCAGCGTGGTATGCTGTCCTATACAGGTACTGGGGGGGGGGGGGGAATACGGTATACTTAACGGTAAAGGAATTTACGCACAGAGACACGCGCACGCTGACTGACACGCATACACACACACTGAAACCTTCGCGAACTCTCATTATGTCCTGTAGTTACAAGAAATACTAGCTCTTTCGTTGCGCCCAAAGCGCAGACAGTGCTTGTCCGCGATCCAGAGTTCAAGTGGTCGTTGTGGGGGGAATATGTAGTTCGTGTGCGCCTATTGGGTGGGTGGGAATACGATCCATTGTTTGTCCACAGTGAAAGAACATCCGGTCGTTAAGTTTTTTCAGTGTTGGATGTTTGTTCCATGAATAACAACGATATATATATATATATATATATATATATATATATATATATATATATATATATATATATATATATATCACTACATTTATTTATTTTTTATAGACGCGCAAGTGCGTAAAATTTGTATTGACGTGATGATGATACATGACCGGGGTAGTTGGAGAAGTATGGGAGAGGCCTTTGCCATGCAGTGGGCTTAACCAGGCTCATGATGATGATGATGAATATGATGATGAGGACGACGACGACGATGATGATGATGATGATGATGATGATGATGATGATGATGATGATGATGTCCTTGATGAGTTTGGCACTTATCCACTCTCGGGGATTGGCCAAGAGTCGGGCAGACTTTGCTTATGTCTTCAGAAAAAGAAGGTAAAAACGTATAATTTTGTCACCTAAATTTAAGCGAGGAAAAATCAAAACGGTTCAGCAAATTGTCATGCTATGAAGAGGAAAAAAATATAAAAAAATTATCTATAATACATAAATGAAGCAATAGAGGAGGAATGAAAACAATAATATGTTCATCAATGAAATCGGTTTTATTCAATAATAAATTTTTCCAGGGCGAAGCACACATTCCTGTGTGAGTGCCCAAGCACAGACGCTCCGAAAGACAGCAGTACCGGAGTGTTCAATGGCAGGCCGAGCTGTCGCACTGTAATTTCTAATGTCATTTTCCTCATGGAGGAGAAACGCCGGCATTCCAGTAAGTAGTGCTCAATCGTCTCTAATGCGTCGCAAAAATGGCACAGTGGGGATATTGCCAGACCAGATCGGTGCATGTAAAAATTGAGAGATGGGACTCGACAACGTAGTCTCGTTAATGTGATTTCGATTTGTCTTGTTTTGCAAAATTTCCGGCTCCAAGGAAATCGTAAGTGGTGCAGTTCCAAGGATGATTTAAGGTTTGATTGTGATGTTAAAAGGATGTATCTTCTGAACCGGACGGACGTGATACAACCCATGGTTGGAAGAAAGGGAAGCACCGGGCCGCTCATAGAAGCCTTGGCCAAGCTGTCTGCCACCTCATTCATAAGTATGCCTTTGTTTCCAGGTACCCCATATTAATCGTAAACTTCGCAAATGACTTGGAGCCAGTGAGTACAAAGTTTTCAATATGTGTGACTCGCAGGGAGCAGTAAGTGAGGTGCACATCGACAAAGAATCTGTGACTATTACCGCCGTTGTCCTGGAAGATTGTTGCTTTCGTAAAGCTAGGACAACAGCTTGGAATTCCGCTAGGTATATTAGAGTGAAGTCGGGAAGCCGAATAGAAAAAGACCAGTCCAACGATGATGAAAAAATTCCAACTCCTGCCTTTTCCTCACGTTTTTGTTTCCTCTCGCTCGTTTCTTTCTCTTCTTACTGAGAAAATGTATAAATAAACTCTCTGTGCCTGCAGTCGCACTCTTGATGAAGGCCGGACCCATATATATATATATATATATATATATATATATATATATATATATATATATATATATATATATAGTCCATGGATGCGGCTGACTTGCATTGCACGGCCTTGGTTTCACCCTGTTGCGCTGTTTGTTTGTTTGTTTATTTGTTTGTTAACTGTGACGAAATGAGCAGTGTGACTGCCGACGAGCCCGCTGTCCGAAAATCATAGCTAACAGACACACATATTAAAAACTACACGAGGGCCAAAATTAAATTGAAAAATAAAAAGAAATTCACTGCATATCCTGGTATGGCGCTACACTTCATCACACGCAATTCAATATGTCTAACCGACAAGCTCACATCGCCGCTGTGGTTGTCCCATTCTTTGTCCGTTGTCCGAGCATGTTCTGCCTACTTAGACAGTGCTGGGGCTTCACAAAATGTAGCAGTAAAGGGTTTGGTTGTGGCTGCTGCATTTTGATGCTTAGATATAGAAAACCATATGGTACATGTAGTGTCGTCATAGATATGGTGCACCAGCTCTTTTAATATGTCTGCGTTCTTTTATTTATTATTTACTTTATGTATTACATACTGCCGTCCTATTTTTGAGGCCTTATGCAGTAGTGGGAGCAGAGATATAACATAATACAATACAAAAAAAGAAAAGAAAGGAAAGAAAATCAACGGAGGACACAGGCAAGGGTGAGAGCAGGAACAGCTAATACAAGCTCAGTACACAAAAGCAAAACCGGGGGTGGGGGGGGGGGTGGAGGATTAGAGGAGGACACACATGAGACAATGCGTACACTCAGAACGAAAAAAAAAAGAACTGTTATAGGTAAAAAAAAAATTTACAGGACAACTTACGAAGTAATGACAATCATAGTACATAAAAAGCGAACATATTGTTGGGCACCCTGTGAAGCAGTGACCTTCATATTATGTAGAAGCGAACAAGGGATAACGAAAAAAAAACAGCAAAAGTGCACGATGCACGCGCGCGCATTTATTCGAACACTCAATAGTAGGAAAAAAGAAAAAAAAAGTGAAATAGCAACGACATACGGGCAGATTACGTGACGTGCTGTAATTGCGGTCCCCCCATACGGCGCTGTGTTTCTAATCGCTTGCAGAAATGAATGAAGACTTGGACGTTCGATTACATCAGCAGACGGCATTCCAATTGGCAATCAGCCGAGAAAGAAGAGTTCTTGAACGCGTTTGTTCTGCATTTAAGCTCAGTCACCTATATTCGGGTGAAGAGACCGAGTAAGCTGTTTGTTGCAGGTGCTACGAATGCGAATTGATCAATTTTTACTATAATGTGGAATAGCGAATAAAAGAGCTTCAACCTGTCATGGTATCGCCGTGTTTGAAGTTTGTTTTTATTGTGAAAGAAAGTATATATACACTTCAGGCGCATCTCAGCCGTCGCCGTAAGGTTCCGTATAAAGTCCAAGGGCGATAAAATCATCGCCGTGTGCTGTATGTGCGAGTGCCGGCTAGCGAGGGTGAGCCGGCGATCGCGGCTCAATCTCGCGTGCGCAAAGGAAGAAAGCGGGGAAGAAGCGCGCCGTGTTCTGTCGCGCGCAAGGATCCGGGGGCAGGACAGGAAGGGGGGGTGGGGATCGTTCTACTGCGGGCCGCTGTGTCTGGAAAGCCATCTGCGGCAGGGACCGAGTCCAGCCGCGCGCTGTGTTTTCACGGCTTAGTTCGCGTTTTTGCGGGGCGCCGCACGAAGGTCCATTCGCTCGCTGCTGCTGCCGCGCTTCCTCACTCCAGCGTTCTGAGATCGAGTTTCCGTGATCGTTTAGTGAGGTATGTGGATGTTTGCTTGTGCGTGCGTGATACCGCGCTTGTTAATTTGTTTGTATGCCTGTGTTTACAACTTTATACGGCCGATAAAACTACTATCCGTACTTCGCATATAGCTGCTCACTGATTTGCTATCTTGATCAATACTTCGCGTGTGATTTCTTTTTTTGTTACGGTGTAAAAGTCTGGCCCGTATTCACGAAAAGGTATTATAGGCTAAAATTGTTTGTAAGAGTAAATTCCAGCCAATCGTTTTGCGGGGAATATCATTAGCGAAGGTGGGCAGCCAATGGCCAATACGTTTACGAACTAAAAGCTTTGTGAATGCGGCTTCAAAAGTTTGAGTTGATTGCTCGTGATTTAACCAATTTACATTATCGAAAAAGTGCCACGAACCACCTGTTGAAACTCCGTAATGAACATGCAAGTAGAGCATGGAGCTGTAAATATCTCAATCAAGTTACACACGGCGTGGAGCTGACAACCGGGATATTAAGACAGCGCCCGCTATTTTCGAAAAAAGCCAGAGCTAGCAGCCGCCATTTATGAAATTTGCTCGGATTTCCGCAGCATCACCAGTGACATGTCAAGAAACGGGCGGTAATAGATTGCTGCGTTAGTCATCTTAGTACTCTATTTACTCGAATATAACACAACCACGATTGTAACGCGACGGTCGATTTTTCAGTCCGTGAAATAAAATAAATAAATAAATAAAACCGTTAATTTAACGTGAGATGAACGGAAAGAGAGCTGATGCCTTTATTCAAGGAATCAATTTGGAAACTAGTTCACTTACCGTCGTCGCCTGAGAAGGAGAACGGAGCTTTCCTCGGGCGGTATTGCGGGGCTTTGGGAGATAGTCTTGCTTTCGCGAAATTTCGCGTGATTCGGCATCGATAGCCTCCTCGTCAAGTGCTCCTGGCGCTGTGCCAAGCTCGTTATCAGTGCCAAGAGCGCTGTCGCCGGTAGATTGGACAGGTTCGGTGCCGATACGAGAAGTCTCCCGAGAGCGAAACTATACCAGGTTGCCAACGAAACGGCAAAACCGCAAGAATTAGAATATTTGTTTTAAAATCGTAAATGCTGCTTTTATTTTAATCTAACGCGAGGGTATACAGTTCAAGCGACGAAAATAACGAAAAAGAAAAGAAAACTCGCATTACAATCGAATAAATAGAGTAATCCTGTTACAAGCGACGGCCGCTGGTTACGAACCAGGGCGCGTACTCACAAAAAGCTCCTACGCGAGAATTGTTCGTGAGATCGCATTCCAGTCAATCCTGATTATGGCCATATTATTAGCGATGGCAACCGGCCAATGACAAGGACCACGTACGAACACACACACACACACACACACACACACACACACACACACACACACACACACACACACACACACACACACACACACAAACGAACAAATATCTGTTATGTTAGAGTTGTTCGGAAGAACGAAGTCCGACCGATGCTGATACAGGGCATATCATTAGCGAAGGAGACCGGCCAAAGGCCGAGAACACTTACCAAGAAAAACCTCGTACTTTATGGAATTGTTTTCGGAGCTAGTTCCAGCCAATCCTGATGCTCGAAGCGTTATTAGCAATAGCGGTCAGCCAATGGCAAAGAGAACTTATGACTGAAAAGCTTTGTAAATTTGGTCCCGGGATCGTATTCACAAAACGAAACTCGTTGCTCTGTAGAGAGACTTGTTCAGGATCAGGCACTAGCCAATAAATAGTGACGCCGGACATATAGAATGCGGGTAGCCATTGCTAGACTGGGAATGTATCTTGTAAAACGATAAATTTCCTTTTTTGTTCCTTTCATCAACTGCGAAAATCGGGCGGCCGATCCAGACGCAAATAGCGGCTGGACGACGGCCGAGACAATAACGAAGGACGAAAAGAATGGAAAATGAGATGGATCGTTGCAAAACGCTGCCCTACTTTTTGCGAATTGAAAGCTCCGTAGACTCCACTTCCGGGTTGCCATTTTGCAACGATTTCATTTTCATTTTTCTTTTTCGCTATCAAGAGCTCGCTCGAAGCAGCGCCCTGTGCTATATATTGCTGGCATTGGCCGCTCAGCTTTAGTCGTCTAATAAATAAATAAATAAATAAATAAATAAATAAATAATGATAACTTAAATAGTGATTTTCTTCAGATAGTTGAATGTGTGTTTCAATTCCTCGTGCAACTAATGTCCGCCTATCTGAAGATGCCCGCTTAAGAACAAGAACTGTGTTTTCCGCGAAAAGAAATGTCGATTATCAAAAATTCCGGAATACTTAATAATGACCACCCTGCAGGGTGAAAACAATCGTTACAATATATGGTCAAAAGAGTACCCTAGGTGCTATAACCTTATAACTGTAAATTTCATTTTCCATTCTTTCGGATTTTTGCCATTCGCTGGGATGTCGGCGCACCACCGTTATCGCCGTGATCCGCTAAGTGACATGGCCACTGAGAATAGGAGAATGAAAAAAATGTAACCGAATAGGCATACAAAATACGGGCCCGTGCTGACGACGCAGTTTCCGTAAGGCCGGGCGTAGGCCAGTCATGATAACGAGCAGTTTGATAGCGCGACAGGTTAGATAGATAGATAGATAGATAGATAGATAGATAGATAGATAGATAGATAGATAGATAGATAGATAGATAGATAGATAGATAGATAGATAGATAGATAGATAGATAGATAGATAGATAGATAGATAGATAGATAGATTGATTGATTGATTGATTCGTCCGTAAGGTAGATCTTACGGACGAAACAAAAACTTTCCGACGTTCGGCCCCTAGCTTTTGCCGCAGAGTTATTACCACCGGCTGTAGCAAACACGCTGACGAGCAGGCGCCACACTTTCACACAGCCATGCGATTAAACGCTGCGCCTGTTGTTAAAGTCCCCTTGCGCAGGCGGCTTCGTACGCACTGGGCACAGACGGATCCGCGGCCTGCGTTGTTGAGTGAGGCACCGGAGAGAAGGTCGCGCTCGCTCCTGTCCTCGCACGCCCAGGCGACGACAGAAATGCAGCCCATGGCCGGGCATCCGCAGTGGCGACTCGCAAGTGCGCCTCGCTTGGACGATGGCCAACGAGGAAATCCCTATAGCATCGGCGGAGAGGCTCTCGAACCGCTGCTGCTGCAAGTGCTGTTTATATCGTGACGCTGTTGGCGTGTGTCAAGGGGCGGCAGCGTGGCGCTTTTCTCTCGCCTCCTCTCGTGCATCCGTTTGGACGGCGGCAGATCCGCCTGCTTGTTTTTCGCGCTCCATCTGTTGCCGATCACTTTACGGAGTTTGGTAACGGACCCTCGCATCTATGAATGTATTCGTCCGGTTGCTTTCGTGAGACAGAGGACAACTAAAATGTGAGAAATTTACGGATGATGATCGATCTTTTGATTGGAAGCATCTAGCTTATGGGTCATATATACCAGTCATACTGCGTACTTTTAATTGTTACCTTAAATCTATCTAAACGGCTGCTTAGGGTGCACCGTAGAAAGGCGTAAGAGTATGAATGAATTTTTGCAGTTGCACCTTTCCGAAGCACCAAATATTCGGATTGGATTTCTCAGCGTGCCACCCTTCGCATCTAACATCAGATCCGTTCGGGAGCCATAAGGCATCGCACCAAGTGTCACTATATCCACTGTGTCCGCTTATTACAGTGCGTGCTGATTCTGTAACGTTGTGTTCATGTGTATGTATGAATGAGTTGCATTATTTGCCACGTTTCGTTGGTGGAGTTACTATGATAAGGGCATGACCACGCAATCAACTCCAGCATCCCTCTGATTTGTGCCGTTGCCCTGATAAGAGATTCGTTGTTATTGCGCTATGTGCAGCACACACCGAACAGGGACGAGATGAGCACTGACTGGGAACAAACTGACACGGAGAGGCGCTTTTCTTCGCGCCACTTTGTGTCTTCGTCACCAATCAGTGTTCATCTTGTCACCCTTAGTGTGTGCCATATACATAGCGCAATAACAGTGAACGTACACCAACTCGCCCATTCAACGCTCTGTTAAAGGCTCATTCACACTAGGTCAACACGATGCCGATTTCGATCTGCCAACTGTCGGTGACAGCGTTTTTTCCTTCGTGTCGGCGCCTCTGTCACACTAGTTATGGTTGGGGTCGGGCATGAAATAGAAGGTAGCTGGCCCATGCCGTCGTCCAACTCATCCACGCTGAGGACGTTGTTGAAGGGAGAGGCTTGTTCTCATCGAGAACGAGGAATTTGGTATTTATTTACAGTATCTACATGAGAACGTTACAGTTCATCAGTCTAACATGACTGAAAGAGGAATGCACACTGAGGAGCCGCCAACGGCTCCTTAAATACACTATGTCCTCCCTAGATCCCTAGGTGAGGGAGAACGGCCGTTCAACCAGCTACCGATTCGGAGCGTTCAAAGTCATCGTAGCCGACCCGCCTTTGAGGGGGAGGGTTTACACACACTTCCGCACAGGTTTCACTGACAACGCCTAGGTGAGAGGGTTTTCGCAGACATGGTGCTTGACCCGAGCAGGTGCCTCTTCATCCCAGTGTTGTTGACTCCGCAGACAATGGCCGCCGCGTCTGTCCATGACTTCTAATCCCCGTGAGACAGCCGCCAGACATCTTCTCCCAGGAGTTCCACCGCTTCTAACAAGCCGTGGCGGCCACGGCGAATCCACAACAATACTTGGTCCGTCGACCGCATAGTCATAGCGGCGCCGAGGTGGTGGTGATGCGGCACACCGTCGTCCCTACAAAACGAGTCGCCGCGGCAGGTGGGGAAGGCTTCCGTGGTCGCTTCTGGGAAGCTCACAGCTGCGGCTGGCTGGGAAAATTTTGTAGGTCGGTACCCTTGCAGGCCGTTCGTAACACACTGTACCGACGCTGAGCTCTCCGCTGACCGTCGGCAGATTGTCGGCTCCGGCACAGTGTGACACAGGCGTCCACACGAAGGGGGGGGGGGGGGGGGGAAATAAACGCTGTCGCCGACAGTCGGCGGACCGAAATCGGTGTCGTGTTAGCCTAGTGTGAACGAGTCTTAATTATTAAGCAGAGGCGTCTCGTGAGTGCCCGTCGCGATTTTTCGGTTGGCGCTATTGTTATGAACTGATTTTATAGGTGACATTACGTGTTTTATCCTCTCTACATTGTGCTCCTTCTTTAATCGTATTGATGTCATAGCCTTGTCCTCACGATGTGTATACATAGAAAGACTTGTGCGGGCTCTTTTGCTTCAGTATTATGGCCGGGTGACTCCCCTATAGTTATCAGACTGCGCTTTCGGTGCTGTAGTCAGTAGACACTTTTGTGTTCGTTGTTCATGTGTGCATAGGCTTGTTGATATTTTCTTCTTGCTTATTTTTAATTTTTGTGGGAGGGGGAAGGAACTAGAAAGGCCAGGAGGTTAGCTGGAAGAAACAATGCGGTTTGCTACCCTGCACTGGGGATGGTATAATGGGAGCCAGAGAGATAAATAAAAAGTAGAAAGGAAGAAAGCCAAGGAGCACCTGCACACGATCGCAGCCGTTCACGATCACATCACAGGATAACAATGAACACCAATGAATGTCAAAGCCGACTGAACCACTTGGACTCCTTGCTCAGGAATCCGGACCCTGCCGTCGCGAGTCTACCCTGTTTTGTTGGCTCTGGCTAAGAGTGGCTTTTACGAAGTCTTTTGTTGTTCGCCTTAGAATGACCGACAAAGCTGCCTGTGATGGCTGCGGTCACGAGGGCACCCTTGAGCAGGTTTTACGTGACTGGCCTCGACACAGCGTACAAGAGGCGAATCGTTCGAGACTGGCGCTAGCTCATGTCGATGACTGGCCATTCTCAGAACAAGCCATTTTTGGAATGACAACCTGATAAGCCACCGCAGCGAAGGGCGTCAAAGGCATTGATGCAATACTCAAGGGCGACAAACCTGCACAAGTGACTTTAGGAGAATAGCGCAATGACATTACGCGCGCCGTTTAATTTGCCTTGATTCGTAGATTTTTGCGAACTCCATGCGCTTACATTTTTGTGTTTGCTTTTAGGACTACCGGAACAATATGATGTTCGTGTGTGCGCGTGTATGACAGTGTTTTTGTTGCACAAAAGGCATGAACTTCAATTGATTAACGCCAATGCATATACGATGCTTCTTCTGGTTGGTATTTTTTTTTCTTTTGTCTTCTTGATACTTACGGGTGTTTCTTTTTCTCTTCTTTTTCTCTTTTTTTTCTGTAGACTTCGTGTGCTGCTGTAGCAGTCTGTGGAGTGTGCGTGTGTTATATATATGAGCAAAGGGTTAACTTCAATTTCTTAACTCTGGTCTGGACTAGCCGGCTCTGATGTATCCTACCTTCCTGTTCCACAATAATAATAACAACAACAACAACGGAAGCCGGCTGACGCGCACCCATCCAAGATCTCTACCCGCCGAGGTCAGTGTCCTAGCGAAGAGACGCTGACAACGCCCGCGTGACATCGGTGCGGGGTTTCTCTTTCGGTGGGTGTAAGAGGAAGCAGCGCGCGCGGACAGTGTAGCAACAGCGGCAGGCGCGGCAGTAACATTCTTCCAGGCCTGCGACGGCTGGCTTGCGCCGGCCGTCCCCGTGTGTTCGCGGGCGCGCATCTCGGTCCGGACACATTCCGAGCCCCCGGCGTGGCCGCTCAGCTCTATCTCTTCCGGACGCGATTGGCGCACTCAGTCGCCGCCGACGTGCGACCTGCTGTCGTCGCGATGCTGCCGCCGCATCGTATTCACCGCCCCGAGCGATAACCTCGGAGTGAAGGACCTGGGCCGCACGAACGAGGGACTCCTGGCCAGTTCCGAGCGGAATATGTGTAGTATATGTATACTGTAACAGAAAACAGTGAAGCCGTCTCGACGGATGCATTTTCTGTGAGAGATGTGCCAGCGGCCGGCCGTTCATGCGGGTCGCGTCAACTGCGGACAAATGTTACGCGCGTAACCCGCGTTGATTGGTTTAACGTTCACATTAAAAGAAAAAAATTAGAAGAAAAATCTGGTGTGGAATGTCTCGAAAGTGCACAGTTTGTTACGAGGGACGCCGTAGTGGAGGGCTGTGCGTTAATTTCCGATCGCATGGGGTTGCTTAACGTGCACCCAAACGGTGCACGTTAAAGAACCACGTGCGATGAAAATGAACCAAGAGCTCTACCGCCCCCATTGGATTGCGGCCGGCGTCACATTGTGCTCAGAAGCAGAACACTGGAACACTGCCATTGAGCCACCGAGGCGAGTCAAATTAGAAGTAGCAATAGTAATTAGAATGGTTTGTTTTATTTACTAGCGATAAGGTTGAGCTAAGAAAATACCTGGCTGGACGTACTGCTACTGTCTAGCATTGAGGCTTGCTTGCCAAAACGGTTGCTAAAAAACAGAACGGTGCTGTTGCTAAACAGCCTTGCTAAAAAAATCACCGCCCAAGCACTCCGTACAGATGGTTAACCAGCGAAGTTGAAACGCGCGGCGCCAGTGTTTATCACTGGGTTAATCCCGAAGGTTCATTTAACGTCGACTTGGTAGGCTGCCGGATCGTCGGTACGTATAGTTGTTGATTGCGCTCGGCTACACGAGCCTGTTCTTTTGCCCGGGCTTACAGCATCGGCACGGCGCAGACGAGCTCGTTCCCGGTTCTGCTCACGGCGTTGCTTATCGAAAGCTGCCTGCTCCTAAGGAGTACGTATAACACGTGGCCTACACATTTAGCAGCCGAGCCGGAAAGAAACTGCTCAGGCCGACCTCTCTGCCTTCTGTAAATAAATTTCTCTCTCTCTCTCTGTTGCTCGCGCGCTGCGACGGAGAGCATCGACGTCACTGGCGCAGCCAGTCGCGCGCCTCTCTTTCTTTTTTATTTTCGCGCATGCGCGAAGAAAAACATGGTTAGAACTATCAAAGAACGGTTACCAGCAAGACGGGGGTAGAGGGCTAAACGGCATAAGGGGGGGGGGCACTGTAAAAGGCCGCCACTTCGAGCATTCAAGTGCTCATCTTGTGGAATTGCTTGTGGTGTTCAGCGAGAAAAGTACAGGGTGGTGGTCGTTTTTACAATCATACCGTCAGGATCGGCTTGCACGGTGCATCTTTATGATCGCGGTGGAGCCTGACTGGAACCAAATTTGTCGATCGAAATTGCTCGTTTGCGCAAACTGCGAAAGGTAGCCAATTTCGATCGATAAATTCGATCTCAATCGGGCTCTATGATGCAAAGTGGCCCGTGTGACAGGGGTATAATTAATCGTGGTAGCAACAATCTGGCCGCTAGTTTTCACGCTGAACACCGCTAACCACGACTAGACGTTTTCGGTCTATCTCAATATTCGAAGCCCAACCAACCACCATATGAAAACACCTCAGGCAAATACTCTCATCTTAGCGGCCAAACGCATGAAAACATCGCGTGCCTGGCAAAATCGCAGCAAGGTTTTATAAATGGTTATGTGAATCTGCAGCCATAACGTGAAAATGTTTGTCGCATGGCAGTTGTAAAGCAACCAAATAAATAAATAAATCATATTACTGTTCACTGCTGAAATCCTGCGTTATTATTATTATTATTATTATTATTATTATTATTATTATTATTATTATTATTATTATTATTATTATTATTATTATTATTATTACCAGCCTTTCTCACAATTCGCTCTTTATAACGCTCATTTTCATGATCTTCATATTTTTCGTAACTCACTGTCATCGTTTTTTTCCGAGCTTTGCGTTGTTGTGTCGTAGTTCCACATATTCTTCAACTGCCTTTATCCTGCTTTTTCTTTCATGTTCACCTTGCGCCTTGCTGTGTGCACACTCCTTTTTGAAGATTGTTCTTTTTATTCATTTTTTACTTATATTCCCCTGCGGCTTTTTCTATTTTAACGCATGCGTGCTCCACCATTCAGAATTCGTGGTTGTTCCTGGCCACGATAACTAAGTAAATGATTGATTGATTGATTGATTGATTGATTGATTGTGATGCAATTCGCGTTGTGTCTTCTTACGCGCTTACGAGGCGCTGCCGTTCGTCCTTCGTTTCCGCGTTTCTTCAGCGTAAATATTAAGCGGGCAGCCCGCAAGTCGATACATGTCCTCGCGTCCTTGAAAGCCGTACACACAACAGAAAGCTTCCTGTTGCGACACGCAAGCACCGCGCCGGCGTTACCCATTATTTAGCGGGACGATGCACAACGAACGAGTGCAATGACGCAAAGCACCATGCGGTGAAGAAAGGAGGAAACAAAACAGGAAGACCAACAAGAAGGCACGGAGCGCCGCGCGTGCCAGGAGGCTCGCGTTCACCCGGGCTCGTAAGCAGTGGCTCCCGTTCGATCACGACGCGCGGCTGACTGGCGCGATGAGGCTGCGCCGAGAGCTCCCCGTCCCGTCCGCACGACGCGACTCGGAGCCGTGAAGGAGACACGGAGACTTCGTCATGGCCGAATCTGGCGAATGCGTCGCGCCTCGACGCAGCTAAAAATAGTGGGCGCGCCCTCGCTGTGCGCGGCAATATGTTGCCATTAAGATATATGTTGCCCTGCCTTCCCCTGCCACCGTTCCTTTCCTCTTCGCTTTTTAGTTTTGTGCGTGCGTTCTGCCTTGAGTTCGTGCACGGCGAGCATAAGTGCGCGTTTTGTGCGGCGAGGGAGCACGAGAATTTTTTTTTTTTTTCCCTGTGGTGGTTTGTGCGCAAACACCTCTGTCTCTGGTGCATGTGTGCCTGTGGCTGCTGGTCGACTTGACGGATGATGTATAATGTCTCTGCAGATCTTAGATCACCCCCCCCCCCAATTTCGTCACCCTAGAGTCTATAGAAATTGTGTAGGAGTTAATGTAAACTCACTTGTATGCTAAAGATATAATGTTTATGTTGACACTATATTACGGATGGCACCGCCTACTGGCATTCCGTAAAATATAAGAGCACGCCTCTTCTCTACACCACAAAATGTATATCAACTGTCTCAAGAAAGCGGCCGTACCTTAATTCAGATACTGTTTTATACTCCGTAGGTCATGCAAATTGCGGCTGTTTAAAGTGTATTGAAATCTGAAGGACGCTTGTGTTACTCACTAATGTGAACTTTAGTTCAGCGCAAGGCGCATCTGTACCGCACTGCATCGCTGTTTGTAAAGTCACTTTACAATTATTCCGGCACATGTGCCGGAATAATTCAGGTATTTGCCTTTCTGCGCATCGTCAGTGGTCCGAGCGGCACCCCGACGACCGAGAGAATCGAGCAAAATGAATCGCCATATTGTATCCTTGTTTCATAAACTGCCCGTATTCACACACACGCGCACACACGCGCACACACGCGCACACACGCGCACACACGCACACACACGCACACACACGCACACACACACACACACACACACACACACACACACACACACACACACACACACACACACACACACACACACACACACACACACACACACACACACACACACACACACACACACACACACACACACACACACACACACACACAAACGCCATAGACACTACGCCAGCACGGCGGGTTTGGACATATTAGCGGAACCGACCGGCTTGTTCGCCTGTATCCCTATGCGCTTTGAATCTGTCTTCGAATCAATTGATTAGCGTGATGTATTTCCCTGTTGCCAGTTGACGCCAAGTAGCCCCTCTTGTTGAATTTCTCTATGGCGAAGCGCGCGCGCATGAAACGGCAATAGTTGGTCGGACGCAAAAGTTGAGAAGGGGAGTGTCGACATGTACGCACAGGGTCCGGTAGTGTGCTACTCAGCGCGGCCATATGCCAGCTTCTGAAACTGTGGGCGTGTTCCAGTTCTGGCCAGCATCGGAGACAGTGAACGTAGACAGCTAAGCAGACAGCCGAGACAGCTTCGAGGCCACGTAATGAAACGCGTTTCGAGCCGTCTGGAAGACGTATATATATATATATATATATATATATATATATATATATATATATATATATATATATATATATATATATATATATATATATATATATATATATATACGGAAGACGTTTTTGCGACGTGAGACACCACTTCGCGGCCGCAAGAAAAAGTTGAGAAAAGCACACATTGTTCTGTATTTCAAGTCTTTGCACCTTCGAACTTATGAAAAACACGATGTAGCTTACATTAAGGGCGTAGGATAGCGTGTCTGCGGTTTCTTGTGCGCAGACAACCTCCCCGTCGAGTTTCCAAGCGTCCTGCTCAGCGCCATAATTGTTTGAACAGGCAAGTAGCCTGCATCGTTTTCTATGTCGATGCTGTCTGCGCAAAGCTGCCTACATCGACGTCTTCGTGAGAATCGGAACGAGACTTAAGATGACCGCTGTCCGCTTAGCCGTCTACTTTGCTCGCTACAACAAATATTGGAACATAGCCTGTGTAGCCAATATCAGCCGCCACGAATCCAACCACACATATCTTCGGAGTCATATCTTCGGCAAAAGCCATATCAAAAAATGTGTTCTTGTGGACACGCGAGAACGTCCCGCAATGCCCGAAGAGCCCGCAGCGGACGCGCTGTACGCAGCTTTTGAAAAGCTGCGGGCGCACGCAAGAGAGCGTGCGTTCTCCTGCGTACTACGCATGCGCACTGTAACCCGCGGAGCAACGCGAAGCCTGCGCAGATTTATATCTTTTCTGCTGTCCACAGTGATAAATGTTAAGAGTTTTCGTAAATTCTTCAGTGATGCGGGTTCCTGTGTCGTTGGGTCTTATTACGACTTTTAGGTGGTCCCGTAGCGCTCGTCACCCGTTTCGTGACAGAGCGTTGGTAGCGAAGACTCTGAGTCAGGCGTCGGTGAGAATAACAAAAGGGACTTTATACACTATATACAGGTCATTATACAGGACAAGATCGGATCGGCACGGGGGCCGAGAGCTAACAGCAAACGCGACTGGTCCCGCACGGCGACGTCCGGTGAAACGAGTGACACATCTCACTCCGCTCGAGAGCGGCACTCGGCTCCCGGTGGGTCGGTGGATCCCGTTCTCCAGGCGGCGTCGTCGGGGCTTATAAAGCCCCGAGAAACGATTGTTACTCAAACGGCCCAATACAAAGCCATCACTCGACGGTCGTCCGAGAGGTCCAACCAGCGACCGCGCTGGCCACCCTGTTCAAGGTTGCCGTTCGCGGTGACCTCCAGGGAAAAGGAAATACGGCGCCGGGCTGTCTAGCACTTTGTTGCACGTTTGGACATGTCGCTTGCCGATGCTTCTCCTCAGGACTCCGCTGCCTGACGGCTCAGCATCTTGACTTGTCAAGGGAGAGTTTAGGGCGCTGTGCCTTTCGGCGCAGCCCCGGGTTTGTCCAAAGGGCGTTCGCAGGATAAATTCTGCATCTTGTAGATTCGGATTCCGGGCTGGTGGTACGGGCACAGTCTGCTCCAGGCCACCTTCGCTCCTCGAACTCGAAGAAGCAGCCCGTATGCCGAGTGCAGCTTCTGAACAACACTTTGCAATGTCGTGAACGCGGTTTAAATCATGGGCCTGTGATCTCAAAGAGATGCGACTTAATGCTAATGCATTTCTCTCACATTTAACGCTGACTCGCTGCTGAAATATCTTGATTAGGGTCGCACACCCTCCTACAAAAAGTTTTTTCACTACATTAATCGCGCTTCAAGTTGCGAATTTTATAATTTACATTCATACAGAACGGCCGTTTGTATTCTTACGAGGCTGCAATTATGTAACGTCCACCTGAATTAAGTTGGAAGCGACGCCTGAATCCTACCTTAAAATCTTAACAAACAAATTTTACATCTGCGACTTACTTCGTGCTTATGCAAAGAAGATGGCAGCATAGTGCGGCTTCAAACCGCATTAAAGGTGACTCATTAGCTCGAAAGCTGCAAGAAGGTACTTTTTTTTCAACACATGTTGCTCTCTCTCTCTCTCTCTCTCTCTTTGTTGTCTGTCTTGTGTTTTTAAGCAGCGGATATGTAATTTCTGCTGTCAGCAGGATTACGTTTCCCTGTGTTATAAGTTATACATTGTATGGAATTTAGTGTTAGTTCGTGTAAGAGAGAAAGAGAGGGGGTTGTTTTCTTGATAATTAGAGCCTGACATCCGACTGATGCTCTTCAAATAACCTATCGTATGTATATTGCATCAGCAATATTACACCTGGTAATTTAAGAGAAGGAAAAGCGCTTGGCCCGCGCATTGGCTTGTCATGCTCCCTGATCATTTTTACCCAGTCTTACTTGGCGATACGTTTTTCTTCAAGATGCCACTAACCTAACGGACTCAAATGTATACGCGATTCGAAAGCTTTTATTTTCTTGTTTATGATTCTGCCTCTAATAGTATTTAAACAAGACATCTCGACTGTTCTCTCTCATTTTTGACGTCAGCACTCCGAGGGCCTGTCGCAACCAGCAGTCACCGTCAGATGGATGCTTGATACGAGATCCGCGCTGACAACAAAGGCTAGCCACTGTGCGCATGCGCGACTGCGGAGCCGGCGAGACGTGTCAGCCAGTGGGAGCACTGAGAGTGACGCGCTTTTTTAATACATCCAACAAGGAGAGAGAGGGAGTCCCATCCGCTCCTCGTTGTTGACCATGTCGCAACACAGGGCGCGTATGCACAGTACGTGGATTGCACCGGTTGGCCGCAAGCTCGAGCTCTTGGAATAAAGAGAACTGTTTGGGGGGTAAAAAGAAAAGAGAAAGCAGCAAGCGAGGGGCAAAACTTAAATATAGAAAAATACACGGGAGGCGCGCAAAACGGCTTCGCGTGTGTCCCCTGGCTCGCGTCCAGAGCGAACAACAAGAACTGCTCGAAACTGAACAAGAGCCGCGAAGGGTTCCGGGCCGCTGTCCTCGAGAGGCGAGTGATCCTCGAACGAGATGAGAAACGGTGCGTCTGGGACCTCTCGGAGCGGCTTCCTTCCGCAGCCCTCCGTCTCCTGTGCAGCTCCTGCAGTGCGACCTTTCGACGGGACGTCCGTGTTTGTGCAGGCGCGTGCTCGCGTATATCCTGCGGAACGAATGGGTTGCTTCTGAAGCGAGGAAAGGGAGGGTTGTGTGACCGGGACTTGCATGTGGCATAAGGCGCTTTGCGTGGTCTGGTCGTGACTTGGCTTGACTCCCGTTGGACGGGCGGCGACGGGGCGGTACACCTCTCTCCGCTTGCCCGCTCTCTCGCCTGCAACTTTGTTTTTCGAAGCTCGGTGTTTCCTTTCGTTTTGGTCTCGGTTTAATTCTTATAGCGCGGCATGCTTCCTGTCTAGGGGTGTAATCTCTTTCATGTGTTCGTGTGAAATGACATTGCGGACAGACGAACAGACTCGGAGTGCTTCTTTTAGTGAGCGTCATCTTGCTGAGTGGGTGGGAAGATAACGTTGTGGGCTGCGTCCCAGATCATCGGCCCGTGAAGAGGACGACACTGCAACTTGCGAAGTTGAAAGTTTTATACATTTGTTGAGTGGCTGTAGGTACGAGACTCGCTTCTCTGCGTGGTCCGGCGCTAAATGGCATTTTCGTGGTAACTGAAACTGGCTGCCACACGACTTCCATGCTCGTTTCAGATGCTGCGAGGAAGAGAGAAAGAGCAGGTAATCTATGATGGGACCAATAATGTGGCAATTTCTTATTAGTATTGTTGCAATAATTATCTTGAAACAAAGGACGTGTAGCAACAGAGGGGACGCGCAAGAAAATTAAAAAAATATGAAAAGAAATAAAGGGGGAAAGCGATAGCATCCATTTGTCACTTGTCACGTTTTAATGTTACACGAACTACTTTGTTCATCGATACATCCACTCGACCTACTTCCCCTTCCTTCAAGCGGCGTTGGCACTGCATGGCAGTAATGATTACCGACCACGACGTTGCTTTCGATAACAAAGGAATTCGGTGTTGTATGCGCTGTCTGACGCAGTCATATTGTGCACGTTGCCTAATTTCACGCTCGTTCTACGGCAACGAACTAAGGTCATCGTTTTAGCTGCCAAGGCCTGACGTGATGCATAAACGTTCCGCGCCAAGCGACGAGGTTCGTCGAACTCTTTTTCGAAGTTTTAGGAAGGAGCGCCCAGTCTTTCAGCTGCTGAGGTTCGACCTTTTCGCGCAATCCACAATTTACACGACTCGGTGACGACAGCGAATATAACTGCAATCATTTAGAGGGTAGGTTGTGTTTTAAAGGTTACTGTGTGTGTGCACGCCATTCAGGGATGCCTTGCCGAGAGCGCGCCGGCGTCTCAGTCTTTGAAGATATACCTCCATGTTGAATCGTGCTTGAAGTAAGACTGCAAGGGAAATTATTGAGGCGAATGAAATCGCAGAAATCAAGAGCGCGTAGCACGCCTTCTGTGAGATTGTGACGAATATTAGTGCAGGCTCTTGATGTAGCCTTCTGGGCTGTATATTTTGCTTGCGCTGTGAACACGCGTAATCATGCAATCATGGATGTATGCCTATCATTGTCTGCTTGAAGAGAAGCGTATGCTGTGCCTGTTGGTTATTACTGCGCGAAATTACACAATGCAAAAGAAAATACCAAGACGGGCAAGAGGACAATTTTCCGCACTGTTTCTTTCCCATTGTGTATTTTAGCGCTGCAGTTTCAACATAAGATTGTATGTTGTTTTTGTTTCTATTCCTGTTCGGCCGATGTGTATATAAATCGTGCACGTGCGAAAATAAAATCTGTAGCTGAAAGTAGCGTCGCGTGGCTCTTCGACTAATCGCGCTCCAGATTTTAGTCATGGATTGCTTACGTTGAACTTTCTTGTCTTGTGAGACGCTGTTGATACGTCTCACACAATCCTTAGCATGACCTCGGCGTATCGAAAGTTAACAAAATCCTTCATGCTGTCGTCGCTGCATGGTCGCGTCGGTGGATATCCTATCAGAATCGACGCACTTGCACGGTCTGAGAGCTCATAGAGAGAGTGCGAGGTCAGAAAGCTACGGAGCATTGTACCACGTACATTCATGATTCGGCATAGACATTCATTATAGCAAATATCCATAGCCAGAAAACGGGTTGTCGGGATACGTGTCGCAACTACGTTGCTATCTCTTGTGCAACTGAGTGAGGCACATCGAAATGGGGAGGTAAGGGGGGGGGGGGGGGGGGGTCAAGAGAGTTGCAAGCAGAGTGTGTGCTTCTGTGAGTTCTATATATGATTACACTTAAACATACAATAAAAAAAAATAAAAATGGGTAGGCTGTATCAGGGATGCAGCAGCAGTGAGGTACGTGAAACTCCTTGTTGCTGCAGAGCCCTACAGTGTACTACAGTGTGTACTATAGTGTATTGGCACTTAAGCGTACAGAAATGACGTAACCAAATGTACAGTTTACATTTATTCACGCATTAGAAAAATTACACATCTAACTTAATTTACAGCTATAGCGGTCGTCTTACGGTCTAATTTTGCAATCGTGCTCGCTCCCTATTCGCAGTGGGCCCTTTCCTGCAGAGGATACTTGAGCATTGGAGTGCAGAGTGCCCCGATATGAATGCCAATCAAGAGGATAATTTTAGGTCCGACTACGTCATGCGTGATGTGACAGCGCATCGCGTGTGCAGGCGACACATGCATGATCGAGTAATGACTTCTTTTCTCTCACAACGATATCAAAGCAAGGCGCGTGGGTGGTATGGTCGCAAAGATACAGATAAGCGATATGGCTATAACATGTATACATGAGAATTTAGCAGGCTACCCCTTCTGACCAATTTTAATGACGTTTCAGAGCGAAAAAAATTACAATCCGAGCATGGTTTTCGGTTTTTACACTGTTGGTACTGGTGCGCATGCCGATTTTTGTTTTTCAGTTGCAAGCTGCTTTCGTGCTTGCTTACTAATGACTTATCCGGCTAGTCATTCGCGCTTTTAGAATAACGAGACTGTGCCAGTGATAACACGACTTTATTATATCTTGGAGTCTTATATGTGACATTCGAAGTGCTTCCCCCGAACGGCGCTCTGAAATAGCCATTCGAATATGCCATACCTTTGTTCCATCAAAAAAGCCCAATCAGTGTCGGCAAACGCTGCATCAACTTTGTTCTATGGTCGCCTGCTATGATTGTCTAGCGGACTTTACATTGGCTCAAGCACGAGGGATGTGGAGAGACGCGCCGCTCTATGCGTCACTGAAATTTCTGTTCAGGAGAGATGAATTGTAAGTGTGGCAGCAATTTAACCTAAGGAAAAATAAAAGTGCGGAAAGGTCGAGCGTGTATAATAGCGTGCCTCGGGCCTGTTGCTCTACGAGGAGGTATGACCGCGTAAGGTTGGGGAGAGAGAGAGAGTAAGAAAGAAAGTGAGAGGAAGGTATGAGGTGACTATAAATTACTACGGTGATGGTCAGCAATGTGTCCAGCGGGCGACCCGCATGCCTCGAAGCACGATCGCAGGCAGGCGCCCCTATACCGCCCTCTCAAGTTATGCAGTTTACACATTTATGCCACGATATGAGCGCCCAGTGATTCATTGGTTCAGAGGGCTCGGTATTGTCGACCTGCAGCGCCCGGCGCTTGCACGATGTCCGCGCGGTCAGCTTGTTGCTGCAGCGAGCGTCCGGTCAACAGCGCGGCCGCGTCGGCACGACGTGCACGCCCGCAGTGCTGCTGACCCCCGAGGGCAACGCAGTGTCAGCGCGCGGCCGAAATAAACAGGAAGCCGGTGGACAGAGAGACGATCGGCACGTGTGCGCTTGAAACCAAGCGAGGCACCGCGCGGCCCTGCTGCGCAGGCACTCGCTGAACCACACTTTTCCCGTGGTCACGGGCATCTGTTGTTACGCGAGTGACACAGCGAGGTGTTTTGCCCGGCGCCAGCGTTACAACCCGTCTGCGATAATGTTGTAGGCCGATCTGAAAAGGCTGCTCGGCGAGAGACCAAGCTGCAGCAAGAGGGCGTGGATTTATTTACACGTCAGAAAAGGAGGCGCTCGTATATATCAGCTGCACGCTGCATAAAAACCGCGGGCTGATTTTTTTTTTCTAACGGGACGTTAGTTCGCGGTAAGAGCGGTGGATCAATGGAGCTGAAACATCCGTAAATACGCTATTTGCACACCACAGTCACGCAAGACGTTGCGGTCTCACAAGTGGTAGCGTATAACCGGGAGGCGCGAAGCTGCACTATACTGCGAAAGCGTGGTGCATGCGCAATTCGCGTGTATGCACTGTGCAGATGGTGTTCAAGCATACAGTAACACTGCTGTACCATCTTCATCTGATTATCAGTCACTAACCCGCCCAGGTGCTGATTCTGTTGAGCTTTAATACTACAGTTGTAGGTCCGTACTGTTGCGTTTCGCCTGCGACACGTGGTTTTGCCGGCGCGACGGCGGCGGGGCGGCGGACATTTTGGCCCGATCGTCGTCACCGCAACACTCATCGCCAGGTGTTTCCAGGCGCGTCTGCGGCGATGCGACCGCCTAGGGATTTCGTTCCAGTCATTGTGCCCGAAACAGGCGATGCCAAAGCAGGGATCTCTTTCCAGTTATTGGGCCCGAAACAGGCGATGCCAAAGCAGGGATCTCGTTCCAGTCATTGTGCCCGAAACAGGCGATGCCAAAGCAGGGACCATCTTCTCGTTACAGTCATTGTGTCCGACCGGCAGCGCCACGACAGTGTGCTGCGCAGCGCCACGACCAGGTGCTACGAGATCGTGCGCAGCGCCACGACATGGTGCTACGGCATCGCTACGACAGTGTGCGTCACCATTAGCCCATTGTACATTCACGTGCTCGTCTTTTGAGGGGTTCCTTCTTGCCCTCAACTGCGAGAGTATAAAAACAGCTGCCCCCGGACGCCAGAGGAGGGCTCCGATTTCTTCAGTTGAGTGAAGTGCTCTCCCGTCTCTCTACTTCGGTCAAACCTGACCGCCAACTCTTTGCGATGTTAAAATAAACAAGTTGTTGCGTTGTTACCAGTCGACTCATGCTTTGCCGGGACCTTCGGATGCTTCCTGTTGTACCCCAGGCCGCCAGGCCAACGCTACCCTTGGGGCTTGCGACCCAGGTACAACCACGGGCGTCAGCGCCGCGATCCCAAATATCTGGTGGCAGCGGTGGGATCGCCTACGACTTCAAACAACGGTCTGCCAGCGGCGAGATCGCGACAACGGAGGCCAGCAGCAAAGAGATGCAGTTGACTGTATGCTGAGCAGCTCAACGTCGATCCGGGAGCAGTGCAACGAGCCCTGTGTGACGACTGGTTGCCTGCAGCGGAACGACTGCGCGGAATTCCTGCCTGCGAGGTTTGGTGAGTGCGGGACTTTCTTCTTCTGAGCTTTGCCAGGCTTTTTGTTAGTGTCAGAAACAGAGCTGGTAATTGTGGTTGTCGTTGCTGCCGGGTTAGTTTGCGGCAAGACAATAGTAAGCAGTAGAGAAAGCAGCATTCAGAGCAGCCATGGATTTGAAGTCGTTGCGCAAACCGAAATTGTTGGAGCTTGCAAGAGAGTTGGGTCTGGATGTCTCAGACAAACTCAGAAAACCAGAACTGATAAAGGCTATTCTTGAGTTAGAGGCTGAGGATGACGAGCTGTCGGAATGCCTTGAGACTATTGAAGAGAGGGAGACTGCAAAAAGAGAAGAGCGCGAACGTAAAGAACAGAAAGAGCGAGAGCAACAAGAGAAAAAAGAAGAGCGTGACCGTCAACACGCTTTGGAAATGAAGCGTCTCGAGATAGAGATGGAACGCGCTCGTAATGGAAGTCAGGCACACGGTGCAGGAGAACGCGTATTGTTCAAAATGACTGACCTGATGCGGCCGTTTAAGCTTGGAGAGGACATTGGTTTGTTCCTGGTTAACTTTGAGCGAACGTGCGAGAAGCAGGGGTTCTCTCGGGAAACGTGGCCACAGCGCTTGCTCACTTTGTTACCCGGCGAGGCGGCCGACGTAGTCGCTCGCTTGGATAGAGAGGAAGCAGAGGATTTCGACAAAGTAAAATCGAGTCTGCTAAAAAAGTACCGGCTGTCTGCGGAAGCGTTCCGTCGGAAGTTTCGGGAAAATGAGAAAGGCAAAAGTGAGTCATATACAGAGTTTGCGTATAGGCTTATGTCGAACATGCAGGAGTGGCTCAAAGAAGAGAAAGCGTTTGGTGACCACGATAAAGTTCTGCAGTGTTTCGGGCTAGAACAGTTTTATAGTCGGTTACCGGAGAACGTGCGATACTGGGTCTTGGATAGGCCAGACGTGAGTACGGTGGCTAGAGCCGCTGAGCTAGCCGAGGAGTTTGTGACGCGTCGAGCTCGCGGAGCTAAGGACGGTCAAAAGGGTGAATTTGGCTCCAAGTCTGAGAGGCCAAGGTTCACGCCCATGAGATTTAAGGGGGACACGCGTAGTGAGGATGCGAGTGAAAGCAATCCGACCAAACGTAAAGAGACGGCAGCCGAAGCCGAACGCAGAAAGCGGTTCGAGATGAGGCGAGCGGGCGTTTGTTATACGTGCCAGAAGCCGGGTCACTTTTCGGCGCAGTGTCCGGAAACAACACCAAAAGTTGTGTTTTTTTCAATAGGCAGCACTGACGAGAACATGAAGCTTCTTGAGCCTTACATGCGAGACCTCCTCGTAAACGGGAAAGAGTGCCGAGTGCTTCGCGATTCCGCAGCTACGATGGATGTAGTTCACCCGTCTTACGTAGAACCCCATATGTTCACGGGCGAGTGCGCGTGGATCAAGCAAGCCGTGGAAGCTCATAGCGTGTGTCTGCCGGTAGCAAAAGTGCTTATTGAAGGACCTTTCGGAGCGCTTGAGACGGAGGCGGCAGTGTCATCTATGCTGCCACCCCAGTACCCGTACCTATTTTCAAACAGGTCCGATCACCTCCTGCGCGAGAAGGGGCTTTTGTTTGGTGAAGCTAGTGTTCAGGCCTTAACCAGATCGAAGGTTCGGGAGCTCGCTGCAAAGGCGGTAGTTGCGGGGCCGACGTTATCAAACAACGAAAAAGGGTCAGAGGCGCAGCAAGCTGATATTCAGAGCACGCCCGAACAGAATAAAATTGAGTCTGTAGCGTTGAAGGCGCCAGATACTGGAGAGGAAAATCCCGACGCGGGAAAGTTAGAAGAGCTATCTACTGATTTGCTCATCGCGCCTACGTCAGACGGACTTGATAGGTTGCTAAAAGTCAGCCGGACGGCTTTGATAGCCGAGCAAAAAAAGGATGGCAGCCTGGAAAACGTGCGCTGCAATGTCAAAGAAGGTATCGCCAGGAAAACTGCGCGTTTTGTGGAAAGGGGTGGAGTCCTGTACCGGAAGTATCTAGACCGAAGAGGAGTGGAGTTCGATCAGCTGGTCGTGCCTCAATGCTATCGTCAGGATCTGTTGCGCTTGTCACATGGGGGTTCGTGGTCCGGACACCTAGGAGTTAAGAAAACTAAGGACCGTCTCTTGCAAGAGTACTATTGGCCAGGGTGTTTTCGGGACGCAGACCATTTCGTGAGGACATGTGACACTTGTCAGCGGGTGGGCAAACCAGGGGACAAATCGAGGGCGCCGTTGAAATTGGTACCTATCATTACGGAGCCTTTTAGACGGCTCGTTATTGATACTGTGGGACCTCTGCCGGTAACAGCCACGGGGTACAGACACATTTTGACTGTGATCTGCCCAGCGACAAAGTTCCCTGAAGCAGTGCCGCTTAAAGAACTCAGCTCAGTTGAGATAGTTAATGCACTACTGTCCATATTTGCGCGAGTTGGTTTTCCTGCAGAAATTCAATCAGATCAGGGCACAGTGTTTACTAGCGCTTTGACGACAACTTTTCTCGAAAGGTGTGGGGTAAAGCTGCTACACAGCTCAGTGTACCACCCACAGTCGAATTCCGTTGAGAAGCTCCACTCCGTCATGAAGCGCGTGTTGAGAGCCTTGTGTTTTGAACATCGAACTGACTGGGAGCTGTGTCTGCCTGGGGTGATGTTTGCTTTAAGGACCGCGCCGCATGCGGCTACGGGGTTTTCGCCAGCTGAACTGGTGTACGGTCGCTCGCTTCGATCTCCGCTTCGCATGCTTCGAGAATCATGGGAAGGTAGGGGCGACGACCCAGTCGTGGTGGAGTACGTACTTAAGCTCCTCGAACGCTTAAGAAGGGCACAGGAGTTGTCAGGTGAAGCAATGGCAAAGGCCCAGCAGAGGGCCAAGGTTTATTATGATCGGACAGCCAGGGCCCGTCGTTTTGAGGTTGGCGATGAGGTCATGATATTGCGCACATCGCTAAACAACAAACTAGACGTGCAGTGGGAGGGCCCAGCACGAATTGTTCAGAAACTGTCGGACGTTAACTACGTGGTAAGTCTGCCAGGAAAGCGGAAAGCACAGCAAGTTTACCACTGTAATCTGCTCAAACCTTATAGACAAAGGGAAGCAGTGGTGTGCATGATGGTAAACGTTCCTGAAGAGCTTCCGGTCGAGCTTCCGGGACTAGGCTCAGTGACGAACAGGGAAGACACCGGTCAAGTCATTAGTGACCTTATCAGTAAAGCACCGCTGTCGCCTGAGCAGAAAACCGAACTACACCAGCTATTACAAGAGTTTCAAGGTCTGTTCTCTGAGAGGCCTGGTAGGACTTCTGTACTTACTCATGATATAGAACTTACCTCCACAGAGCCAGTACGATCCAAGGCGTATCGGGTGTCACCCCGCCAGAGCGATATTATGGAGGCTGAGGTAAAGAAAATGCTACAGCTCGGTGTTATTGAGGCAGGTGAGAGTGATTATACCTCCCCTTTGATTTTAGTTGAGGTACCGGGCAAGGAACCTCGTCCTTGCGTCGACTACCGCAGGCTTAATTCCATCACTAAGGATCAAATTTATCCGATCCCTAACATCGAGGAGCGCCTTGAGAAAGTTAGTAGCGCTCAGTTTATTTCCACCCTAGATCTTGTCAGGGGTTATTGGCAGGTTCCACTTACAGAAGAGGCTAGTAGGTATGCGGCGTTCATTTCCCCAATGGGAACATTCCGTCCTAAAGTGTTGAGTTTTGGTTTGAAGAACGCGCCATACTGTTTTTCAAGTCTCATGGATAAAGTGTTGCGGGGACAGCAAGAATTCGCTTTACCGTATCTAGACGACGTAGCGATATTCTCCGCATCCTGGTCTGAGCATATGACACACTTGCGGGCAGTGCTAACCCGCCTGCGCGAAGCAGGCTTGACAGTAAAGGCTCCTAAGTGCCAGTTAGCACAGGCCGAGGTTGTCTACCTCGGTCACGTGATTGGTCAGGGTCGTCGCCGCCCCTCTGAAATAAAAGTGGCCGCTGTGCGAGACTTTCCGCAACCGCGCACAAAGACCGATATTCGGTCGTTCTTAGGTGTCGCCGGCTACTATCAGAGGTACATCCCTAGGTACTCTGATATCGCGGCTCCCCTGACGGATGCTCTAAGAAAGACAGAGCCTCAAACAGTCGTCTGGGACGAGACAAAGGAAAGAGCTTTTAGCGCCCTAAAGAGTGCCCTAACAAGCCAGCCTGTGCTACGATCGCCAGACTATACAAAAGGGTTCATTGTTCAGTGCGATGCTAGTGAGCGAGGCATGGGCGTTGTACTGTGCCAACGGGAAAATGGAGAAGTAGAACACCCCGTCCTGTATGCTAGTCGTAAGCTGACCAGTCGTGAGCAGGCGTATAGCGCCACCGAGAAAGAGTGTGCATGTCTCGTGTGGGCCGTTCAGAAATTGTCATGCTATCTAGCCGGCTCGAGGTTTATCATTGAGACAGATCACTGCCCTCTCCAATGGCTGCAGACCATCTCTCCCAAAAATGGCCGCCTCCTGCGCTGGAGCCTCGCTTTACAACAATATTCCTTTGAGGTGCGTTACAAAAAGGGGAGTCTCAACGGTAACGCCGATGGCTTAAGTCGAAGCCCCTAACGTAGGAATCAGCCTCAAAATTGTTTGTTACTGATGTTCTTCTTCCTGAGGCAGGATTTTTTTTAACATATTGCTTTTGTTTAGTGTTTCAAAGTGATGATATGCTTTCTAGTGCAATTTTTCAATTTGTGGACGCGTTCTGAGTGATGCTAGACTACTGTAAGGAACTAGGCAGTGGTATAAAAAGGGGAAAGAGCCTGGCAGGGCTTAGTGAGGGTTGTGCCGTGCTTGCTGACTGAGCGGTTGAGTTTTCAGCGTAGTTCTAACGCTTGCCGGGAACGAGAACAAAAATGTGAACTCTCCCGAAGTCACTTTGCAGTGTCCCGTGCGAACCTGAACGAGAGAACGAGGCCTTCTCTGTGCGCTGCGCTCAAGAAACGTCAAGGGACGCCCGACTTCGGTTATGAGCATCATCGAGCGACATCCCTCCGGACAGCGGATGCAGTCCCCTGTCCATCGGGATCTCCTTTCCCCGGCGGGGCGGTCTGTTGCGTTTCGCCTGCGACACGTGGTTTTGCCGGCGCGACGGCGGCGGGGCGGCGGACATTTTGGCCCGATCGTCGTCACCGCAACACTCATCGCCAGGTGTTTCCAGGCGCGTCTGCGGCGATGCGACCGCCTAGGGATTTCGTTCCAGTCATTGTGCCCGAAACAGGCGATGCCAAAGCAGGGATCTCTTTCCAGTTATTGGGCCCGAAACAGGCGATGCCAAAGCAGGGATCTCGTTCCAGTCATTGTGCCCGAAACAGGCGATGCCAAAGCAGGGACCATCTTCTCGTTACAGTCATTGTGTCCGACCGGCAGCGCCACGACAGTGTGCTGCGCAGCGCCACGACCAGGTGCTACGAGATCGTGCGCAGCGCCACGACATGGTGCTACGGCATCGCTACGACAGTGTGCGTCACCATTAGCCCATTGTACATTCACGTGCTCGTCTTTTGAGGGGTTCCTTCTTGCCCTCAACTGCGAGAGTATAAAAACAGCTGCCCCCGGACGCCAGAGGAGGGCTCCGATTTCTTCAGTTGAGTGAAGTGCTCTCCCGTCTCTCTACTTCGGTCAAACCTGACCGCCAACTCTTTGCGATGTTAAAATAAACAAGTTGTTGCGTTGTTACCAGTCGACTCATGCTTTGCCGGGACCTTCGGATGCTTCCTGTTGTACCCCAGGCCGCCAGGCCAACGCTACCCTTGGGGCTTGCGACCCAGGTACAACCACGGGCGTCAGCGCCGCGATCCCAAATAGTACTCGGACCAATCGCAACGCTGTACGAAGGAAGTTTCAATCTTGTGACGGAGGCCAATTAACCGAAAAAGCATAGACAAACGTCACCCTCATGCATACTTCAATACAAGCGGTTCTTGATCAAACGTGTACGGAATCCGTAAAAAAACTCCATTTCGTTTTCTTCACAGGATTAAGTCCGTCCAGACATTTCCATCTCGGCGTATACGCAGCAGCCGTGAAACACCATGAGCTTAAAAGTAATCCGGTACATCGCACACGACTACATTTTGCCAGCAACTGCGGGCAACAAGTTATTAACAGGTATTGTGCATAAAACACGTTTTCAACGCGTTTCTCATAAATTCCAGCAGCGTCCAACAATCGTAACGGCCATCTTTGCAACGCGTCATACGGCAGGTGGGATATTATCGACGGGAACGTGGTTCCCGGTCTAGCAGTGTCGATTTGATTTCCGTCTCGATAGACCCCGCGCACGATGTGATCCCGGATCCTGAACCACCGTTTCCACCGCGAGACTCGGCGATGAACCAACGAGAGCAGAGGGGCACCGCGGCGAGCAAGCGAGCGTGTCTGTCAAGGCTCTCCCGTGTTGACAAATCTCGGCCGGAGTCTCGCGGGCAGGTCACCGCGGAGGGAAAGTGCGCGTGGTGTGTGTGTACTACACGGCAGACCGTGATTGCACACTGTCACGCACTGGCTGCTCCACGGTCGCGCGCCAGCCAAGCCAATTTCGAGGGCCGCGTCGTACTCTATTCTTGTCTCACCTCTCCACTCCGTCTGTAGCTTAGCGAAGGGCACGCTGAGGAAGGGCGAGCGGACCTCATCACGTGACGTGTAACAACAACTGGACGGCCTTCAGCCTCAACCGACCCGCGAAGCGTCGGCGCGAAGTTCTATAGATCCGCGCTTAGACACTGGGGGAAAAAAAAAGAAAAGAAATAATAAAAACGTTTATGTAATTTTCGCGGTGTATTCCCTACATCCGTCTCATTGTTTGGCCCCCTTACAGCACATAGCAAGAACAAAGGAAAGCCGGGACAAATGCGATGGGAGACTCGAAGGCGTCATTTTCTTCGTGCTCGGCTCACTGGAGGATCCAGAAGCCCCTTCCTCGCCGCCCATATCCCTCTCCCCTCCCAGACAAGCCAGCACTTGGCTTCTGCTTCTGACTCGTCACTTGGTCTTGGTACACATATATCCTACGCAGAAAGTTCATATCAGCTGGCAAAATGGGGCCTCCAGTCAGGCCAATTTGTCCTAATGAAGGCCATCCCCGCATACCTCACATTTATGATACCCTGGATCCGCCCCTGCGTTGACTTTGAGTTTGCCCTCGTCTTTTCTGGTACATTATTTATACCTTAATCATGACCGTTATCAGCGAACACGCGCCGCTACTTTCATTGCCGCAGACGCCTGTTGCGCCTACGTACTGTATTGGGCAACTGGAAAATAAGCGGTGGTGCAAATCGATTCCACGACTTCGGGAAGCGGTGAAAAAAAGAAAGGAAAAAACAAACAAACAAGTATACAAACAAGATAGTGGTGCGCACATTGTGAAATAAGCTTGTAGTTAAAGTTATTGTTTCACTGGGAAAGAGAAACCATCAGCATCGGGCCTTATACCTTCGCTCCTGATGGTTGCCCAGAATTTTACTAAAAATGTCGCGTCAGGATCATGTTTCACTCAGTTCTGGCATAGTTAACACTTGCGAATGCGAGGCGTCAGCGCGCAGTGAACTATGCTGTACTGTCTGGTGAGTGGTCTGGGAAGACAAGAGGCTTCCCAGTGTACGAACAGCATGAAAAAGAGCAGGGAAGGGGAGGATGGCTCTCAAGAACTGTGTAGATAGCGCTTAGTATAAAACCTTTGGCTACAATTTACAAACGGAAACAAAAGCCGAGTTCGTGATGTCAGTGCCACTTAAATGGGAACATCGTTACCACTGCGCCTTGTCCGATGACGCAGTAGTTAGCAGTGACGCAGCACTTGTGAGTGGCGTTTTTCAGTTTCTTTTTTGTTTTTGTTTTTTGCCTTCTGCCTCTCCCGTGAGATTGAGATTTTCGCACTTCATCTTGAGCCTGCTTCTTCACGGCGAGAGTCGAGACAGCGTGCAACAAAACTATTCTCATCGGTCGCCTCACAGCAGCGCTTCTGCAAATCGTGACATATAGAACTTCCATGTTCATGTTGTTTGTGCGTATCTTCGAGCGGCAGTCAAGGTTGATTGGAGTGGCGAAAGCAGGTGATCCTTGCTCGCGATTTATTCTCAGTCGGCGGTTGCGTCACACCTGCTGGTCGCTCGCACCCCTTGACGTCGCGTTCGCCGCGGATTTGATCGATTTCACGGCGTCCCATGGGCCGCCATGGATTCAATCGATTTGTCCTGTGCCCAAAAATAGCATCTGTTTTCGCTCGCGTTCTTCCCCCTCCCTTTTTCGCCAGTACCCGTTCTCCTTACTTACCTTTACCCCGCCGTTGTCAAAAGGTTCTTCCCGACTGATCAGCGACCTTCTTCCACGCCCTTATCTCGTTCGTTGTCGTCTATACCGGCGCCACTGTTTGTTCGGTCCGCGCTTCAGATCCGAAATGATGTGCTTCCCTTGTAACAATGTCAAGGGCTCCTGTACCGGTGGTCTAGTCTGTTATTTTTTTTTCTTGAATGCTTAGTTTCAATCGACCGCCTCTGCTACTTTCTTTCTCTGTTTTTAGTGTTCTTGTCGCTCGCACTGTTTTCAATCTGCCTTTGTCAACTAAAGGAACTTTTCTTTGTGTTTCACGTTTGCGATAGAGCAGCCGTCAGAAAACATGTACTGCAATGTTGTAGGCTGACCTGCGTTATCTGTACTGTTTTCTTTCCTTCTCTGTCTTTCTTTATTATAATAATTACACAACAATCACGATGCAGGGTTTCATCTTTGTGGTTTTGTAGCAGAGTGATTTTATCGGAAGACTTTACGAATGATCCGAGTCTGAAGATCCATCGTACTAGCAAAAATATTAAAGAAAGAGAAAATGCATTGCTCAATTCATAGATTTAACATACTTCTGGTCACCAAGCATCATTAAAGTCTGCAGCATTTACGTGCGATCATGCGTCCGTGCGTGCGCGCGTCTCTCTCTGTTTCTCTCTCTCTCTCTCTCTCTGTATGTGTGTGTGTGCGTGAGCGCGTGCGCGCGCGCGTTATAATTGTCAGTATTGCAGCAACACGAGATAACATATAAATTACGAGATCAATAATTTCATTTAACAAAAGAATATTCATGATATCAGATGCACTTCTACTTAATATATTAACTACCATGACGACATGCATATAATATGGAAACGAACAATACACGAGTGGCAATTTAGGAGTCGCCATAACGACCATCATTTGCAAGTAATGCGACGAAGCCAGATGTGCGCCGAGAAAGTGGCCAGACTGACGACCTTTTGCTGCAGGTGTGACGCCATATGTGACCATATTTGTCTGTAAATGGCTTACGTGACGTCTTATATATGGCTGTATGGGAACCATATATGTTTTTTATATACGCCAATATGTGACTTTATATGCATACGCGGTTCATGTATGTCCATACATGTACAATTCCTCATATAACTACCGAGTGCGCGAGATATTTGACGACACAATTTCGAATCGCCATAGACATAAACGCTGTCATTTCATTTTTCTAGGCGTTTAACTTCATCTTGTCAACCTCTCTGCCACCTATCTAGCAGATCTATTCAAGGGCAACAGCTTTCATTCTGACACAGGAGATGAAAGCGTTAGCTGTTCTAATCGGCTTACAGGCCGAGCGCAGCCGGTTGGAGATCGCTTCCTTCTTGAATCTCGTCAAATCCTTTCTCTTTGGGGTTGAGACAACAGTTTATGGCCAATTGTCACCTGAGACAAAGAGAAATAGACGCCGCCACTGGTAGTTTTTCCGGCAGGTAGTGGTCATCATGTGTGAGAACCCTGAAAAAGCCAATTATGATAATTTCTGAGAAGCATCAAGTGGTAGAGTCAACAGCCAAGCTTTCTGTGCAGGGTACGTGTCATTACTATTAGGCGCCATCTTTAAGTAGTGGTTTTTACAGCGAAGCTGTTAAGGGCTAGTTCCCCCAGGATTGTGTCCGTGCGTCGACACAAAATCCGGGAGATAGTACAATGCCGTACCGGCCCGCGGCGCAGGTGAGCCAGGTGTTAAGCGCTCCCCATACGTGGCCTGATCCCGAATATAGTGCAATACCGGGCCGACCCGCATGCAACGGAGGTGAAGCAGGCGTTAAGCGCTCCCCATATGTGGGCCGATCCCGAAGATAGTGCAATGCCGGGCTGACCCACGTAATCTTCAACGGGGCCTCAATGTGTACTATGTATGAATGGACAGGCGGAACCTTCGTTACCTGCCGCCTAGACAGGCAAGCTCACGCATAGGGCTTACGCTTTCTTCGTTTTGTTGAAATTCTTAATGCCCTACGTGTATTACGCTTTGTGAAATGGAGAATGTAGCGTGGGAGCTCACTCCCTTCGACGATCTTCTCAAAAACATCGGTAGAGTTTTTTGCAAATGTATAAAGAATCCGATGAGGCTGCTGATGAGGGTAATGATGATCATAATCATCATGATAATGATAGCGGGGGTGTTATGGTGGTGATGATTATGATTATGATGATGATAGTTTCTAATGGCATCTCCTTTGAAACGCGGCGGCGACAAACACCTAGAACGCTTGAGGTAATCAGGTTTTACTGCATCTCCTGCCGTCTAGCACATTTCCTATTTCTAAACTTCATATTCTTCATCATCATTACAACCCCTATCTCTATACTTTAAAGCAACCTATGCGTGTAACGACCCCGGTTCCATCTCTGTCCAGCATATGGCGCTCGTGCTGCAGCGCCAGCTTGTAGTCTTTGCAGGCAACTGCCTCACGATTCACTTTTCTTTTTTCCGCCGATAAGATGGCAGCCCGTGCCTGTGCAACTCTTTCCGCTTCCTTCATCTTTTGGTTTCTTTTTTTCTGTTCGAACCGACATCTCGTATGTACACACAAAGCACTTCTCGTATAGCACTACGCGAGGCTCCACTTCCCTTTTCTTTGTTACGACACCCGCACGCGTCAGCACGCGATCGAGCGTCGGGATACGCATCGTCGATAAGCTGGCGCTACAGGGAATTGTACGGCATTCGAGTGGCCGACGCGAAAGAAGAAGAAAAATAATGGCAGAGGAGAACAATGCAAAAGCAAAGTCAAGGACGCGAACGCCCTTCGAGGCTGCGTTCTCGGAACGGCACGCACACGTCACCGCGGCCGCAGCTCGACCGCACGGCCTGGCAAGGCCGGCTGCGCCAGGCAGCGAGCGGAAGGCGGATGCATGTCGGCGAGATCCCCGGATGGCATCCGGCGTGTAGCCACTGTCCGACGCGCTTGCGCGGACTTGCCCGCGGGGGAACCCGTTGTTGCCTCTTAAAACATGAACAATCCTTCATGCGGCGCTTGCCAAACGTTCGCGGCTGTTGAGTTTTCCACTGCGTTGCAACACCCACAGTCAACTTTCTGAAAACTAATAACAGTTTTAGTTCTTTGTCATTTGATCGAGGCCGACAGTAAGACTAAAGACGCAAAGCCTAATAACACTCTTAGCTGTCTCGACTACATGTCGAGAGCATTTACACAGTGTATGCAAAAGTATAATATATATGTATAATATATATATATATATATATATATATATATATATATACACGATATACAATTACACATGACCTGCCCAGGTCCATTTCTTTCTCTTTATGTCAATTAGAATATCGGCTATCCCTGTTTGCTATCCCCGCCGCTCTTTTCCTGTCCCTTAACGTTATGCCTAACATTCTTCGTTCCATCGCTCTTTGCGCGGTACTCCTTGATTATGTATATTGTTTCTGTGACTGCTAGTATTTCTACTGAATCTAATACCTTTTGCTAATCTATGAAAGCCATATAGAGAGGTTGATTGTGCTCTGCAGATCTCTCGATTACCTGATTGATGACATGGATATGATCCATTGTAGAATATCCCTTCCTAGAGCTAGCCTGTTCTCTTGGTTGACTGAAGTCAGGTGTTTGGCTGCGTATGGCTATCCGATTCGTCCGTCCGTCTGTCACCTGCACGCCGTAAACTCCGGCGAAACCCCATGCGCATGCGCTAAAAAAGAGAAAGAGAGGCGCGCGATTGGCTGCGCCAGTAGTGACGTCGTTGCTCTCCGTCGCAGCCGAGCGCGCGCGCAGCGGTTTCTCTCCGGCTCCGAAATGGGTAGGCAATGCGTCATCGTACTCCTGAGGAGCAGGCAGCTTTCGATCAGCAACGCCGCAAGCAGAACTGCGAACGAGCTCGTCTACGCCTTGCCGATGCTGCAGCCCGGACATAAGAACAGGCTCGTGCAGCCGAGCGCAAACAGCAACTGTGTACCGAGGATCCGGCAGTCTACCAAGCCGCGGTTTAATGAACCGTCGAGCTTAACGCAGTGATAAACACCGGGGCCGCATGTTTCAACTTCTCTGGTTAACCATCTGTACGGAGTGCTTGGGTGGTGATCTTATTCTGTTAGAAATTATCTTGGTGTATATTTTATACAATACTGAAAGCAAGCTAATGGGCGTACAATTTTTCAATTCTTTAATGTGTCCCTTCTTATGGATTAGCATAATATTGGCGTTCTTCGAGTTCTCTGGCACACTTGAAGTAGTGAGGGATTGTGTATAAAGGGCCACAAGCTTTTCAAGCATGATATCTCCTCCATCTTTGATTAAATCGACTGTTAGTCCACCTTCTCCTGCCGCTTTCCCCCGGGTCATGTTTTGTAAGGCCCTCCTAACTTCATCCCTAGTTATAGAAGGAGCCTCTGTAACCTGTTCATTACTACTTCGAATGGATGTAGCGTGGCTGCTTTAAGTATTGTACAGGTCACTATAGAATTCTTCCGCTGCTTTTACTATATCTTCTAAATTGTTGATTATTTTGCCCTGTTTATCTTTCAGTGCATACATATTGGCTTTACCTACGCCACATTTTCTTCTCAATGATGTTATGCAGCGTCCATATTTTACTGCTTCCTCACTCTTTCTTACGTTATAATTTGGAATATCCCTTATTTCCTCCTTGTTGATTAGTTGTCACAGTTTCGCGAATTCTATCTGATCTCTTGAGCTGGACACTCATTCTTTGTCGTTTCTTTATTAGGTGCTTTGTTACTTGGGAGAGCTCACCTACTGGTTGCCTTGGTGCCTTACCTCCGACTTCGATTGCTGCTTCTGAATCCAGCCTAGTTACGGTTTCGTTCATTGCCTCTATGTCATCTTTGTCTCTCTGTTCTAAGGCGGCAGGTTTGTTTGCAAGTGCCAAAATGAATCTCTGCTTTTAGCCTTACTGTATCTAGGTTGGACTGTTTGTTCTTGACCAATTTTACTCTTTCTCTTTTCATATTGAACGAAATCCTAGACCTAACTAACCTATGATCACTGGACTTTACCCTACCTAACACTCCTACATCTTGCAGTATCCTGGAATCCGCAGAGAGTATGAGATCTGCTTCATTTTCTTTTTCTCCATTAAGGCTTTTCCAGATCCACTTCCTGTTGCTACGCTTCCTGAAGAAGGCATTCATTATTCAGGTCTTATTCCTTTCCTCGAATTCTGCCAACATCTCTCCTGTAGTGTTTCTAGAGTCGACGCTGTAGTTGCCAATTGCTTGTTCACCAGCCTGCCCTTTCTCCACTTTTGCATTGAAGTCGCCCATCACTACAGAATACTGAGTTTGCACTTTTCGCATCATTAATTGAAGATATTCATAAAACTGTTCTGTTTCTTCACCTTCGTGACTGGAGGTTGGAGCGTAGGCTTGTACTACCTTTATTATGTACCTCTTGTTAAGTTTTATTACGACTGCAGCTACTCCCTCATTACTGCTGTAGAGTTCATCAATGTTGCCCGCTATGTCCTTATGGATTAGAGGTCCTACCCCGTATTGTCTCTTATCTGGAGGTCCTGTGTAGCAAAGGACGTGGCCGTTAGTCACTGTATAAGCCTCACCAGTTCTTCTAACCTCACTAATGCCAATAATATCCCGCGCAATCCCTAAAAATTCCTCAGAGTCCTGCTGGGCTGGCTTTACTAGAGAGGGTTCGTGTGTTGAACGTTCCAGGTTCTTTCCAGGGGTGGCCTGTCGGGGTCCAGAAATTCTTTGCACCCTCTGCCATTGTGCTCCGCAGCCGCTTGGGACTGAAGGCCATGGTTTGATTGTAGGGTTCATGAAGGAGGTAGTGCCCGAATACTGCACCAGGGAGGTCAATTCCTGTTTTGTTGAGGGGGTGTCTTTGTTGAAGCTTAGTAGGCCTTCCTTATTTGGTTTCACCTGTTGTAGTATAGCGCCAGTGGCTCTCATCTTCTTTTTTTTTTCCGGTGTCAGGCGTCACTCCAAGCCTGAAAATGTAGTGTACTGGAGGAGTGTTCGAGCTTACAACCTTCAGATTAGAGGCCCAGAGAGAAATTTATTTACAGAAAGGCAGAGAGGTCCTACCTCTGCTCCACGTCACCGCCTCAGTCACATAGCTACAAATGGAACACTTCGGTTGGATTATTAAACCATGCTGTTGGCCATATAATGACGTTCAGAACCCACCAAGCCGCGCTCCAACGAGCCGCATGAATGACACCTAATTCGGTCAAGTGGGTACTGAGTGACATGTGCATTAGTGGCCATCATATACCACCGAATGAAGTTAAAAGAGGCATATATATATATATATATATATATATATATATATATATATATATATATATATATATATATATATATATATATATATATATATATATATATATATATTGTTACGGTGAAGGGAACGAAGAAGTTGAAGTGGACTAGAGGAAGACGAAGTCTGGCAGTTGCCTGAACGCCATTAACCTCAGTTGTAAATATACATTATTTTACACTCGTGGGCCTGCTTTCTTCCTGCAACATTTTGGTGGAGGTGCGGGGTACAATCACGGAACTTCGCAGCGGACGTCATCTACCTGCCGCCACAATGGCAAATCAACCGACACAAGCGACAACACCTCAGCAGCCCGTGCCAACGGTCATCCTCACTCATCCGCGGGACCCAGGGACATTTTGTGGCATGGACAACGCCGACGTCGAGGACTGGCTTACGATGTACGAGCGAGTGTGCGACAACAACAGGTGGGATCCCACAACGATGCTAGCAAATGTGATATTTTATCTAAGAGGAACTGCGAAGCAATGGTACGACACACACGAAGCTGACCTAACGAGCTGGGATGTCTGCAAAGAAAAAATGCGGGACCTGTTTGGCAGACCTGTCGGTCGTCAGCTGGCAGCAAAAAAAGAACTTGCGTGCCGCGCTCAGACGTTATGTCATGTACATACAGGATGTGCTGGCCCTCTGTCGCAAGGCTGATGACAACATGACCGAGGCAGACAAGATTGGTCACATACTGAAAGGTATTGCAGACGATGCATTCAATCTCCTGATGTGTAAGGATTGTGCCACTGTCGATGCAATTGTAAAGGAGTGCCGGCGCTTCGAACAAGCGAAGGGCCGCCGCGTCGCTCAAACTTTCGACCGATTGCCCAATACCGCCGCGACATCTTCTTGCGAAGACCCGCCGCGGTTCGTTCATCCCGCAGGACCGGAAGATATCACACGCATCGTTCGCCGTGAGCTTGAGGCCATGGCTCCGGCTCCAGTTCGTCCCGACTGTCGGGAAAGCGTGCCCGCTATCTCCCTTATACAAGCGGTCGTTCGGGAGGAAATAGCAAGTTTGGGCATTCCATCTCTCTGCTCGGTCCGCCATACAAACACCTACCAGATTTCTCCGGCCGCTCGCTCCCAGACGCGAAGCTTTCCGCCACCCCGTCGAAACCCAGCTGACTGGCGCACAGCGGATGATAAACCCATCTGCTTTAATTGTTCCGGTATTGGACACATCGCCCGTCATTGCCGCAACCACTGGTCGTCGCATCCTCGGTGGTCTTCTCCGAGTCACTACCGCCAAGTGCCAGACAATCGCACTTTCTCGCCCTATACGCCGACTAGTAACATCAACGCCGACAGTGCTCTACCAAGATCTAGCCGCCCCCCGTCTCCGCAAGGTCGTAGGTCCTGTTCGCCTCTCGTTCACCGCTCTTCGTCCCCTTCTGCAACCGGTCGCTTCGCTTCGGGAAACTAGGCGGTGCAGCTCCCGGAGGTGAAGCTGCAACTACGACCCGGCCCACAAATCCTCTGTTGACCCTACCTACATGTGGAAACCTACTGGACATTGAAGTTAATGGCGTTCAGGCAACTGCCAGACTTCGTCTTTTTCTAGTCCAATTCAACTTCTTCGCTCCCTTCACCGTAACATCGATACTGCTTTCTTCCTGCAACAATATATATATATATATATATATATATATATATATATATATATATATATATATATATATATATATATATATATATATATATATATATATATATATACATACACACACACACACAATTTATTTAGAGGCAGCTAACCGAAGGCCAAATTGGCGACGCTGTATCAAGCGGGTCCACGTCGTCTTCCTCCGCTTCAGTGCAGCCACACTGTGTTGGCTGTTTCGTAGCATCACCCTCGGCAGTAGAAGCACCGCCCCGGTGCTTAATCTACACATCCGCGGCGAAAGGTATCTGGTATGGCTTTAGTCTCGCCACGTGAACGATGTCACTTGCAGCCGACGATGACGCTGAGGGGTCGGCGGGGACGACTTCATACGTGACATCGGTCACTTGTCGCACCACATGGTATGGGCCAGTGTAGCGCGACAGCAGCTTTTCGGAAAGGCCCACACGTCGAATGGGTGACCAGAGAAGCACCAGAGAACCTGAAGCAAAGTGCACGTCGCGATGGTGGCAATCATAGAGGCGTCTCTGATGCTCCTGTGAGGCCTCGAGACGGGTGCGGGCGAGCTGGCGCGCGTGGTCGGCGTGTGCGATCGCGTCGCGGGCGTATTCAGTGGCTGAACGTGTGGCCGAGGGCAACAAAGTTCTAAGAGCAACGCGGGTTCTCGGCCATATAGGAGAGAGAATGGTGAATAGCCGGCGGTGTCGTGACGCGATGAATTATACGCGAACGTCACATATGGTAAGTGAAGATCCCAGTCGTGGTGGTCGGTCGCAACGTACTTCGAAAGCATGTCGGTGATGGTACGGTTGAGGCGCTCCGTGAGGCCGTTGGTCTGTGGGTGGTAGGACGTGCTGAACTTGTGCTTTGTCGAGCAGGAGTGGAGGATGTCCTCGACGACTGCCGACAGAAAGCTGCGGCCACGGTCAGTGAGTAATTGGCGCGGAGCACCGTGCACTAAAATGATGTCATAGAGCAGAAAGTCAGCAACGTCAGTAGCACAACTTGTCGGAAGGGCTCTGGTGATTGCGTACCGCGTAGCATAATCAGTAGCGACGGCGACCCATTTATTTCCGGAGCCCGAGAGAGGAAACGGTCCAAGAAGGTTTAGACCAACACGGAAAAAGGGTTCCGGTTGGATGTCGATCGGCTGGAGACATCCAGCTGGAGGTGTGGAGGGCTTCTTCCGGCGCTGACAGGGCTCACAAGCGACAACGTAGCGCCGCACGGAGCGGGCGAGACCCGGTCAAAAGAATCGACGTCGGACACGGTCGCATGTGCGCGAGACGCCCAAGTGTCCAGCCAAGGGAGCGTCGTGAAGTTGTTGGAGGGCAGTCGAACGCAGGTGCGATGGAATTACGAGCAGAAGGTCAAGGCCGTGTGGATCGAGATTGCGGCGGTATAATGTCCCCTCCTTAAGGAGAAACATCCGGAGAGAGGCGGTTGTGTAGATGAAGTGCCGCCAGCAGGAACCGAAGTTGCACTGTCGCCGTTACGACCGCTGCGAAGCTCCATGACGGGTACGGGCAACGTCCACCTCCACCAAATTAATGTTACGTGTACTGAAGCCGAATGCTATTTACAATTTATTTACAGGGAAGCTAACGGAGGCCAAAATGGCGACGCTATATCAAGCGGGTCCACGTCGTCTTCCTCCTCTTGAGTGCAGCCACACTGTGGTGGCTGTTTCGTAGCAATATATATATATATATATATATATATATATATATATATATATATATATATATATATATATATATATATATATATATATATAAAGACAGAAACTTTTGTGCATAACAGTTAAATAACATGACATGCAATACAGTCATTTTGCCTGCTTCATATGTTTCTGTGTGAAGCATCTTTTAGATGGTTCTTTAGATAACTGTTCTCATGAATGTGTCCTTTTTTTTTAATATATGCACGCATTGACGAGAAGGAGGCACACATGAGAGTTGGAGAAACGACGCCGATTGTTTAGAAGGTGCACGTAGTTAACGTTGAGTCAAGTTGGGTAATGTCGACTTAGAGACTGTAGGTAAATTTGAGAAGAGTGGAGCTACGGTGGTTCCTGCGAGGATGGGGCACGTTGGATGGTGTGGAAGCTAATTTAGTTCAATGTTAGTTTACATTAGTTAAGATTTTGACTAGTGCAGGGCGAAGCGGAAATCTGGCGACATTGCGATTTTTCAAGTGTTTGCATGAAGTGCATAACATTGCGGATATGCTAGTACGTTGTTCTGCAGTAGTGTCCAACACAGTCCACTTGTTTTGGTGTATATATTGTCATTGCAGACATTTCATTCAGGAGGCACGGTGCATGGGGTGCCTTGCGATAAATGTCACTCCAGGACATTAAATACTTTCTGTGCCGCTGTGTAACGAAACTCTTTCTGCCATGTCGTGACTGCGAAGTGTCGCGTCAGCAGAACCGACACGCATATGTGTTTTACTTGCGAATGGCTCGACTAGGCGATACGGAAAACATTCCTTTTAGCGGAGGCAGTGGGAATGTACTCTTTTATGCGCAAATTATCACATAATGCTACAAACTATGCATAAACCTGTGCGAAATAAAGTCCTGCACTCTTTCGCCTTATGCCGCTGTATACGGCACTGGTGAGCGGCAGCGGAACGTTAAGGGAGGTAAACACTAACATGGGCTTAGATAATGTAACGGTGATATTCCAGTGCTATTACTATTCGCACTTCGTCAGTGGTCCGGGCGGCGCTGCTCCCATGTATCATCGGGAACGGTGGATGGTGAGACACGAATAGGATCGAGCAAAAGGAATCGTTATACCATATCCGGCAACGTTCTTGTTCAGCTTTGTCGAAGAAACGTGAAAATTTCGCCCGTGAGCGTCCTAGTCGCAACCACTTCATTAAAGTTTCTATGACAACTCACCGTTCATTTAACTTTTCTTTCCGCGTGCGTGCGCCGGCCGGAAAAGTGATAGTCGGCCCGAAGACCGCAGTGACTACGTTAACCCAACTAAGGCGGGTCGGTTAAAATTTCCGGCTCATTATGCCGTACTCGACAGCGTTTCCATATGCTCGCACCTGGCGGGCCGAAATTGTTAGAACAGCCTGGGTCGAAGCTACGACAACGCTTCGGGTTATTCGCTTCTGGATGCGAATCTACCCGTCCGCAGTTACACGTGCGCTTCAGTACATCGGGCTGCCTCAGCTCAACCCGACGCTCGTTCAGCCCAACCGACTATAGCGTTTGCATGAGCACGACAGGTAAATATTGTATATCTAATTAAACAAGCAGAGCAAGAACAGATTTGGCCTAGGCGTGAAAACCAATTTGGCGTGATTGTAGTGCAAACTGAGGCGTACACAGTATGAGCGTATTGCCCTCGCCTCTGGGCGATGCATGCCACGTTGGCGCGGATGTGCAATGTTTCCTGCTGTGCATTGTGCTGTTTCCTTTCTCGCCGACGCTATATGGCTTAGCGCGCCTAACGTGGCTCTATTTTCTCTTTTCCTCCGCTCATATCTAGAGCACTCTTGTTATCGGCCTGTCACCGGGTTGGCACTTATGGCGCGGAGATAATTCTAGAAAGATTGCGACCACATCCGGAGGCGTCCAGTTCGCGGCGCCCGTTGCGAAAATTCGTGTAGTGTCACAAACGTTTTCTGAACAGCCGTCTACGTATAATTCTTTCAGTTAGCGCGCTTAGTTCTGCCTAGATTCTTCCATCAGAATGAAGTCAATTGTATACAACTACTGATATAGCAACGTGCTGTCAGAATAAAATTAAACGCTAGCAGCCGCTCGTGAAAGCTGTATGTATCTTTCAATGTCCACCCAGTCGCTCCGCAGTATACATGGGAGCCATCGGTCCACTGCAGCGACGCCACATTCCCAGTCATTAATGACCTGTTGTTGCGGAAACACGGACAACTTAGCTCGGCGCTGCTGCCGCTTCGTGGCCGGTTGGCCCGATTCTTGTCTTTTTTATTACGTGCTATCACGTGCCAGGAAAAAGAGTCGGCGTGAATTTAACCGTGTCGCTATAAACTGTGACCAATTGGAGGGAAAGTGGCGCCCTTTCAGTGGCCCCCGGTTTTGGCTTCGCTGGACTGGCACAGAAGAAATATTTGTAGCAATTGCTACGATCGGGTGGATGTCTGATTTTCCCTTTATTCAGAAGAAATATAATGGCTGAGCATGCGAGTTTGCCACCTGCTTGCACGCATCATCTGTTAACTGGCTCGCCGCTGCATCGGCGTGCGTGAGCATGGCGTGCTCACGAACGCGACTCGGCAAGTTCGCTCTCGTGAGCCAGCACAGCAGTGGCTCGACATGCGCCGTCGACCTGCGCCGGACGCGTGATGTTTCTTTTTTTTTTTTTCGTGCGCTTCGAGTGCACCGATAGCTTTCCCGCATTTTTTGGCTTTGTTACGTGATTCCAACTGAATGAATGAGCTTTTGGATGAATGAGAATGAACTCGGAGAATCGGAATTCTCCGAATGGAACTCTGAGAATAAACTCGGAGTGTGTTCGCGAACCTTTAATTGTTCACCGAGCGGACCTTATGAGTGCGCTGTTCAGCAGAATCTCGTTGTTGTAAACGCGGTTGCCGTGAACATTGGTGATACGAGTTTTTGCTTAATTACAGTTGACTCGAAATTTCTATTTGGTCATGTGATTAGTTCGTTTCTGGGCCATTCCGTGAGGCACGAATGGTCTCGCGTGTCGACCCAGGGTCCGCTGCATGAGCCGCCCACTCGTTCCGAGCTCGGAAAGTATGCGGCCTCGTAGGGCTTTCTCGTAACAAGAAAGAGCCCTGTCTTCGAAACCCTGAGCTCTTCACGGCACCAACGAGCGCACGCCCGGGGGCCGTGATATCGCGATAACGGCGCGTGATGCGCGTCACACCGCGCGCGCAGGCAATACGGACGAACGAAGATAACACGTCCGCAAAAGAGCCTCAGTGACTCTTATAAATATAGTTGAGAACCGGCTGCGGGCTTCTCCACTGCACTGGCCTCGTGGAAAACGCTGGCAGACTGCTGGGAAAGACCCCCAGCATCGCGGCGCGCTCTTCCGCTTTGCGGCCTTGCCAGATCCGAACGCCGCCTCCGGCGCCAGCCACATGCGACGGCCATCGAGGCATCCCGTGGGCTGACGTCAAAACGACGTCACGCGATTTCCCTGCCGGCGCTGTCGTCTACGCAGTGTGTCGCGCGCGCGCTTTTTATTGCGTCACTCGTTGGAGTCTTATGAGCGGGCCCGTATTTCTCCGCTTTATTATGTTGTTCCTTATCGTTTCATTTCCGCAGATTTCGTTGTTTTGCGCAAGATTACGCGGAACTCGGCGTGTTTATGCGCGCGGCTATCTACGTGCTCACACGCGAGCTGGAAGGGTCACGCGCCTCTGTTTTCGAAAGACGCTGGTTCTGAGACGCCGCTGTGCTCGTAGGGCAGCGTAAAACCGGCTGCGTCATCTCGAAAGAAATGTCAATACGGGTGTCGCTTTCTGGGTCGAGTCGCAGAGCCGGTGCCAAGTTTACGGTGCGAAAGAAAGGCCTCGACTCTTCGGAAAATGGGCGCGAGCCGAGCGTGTTTTCGTCTTTTAGGGCATGTACGCAGCGTTGCTGAATATGTGTGTTGCAGTTTTATTCCAGAGGCAGGACGTAAAAATAGTACTCGCTATAGCGAAGAAGCTTCGTCGTAAAGTGCGTTCCATCATCGAAATGTTGCAATAAAAACATCCGCCTGCTACAGAGGCGTCCGGCAGCTGTACGCTTTTTCACATTGGTGAGAGACTGGCCAGGCCGCAGTATAGTAGCAGTAGCAAATAATAATAATAATAATAATAATAATAATAATAATAATAATAATAATAATAATAATAATAATAATTTAATAACTTCTGCGAAAACACGTCGACAAGAAAGATGACTGGTGCTCCTATTCCTTTGTGTTGCGGTGACATGATTACAATTGATCATAAGTACCACAAACAACTAGCGCGGTTACCAGTTGTTTTGGATGCTTATTGACAGTTACCAGGAACAACCTATCGCAGTTTGTACCGGCGCCACTTGGCACAATACTTGAGGTACAAATACGTGAACCAGACAAGAAATGAAACCGCTGTGGTTGGTTAGTGGCTCTGGTGTTGGGCTACTGAGCACGAGGTCGCGATATCGAATCCCGGCCACGGCGGCCGCATATCGATGGGTGCGAAATGGGAAAACAACCGTGTACTTATAAAGAGTTAGGTGCACGTTAAAGAACCCCAGGTGGTCCGAATTTTTCGGAGTCCCCCACTACGGCGTGCCTCATAATCAGATCGTGGTTTTGGCACGTAAAACCCCATAATTTTTTTAGGCAAGGACATGAATGTGGTAAAGAAAGAAAGAAAGAAAGAAAGCTTCCGCGGTTCCTCCGCATGGAGCGAAATCGTTTACCGCGCCAGTGCAGGAGACTCTCAAGGATGGGACCCCGCCATATTGATTGCTTGCTTTCCCCTTAAATAATGGCGCTATCTTCATAAAGAAAGCATCCAATTGCTCTTGTTTTTCTGTCCAAACACTTGCTCATACCCGCTATGGGGCATTGGCCAAGAAGCAGGTGGTTTCAAGTGTTCTTATTATGATCATAACAAAAACTAAATTTGCATAGCGTGGGTTAAGGAAATGAAAACTTGAAATGAGAAGAAAAAAAAAACAGTACCGTAAAGAATTTTGAGATGAAATACTTTAACATCCAAGAAACGAAATAATAGAAATAACGGCATCACTTTGCCAATGATGATGATGATGATGACGATGATGATGATGATGATGATGATGATGATGATGATGATGAAGAAGAAGAAGAAGAAGAACAAGAAGAAGAAGAAGAAGAAGAAAGCCTCATATTACGCCTCATACCCACACTGGGGGATTGGACAAGAATTGTGTGCTGAAACATTTACTTAATATTTCGAAGTGTTACATATTCGATTAAAAAACAAACAAATAACGAAAGAACGTTCAAAATGTTATTGGTTTAGTTGATTGCATGTAACCGCAAACGGCATTAAATACATTGCCGATGCATATACAACGTCGTTTTCCTCCGCTTCATGTATCGCTTCCTGTGGCCTTTGAAGCACGCATGCACGCACTGCACGTGTGACATGCGAATTGCCAGCCGCAAGTAGTAGTGGGAAACGTTTATATGAAAAGAGAACGAGCGTTGAAGCTGGTGGAGCTTCTTCGCTCGTCTCCTGTTGGCGGGCTGCTTAGTCCACCTCAAACCCAGCAGCGCAGAGACTGTCTGCTGTTCCCGCCCTATAAGCAGTCGGAGCTGTTCGTGCGGATCTGAGCCCGGTCGGCGCTGCTTCCCGCTGGTCAGGGGCGGGCTTGAGAGTGGCCGCAGGCTGGGCGTATGTAGTACGCGCGCATGCCCAAGCTGCGTGACAAAAGGAGGCGCATTCATCACAGTGAGGACATCTATACAGTGGGATGCATAACACGGTATAGGCTAATGTTAGTGTTAGTAGCGCAAAATGGTTGCTCAATGGTTAGGGCGTCCGGCGCCCTGCTGCACAAGGCCGCATAGTTCGATCCCCAGTGGTGGGGCGAATTCTTCGTTTCCTCGAGCCGATATAGCGAGACCAGAAGTAGTAATTGGTCGTTTATTTTCGCAATTACGCGAAGAAAAGGCAAGTAAGGAAATCACTGCTGATCGCGCTGTAGCCTGTCCAGCTACATCCGATGGCAGCTGAACAGCGGTCAGCGAGAGGAGGGCAGGAAAAACGATATTCTCCCTTCGTCGAGGGCTGCTGCTGCGAACAGTTCTTCCGGTGACATGCGGGTGTGCACTATAAAGCCGAATAGGTATCCGGTCTCGGACTATATAGGGCTGCATGCAGGCACTGCACTGAGGTGTTTGTGGGTATATAGATGTCTAGGCGAAGCGCCGGTCTATCCACCCCTCTCTTCTCTATTTACAACCTGTTGTTTCACTACGTCTTCATATATTGCCCACCGTAACTTTGCAGCCACGCGCGTCTGTCATTTCTCGCGCCTGATTCATCTGTCGTCGAAATGTTGTTGTTGTTGTTGCCTCAAACATGCCGCCGGCGAGACTGGAAGTCCAAACTTCCTCGTCGCTTTCGGCAGGGTGCATGGTATGCACGGCACGCCTGCTACAGCGCGCTGAGGGCAGCTGGGTGCAAGCTTAAAGTTTGCCCCGTTAACGCAGCGCATGGACCGACCCAATCAATAGCGTCAATAATGGACGCTAATTTCCTTGCGTGCGCGACGGTGTCTAGCTCGTTTCCATCCGTATCACGTTCCAAGGAAAAAAACATATGCACCGCAAATCCCGATCCAAGCCAACGAGATTCTTCTTATAGGTGATGCAATACATGTTGGCACGCTGCTGGTCACCACCGCTTGTTGGCGCTATATAGGAAATCGGCCGGCCTCATGTCTGAAATCCGCGGAATCTTCCCTACGCTCGTAATGATGGTAATGATAAAGCCTTGTCTGGGTGAATACAGAAACAAAGGACACATATCTCGATGCATCTCTCCTTCCCGCTTCTACCTATCTCTGATACCTTTTTTTCTACTATTCGCTCATGCTGCGCGTACGGATAAAAACAGCGAGTGAACCTTCGCGCTTGATTACATCTCGATCGTAAGATGTCCCACCAAAGCTACGGGTTTTCTGTGAGCACGTCGATGAATCAGCTCTTATTGGAAACAAGCCTACTTGTATGGGAAGAAAAGAAAAAGGAATAAGCGAATATACAAAGAAAAAAAAACCTTTGGCACGTCGAGTGCGAATGGCTCCTCGAAAGCTTCTTAGTGCCAATGCTTGACGCCACACGCGCGAGTTTCGCGAGAATATAATAGTTGGAATTAGCCAGTTTTCTTCCTGGTCCTCCGCAACTCGGTGACCAAGAAAAGGAAGCAAAACGTGCCAAGTCGTGTTTCATCATTCATTATAATAATGACGATAACCTCAAAGCGTGGCGCATATCCACTAAGTGGAATTGACAATGAGTCGAGGCATACAAAACTACATTAATTGAATGTATATTTAAAGCTCAAAAGGGCAACCGAGAAAGACAGACGATGTACGATTGGGAATAGTCAAACATGGATGACTCAGGTTGGGTGTTTTAGGTAAAAATAGCAATGAGGACTATGGAAATAAAATTGAAAATGAAACAAATAAAAGAACAGTGACGTCAACAATTTAGTCAGTGTAAATCACTTTGCCTCTGTTTGCGTGCTTTTACCGCTCCAACGTCGCGCGGCGTCGCGTCTCTAATTGGTCTCTGCATCTTCGTAATCATAACCTCTCCCGCGCTTTATTAGATATTTATTTATTCTAACGCCACGCTTGGTGGGCTACTTAAGTGGGGCAGGAACGCGTGTGCGATGACCCTACGAAGACAGCTCGTGCCGTATTATTCTAAAATTATCCCGGAGCACAAGACTTAGATAGCGCAGGCCCTGAAAGCGAACTGTCTGCGACATCTTGCTAGCGGGCATCTTCGTTTTTCATTGGAGTCGCAAGTCTGTTTCCCGCAGTGAGTGCCAGCAATCCCTTGCAAATGTGTGCACTGTCTGCCCAGTAATGCAATGTCATTCCGACCTTTCATGGCGCTGTGCACCTAGGAAACGTTGCCTTGAAATTATGGGGTTTTACGTGCCAAAAGCGCTTTCTGATTATGAGGCACGCCGTAGTGGGGGACTCCGGAAATTTCGACCACCTGGGGTTCTTTAACGTGCGCCTAAATCTAAGCACACGGGTGTTTTTGCATTTCGCCCCCCATCGAAATGCTGCCGCCGTGGCTGGGATTCGATCCCGCGACCTCGTGCTCAGCAGCCTAACAGCCACTGAGCAACGACGGCGGGTGAGGCGTTGCCTTGTCGCGCCCTGTCTCTTGTGGACACGCAGGCGCGTAAACGCGGATGGCGCATGGTTAATGGGTTTGTGTAGTTACAAAATTGAGTATTCCAGCGCACGCGTTTGCATTATTGAGAAAAAGTTCGAACCTTGTTATAACGAAACTGAACTGGACTGCAAAACCTTATGGTCCTGCAGGACGCTCTTGGCGCGCAGCGGTCGTGTCCCACGTAGGGACCGACAGGTCCCTACGTGGGACGAAACGGGATAGTACAACGAAACAATGTATATAACGAAGCAAATGAAATCTAGATCCATATATGTAGATGTAGGAGATTCATCCACGTAGATCAATGTACCTCACATTTAAACAAGTGAAATTGTCCGGCCAGTAGGTAGAACGAACTATAGATTCGTCTCCGAAGCCAAATAATACCAGACCATTGCTCGTCGAGTACATCGCTTTCCGCTGGGTTCGGCACTCATTTGCCGCAGAAGTTCAAAACTCGCAGCCTCACCCCGTCGAAAACGCTGTCGAGCAACGCTGGTCTTTTTCACCGCTGCGCGTAGCTGCGCGCAAGCAGCGGCTCACTATCGCATTTCTCCCCTCTCTCTCTCTCTCTCTCTCTCTCTCTCTCTCTCTCTCTCTCTCTCTTGTGCGTGTCTATGCAACGAGATCTACGCTGCACAGCGACGGGGCGGTATAAAAAAGTTAATGTATTAGTTAGTTAGTGTTCATCATTATCATCATCAGCAGCAGCAGCAGCAGCAGCAGCCTGATTACGCCCACTGCAGGGCAAAGGCCTCTCCCATACTTCTCCAACTACCCCCGTCATGTACTAATTGTGGCCATGTTGTCCCTGCAAACTTCTTAATCTCATCCGCCCACCTAACTTTCTGCCGCCCTCTGCTACGCTTCCCTTCCCTTGGAATCCAGCCCGTAACCCTTAATGACCATCGGTTATCTTCCCTCCTCATTAAATGTCCTGCCCATGCCCATTTCTTTTTCTTGATTTCAACTAAGATGTCTATAACTCGCGTTTGTTCCCTCACCCAATCTGCTCTTTTCTTATCCCTTAACGTTACACCAATCATTCTTCTTTCCATAGCTCGTTGCATCGTCCTCAATAAGTAGAACCCTTTTCGTAAGCCTCCAGGTTTCTGCCCCGTACGTGACAGAAACCTGGAGGCTTACGAAAAGGGTTAGTGTTAGTGTTAGTGTTGTGTAAACAGGCACAGCTGGGCGGGGCCTCTGACGTCCCCTCGGTGCAATCTCGGGAATCACGCTTAATCAGGCGCAGCGCCTCCGAGATCTCTCCGACGCAGTCTTGTGGGTCGCGCTCAGGCCGTGCCTGCCCGCCTGCCTGCACGAGCCGCGCCACGCTTTGCTGGCTACGCGTGGCGGTGCAAGAGATTTGTTTATTCACTGCTCCCTCTTCCTGTGGCGCATCTCGCGGGCCGGCGTGGCCTCCGAGATCACTTTGGAACCGGTGCAATCTCGGAGTCGGCCGAGCCAAGCCGGCGCGGAGAAGTTCGTTTGCCTCCTCGATCACACAGCAGAGTTCTGTATTGTGCGCCGCGTGCGCTGGACCGCGGCAAGCCATGTGGAAATGGGAAGCGAAAGACCATCACAATGGAGCAGAATGCAGCTATCGAAAGGCTGTCGCCTCAGGTGCTAAGTCGCTTGTTACACACGTCGGAGTCGGTTTTGTTGTTTTATTGAAATTTCATCGCCCGCTTGGCCGTGTAGCGGTTCCGCAGGCTGCAAATCCGCAATCTTTATTCCATATTTACAATTGCGCGCCCCATGGGGCATATATTGCAGTAAATAGCAATAATGGACATAATTAAGTAACGGATATAATGAAGTCATTTCTACTGCTCCTTCAACTTCGTCATAACGAGGTTCGACTGTAGATGTTTTACCTGCGAGAAAAAAAAAAAGATGGCGCATCCAACTGGGTGCGCACAAGCCCCTATATAATTCCCAGCTGCTCGGCACGTGCTCTTGCCAGTGCACGCGAGCGCGTGTACACATAAATGAGACGGACACGTGACGCTCATCGTGATCGTCCACAGAAAAGTACCATTAGCTGAAGGAGTGCTTGAGTCGACGGAGCGTGTACGTAGATATATTAAACCAGTTATTAAGGGGGAAAAGGATGAGCAGATACGTATACATCCGTCTCGTAGCACTTGCATGTTTAAAAGCGTCATATATTTTTACGGAGAACAGATTTTCGAAAAAGTACAGGTCTACCTGACTTCCTGCTTTTCACAGAGATTTCACAGCGGGAGAAAAAAAAATCAGAAAAAGAGAACTGTACGGCGGTAGTTTTGTGTGAACGTTTGTAGTCGGTAAGCGGAATCAGAGACGGACGGACGGGGAAAAAAAAAAAAGAAACTTTATTGGTAGAAGCACCTGCGAGGTTGCCAGCCCGGGCTCAGGCCAGGCCCCGTACACTCTCAAGTTCAACAAATGGCCACAGAGGGCGAAAAATCAATCGAGGCGTGTTTCAGCGTGAGCGCGCAAGTGGAGTTACTGTAATTTGGTCGAATACTTTAATTTGTGCTTTTTCTGCTAGGGGCGCTGAACATGCTGAATTTTTTACTTTACACAAACCATTGACATAAACAGTCGAGGTGTCTAAGGATGTTTCTTTACCTCAGGCAAATAGGCAGTTGATTTTTTTAAAATTTGATTGTTGAAGCTGCTTTTTAGTCATAGCGTCAAGGTTTTTGTACTTGAATAACCACCGACAGCCGACAGCCTATTGGCATCGATGTGTTTCCTGGCCGTTGGCGTTCGAATACTACGGCGGTAAAACATTTTCGAAAGCATGCTGGTTTCGTCTGCGAGTCATTACATAGACTTGCTGTAAAGAGGTCTACGCTTGGCAAAAAATAGTGCCTCATTTTGTTTAGGCGTTGATTATCATAATGAATGCGGCGGAGGTTGAGGAAGTACGCTTGAAGGTACGTTTTTATGCCGTTGATCTCCATAACACCGTAACTACGCAAATCGATGTCACAGAACACCCGATGCATCATTGTGTGTTCTCCGTCATCGCTTGTTTGCTGTACGCCTACTAATTCTTCATTTCTTCTTCAAGTGTTGTACCCTCCTTTTTTCCTTGTTCTCTTGTGTGTTGTTCCGTCAGCTGTAATGCGCATTTGCAAAACCAATACGTTTGATAAGACGCAGTGGTTATGATAATTTCACTACACATGTAATAAGCTGGCACATATGGTTCAGATACAGATACCTGTATGCGGAGTTGCACGACGTTGATGCGGAGATTAGGATAATTATGACACCCGTAAGGAAGAGGCAGCTGACGGCCGTAAGCTGTTGCGTTCTTTCCGCCAAACTACCCGGCCTGGTAGTGCTGTAAAGATGCTGTATAAAAGTGACACGCGGTGACAGGGAAATTATTATACTTAGCAGCCGGCCGTACGTTTTGTAGCTTAGGTCTTCTTTCTTGTGCGTTTGTGGTACCCTTATTAATGAGCCATTTCTTGACTATGTTCTTGACTATGTAACCGCGTTTGTGTGGATGCGTAGACGTGTGCTTTTTATTGTACTTGTAAAATGAAAATAAAATATTTTCAGGCTTGCTCAATCTTTGGTGTCGTGTGCGTTTATTCCAGTCGAGGCCATCGTGCCACCTGGAAACCGCATTATGTCAGTAGCCCTACACGAAATGCAACAGCTGGAGCGCGGAGGCACAACTCGGGGCAACGGCGGCGTAATAAACGAAAAACCGCTCGGGATGCCCTTAAAAGTCAGTTCAGAGTGTGCCTTAACTCGATATGACTCAGCGCTACATGTATTCTGCTGCGCCTCGATCGTGCTCCCGCCAGTTTGGTTGCTGTGTGGCAAATGTAGCGCCTACATATAAATTTAGGCGCTAGGTTTGCCACATAGCAACTAAACTGGCGGGAGCACGATCGAGGCGCAGCAGCCAGAAACCCAGTAAAGCCACAGAACACCTGGTAAAGCGGCCATCCTGTGCAAAACCCCGTTTCCGTTTCCGGTTGTACAGCGCCACCTGTGGTCGCATACTTTAGTTCACGACGCCACCGCTACGCTTATTTCCGTAGCACTGTGGAAGGTACAGTTTCCCTTCTCTAAGTTTGTATAGGTGTTCTGTGCTCAGGCCACCCGGGCTTTATGTGCGGTGAGACATAGCCTTTCCACCGCTGCCCGGGCCCGCTGGATTGCCCGCAGTTGGTCGTGTAGATCCGACGCGCCGACTATACGTGGAAGTGGAAAATAACGTGAACGTCCTTGGTGGATTACGTGCAGGTGTTACGACGACAGCATCTGCGTTTTCTCGCGTTCGTTTTATAATAGCATAACCGCTTCGCTCTGGAACCGAGCCTGCGAGACGACGCACGTTCTCTCTTCTGCGAGGTCTATTCTTAACGCGCTGTCGCCAGCGGCTCGAGCGCATACGCGCGTCGCGGTGCTGCCATTCATTGCACTTCGCAGCTGCAAGCGATCCCATTAGGAGGAAATCATTTTGTCAAACGCGCGTCAAACGTTTCGTCGGCCGCTTGATAATAGTTGAATGGTTTTTGAATGCACAGTTTTGACAGCCCGTGCACGAAGCGAGCGGGATGTGCTGTTAGCTGTATTATATGCTAGTCGATTCATCGTCATTGGCGTCAACAGTGTGTCATCATAATGCTCCTCACTCACGGACAACTTTTCTGTTGCTATGCAGGAAAAGCTGCATTTCACAAAGCTTTTCGTTCACCAGTTCCGTTTCCCATTGGCCGGCTGCTTCGTTCATAATATGTCGAAAGTTACAAATGGCTGGCACTTACTCTAACGAGCAGTTCTAGCGTAATAACTCTATTTTTTTGTACGTGTGTATATGAATACGGACCCGGCCCACACGACTAGTCCGAACCAGTTGATATCGGTTTTATTTTGCTATCTACAACGCCACTGTGAAAAGGAAAGCTTTTAAATACATAATTTATCTTGTTTTTGTGTCGCATTGGAACAATCAAAACAGTCTTAGAAGGCAAGACACATATTTATTATGTAATATTCTCGTGCTCTTTCTCGAGTTGAAACGAACAAACTTTGCACATCTGAACATGCTTTAGCTCTCACTTTAACGTCTCCGTCATTCTCTAATTTTTATTTTTTCAATGTGGTCAGCTAGATTTAGAGTTGCTTGAAGTGACGACGAAGCTTACCAAACAGGGCCCGCATTTACCAAACGTTCTTACGCTTCAATTGTTCGTGAGAGCATATGATATGCAGTCTTGTTGTCCAGCATATTATCAGCGAAGGCGGCCGGCCATTGACAGACAGCTCTTACGAAGGGAGAGCTTTGTGCGCTACATGCGGTGCCTACTTACGGTTAAAACGGCGTTTTGTATTCTTTATCCTCGTTGTCAAAACCTGAGCATGCTGGTAATTCCGTGGCTTTTTGTTGTGTTAGTATACGATGGGTAGATTATCGAAACCTCATCGTTAATAGAACAGTGCTATTCTGTTAACCCGAAATAGTTTAATAATAATAATAATAATAATAATAATAATAATAATAATAATACACAGCTTTTAGTAGCTTTAGCCGTGTGCATATTCAACGTCACCACCACGTGACAATATACAAACAGCCCGACAAAAAAAAAAAAAAGAGTCTACCCTTCACTTGGGCCCCTTCAAAAAAAAAAAAAAAAAGAAAGAGAACATCCTGTTCCCCTCTGTCAGATTAGATGCCGATTTGAGCAACAGTGCACCTCGTTTTGAGTTCCACGATATGAGCGAAAAATATGCGTAAGCCGGAAACCAGTGGCTCGATGTGTAAACACAATCTCTCGCAGCTGTTGCTGTGTGCGTGTAAACTTGGACTCGCGCTCGATTTAGCAGCCCCCCTGACGTCACCCCTCCCCCCCCCCCCCTCCTTCTGTGATCGATCATCCGTATCCCCGGAGCACGAACACGACGGCGAGGCGAAAAATGTCAGGCTTTCTCGCTCTTTGCGCTCTCGCACGTCTCGGCGCCGTACCACCGGATTCCTGGCGCGACGCACGAGGAAATCGAGCAATTGCGATCACGTGCACGGCCGCGGAGAAAGAAGCGGCCTTGGTCAGCGTCTGACCGTCTGTAGACGGAAAGCTAAATCCGTTGCGAGCTTTCACGATTGCCCGCCGGGCACATGTCGCCGTTTCTGGCAACCCCCCTCGTGCCGATGAAGTGCGCCTGACGCGCTGCATGCTGTCGTCCGCGATTTGCAGATAGACGGCCGCTTTTATCCCGCTCTATTATTTCACATGCTTTCGGCATGCTGAGCGACGTAGCCGGATGGATAATTAGGAAGAGGGAAAAAAAAAAGTTCAAGGGTACGTGAGTTGTATGCTCATGGCTCCTGGCGTCAGCTTGGCGCCTGCTATGATCGTTGACATTTTTGGCACAGACTGCTTTATATGGAGCAATTACTAGCTTCCCAGAACCCCTAGAACGTCATACGAAACATCATGTGTCACGCTCTAGCGGAAGCGCTATGCATTTACCTACATGACAAGATAAAGTTTTTCGCTGTCCCGTAATGCTGAACCGTGGATTGGTGTGTATATATATATATATATATATATATATATATATATATATATATATATATATATATATATATATATATATATATATGGTGTTTCAGCGACTACTTTCAAAAATGTTTAAGTGTTCCCTGTGGCAGATAGCACAATTCTAATTCATGTGCTGGTCTACTCGAAAAGGCGGACTTGCACGAAAAATCTAAATACATAATCGACTAATTAACAAAAGTTCCTTGGCTTTGCACAGGCCAGAAAATACGCAGATACAAATTCTAGCCCTGGAGTTCGCAAGGCGGATGCACTTGGAACGAATTCTCAGGATGACACCAGTTTCGAGATATTCCGAGCTTTGCCGAAAAATTCATTGACGTTCCAGTTACACTTTACAGAAAACGTCGTTTTATGCATTGAAATACGAAACTAACTTAAACGCCAGGGCATTTCTCCCTAAAGTTCGGGAAGGAATTGAAACTGGTGATATCCTGAGATTATCCTGAGATGAGACATCCATCGCACACTTTCGGAAGGAATATCTCTAAACTAGTGTGATTCTAATAATTCGTTCCAAGTGAATACGCCTTGCGAGCTCGCCGCCTACATTGCGCCGAACTGCAATATGTTCTGTAAATAATTAGCCAGAAAGTTAATTATCAATAATTTGTTAATTAGCAGATTACGTATTTCGATTTATCGCACAACTAATGTCCGCCTCGTCGAGTCATCCAGCTCACGCACTAGAATTATGCTATCTGCCACAGAAGATTTTAAATAATTGCGTATATTCTATAGAGAAAAAAAAATAATACATTTAGTATAGCGATCACTTTTGCAGTTATTTGCAGACGACAGGTGCATTATATATATATATATATATATATATATATATATATATATATATATATATATATATATATATATATATATATATATATATATATATATATTCTTTTTCAACACTTACTACTGGACAGCTCACTATGTGTTCCTTTCCTCAGATATTGGGTACGCTGCGCGGGATAAAACCGTAACTTCTCACAGTTGATGAATACAAAAGTCAGTGACGGTCACACAAAAATAGACATCTGTACACATCACTGCACCAAAGGCTAACGAATTTCATCGTGTTCTCACCTCGAACGAATGAGATTTAGCAGCGCGGCAATTACATCGGCAGTCCGCGTAGCCCAAATATGTGGCTCACGTCAACTGGGCAAAGTATGTCTCCCCTGAAGAGAGCTACCCTAATGAGAAAAGCGCAGCCTACATACGTAAACCGCGTCCTCTGTTGTGGCGTTCTTTTCCACGAAGTCTTGACATTGGCATTCTTATCCTCCGCGCGGCCTCCCGTCTCTCAAAGCGGCTCCGAGCTTCCTTTAGCACATATAGCCTCCCCATAGCGGACGGCAGTAGCGGTGACCGTAACCCATCGCGTCGCTCTTTCAAGTCACGCGTGGGTCGATAGGCGAGAGAAATAAGATCGCGCGCCGGGTGACAACACAGCCAGCGGTGGCGAAGACTGCGTTCGCTGTCGCCGGTGGGAGCAAGTGACACTAATTTCGTGCATCTTCTTTGAACGCTGGAACCGAACCACGTTCGACGTCTTCTTAGCGCCGCTGCAGCATGCCGCTGCAACGTTTGACTCTTCTTCGGTATGTAGCGTCAGATACGTCGAGCGTCTTTCGATAACGCCATGTTTTGTGTACCCACAGGACGCCTAGTGCTGGCCACTATGCTTCGGCACGTCCTCTGCTCGCTTAACGCACCATTTCCCGGCTGGACCGATGTTGGACGCGTTTGTAGTGGTAAAAAAAGTACGTTAGGTTGCGCAACACTCACCCAAAGTTATAGGTTTACGAAGATAAACGCTTGTCGTACTGCACGTAAGCGTGGTTAGAAGAATGCACTGTTCCGGCGAGTACAACTGCTGTAGAGAAAGTGCAACGTGAGAGACGATAAATAGGGGCATGCAGTGCTGCACGCAACTTCACCGAGAGAGTATGCAACGCGTGGTGCATTGCTGCGCGTAACTGCCACTGACGGGACGTGTGACGTTCACTGTATGCGTTCGCTACTCGCCTCCTGGGTGATGCAGGGGTGCCAGAGCCGGATGTAATACCGGTTACATGGCCGGAGCGAGACATGCGCGGGCTGCCAGTGCCGATGTGTACGTACACGCCGAAGCGATTACATTCCCCTCGCGTGCATGCCGCACCGGGCGCCACCGGCGTCGCACGCAGCACGCTGGACGTGCGTCCCTTCAAGGCTGCGCGGGGAGCTCGCGATGTCGACGATCCAGACGCGGTGGCGCCGAGGGCTCCTCCGCCTCTTGCGGCCGTGGTCGAGCGACGCCGTAGGCTGCCGGGAACGGCGTAGCTGCATCGTGCGCCGTGGCTCGATGCGTCTTGGCGGCGCAGGGCGCCCGGTGGCGTATGCACGTACAGCCTTGGGGAAAAAAAAGTATTGCACACACTGCGCCAGAGGCGATCTTTTTAGGCGCTGTTCTGGCATGAAGATGCTTCATCGCGCTTTGCGTCGCCGTTGTTAGGATGCGCTCGCTAACGCCGACGGTTTTCCTTCGGTCTCATCTCGTGCACCATCGAGGTGCTTGCGAAGCCTGCAGTGCCGCTGGCGCACTTCTCATCACGACAGCGTTCTTAAACGCCTTCAGCGCGACGCTAAATCTGTCTGTCGTTTCAATGCTTCGCCATCGGGCGAAAGGGACAATTATTTAAGCGTTCGCATGCATCAGGAGCGTCAAAGTGGAAAAAGAGCGCATGTGTGTGAGGTATGGGAAGCCGCGGTCATGTGGTAGAGGTGGAAAAGGGGGTGGAAAAGCTTAGAATAGCGTATTAATTAATTAATAAGGGCGAAAGCTTGAAGCGGCTCATGGGATGAACATTTGGCCATCCGGTGTCATGGCACCAAAATTCAACGGCACAGAAATTAGGGGTCGAACCCTAGACCTTTCGTGGTAGTCGAACCAACGACCATTGTTGTTAATTACACGACAGGTAATTAAGGCGCTCGAAACCATGTCCTCTTGTGGGAAGTTGAACCCGCGACCTTTGTTAATTAGTGCGAAGTTAATTAGTATATAGTTAATTATTGCACCGGTACCCACGACCTTTGGTGGAACCCACTTGGAGATATGGGCGAACCACTAGCCAGCTCTCCAAGTTGGTTTCCAATTGGCATCGTGAAGGTCGAGAGTCGGATCCATGACCTTTGGTGGGAGTCGAACCCACGATTCTTCGTGGTAATTAAGGTTCGGTTAATTAAGGGAGAGTTAATTAAGGCACTAGAACCCACGACCTTTGGTGGGAATCGTACCGGCAACATTGGTGTTAATTAGGGCGATGTTGATTAAGGTACAGTTAAAAAAGGTAGAGTTAATTAAAGCACTCTAACCCACGACCTTTGGTGGGAGAGAACAAGTGACAGGAAGTAACAAAGCATTAGAATGAAAATGTCAAGTAATGCAGTGAATGCCTCGTGAGCGCGCAGGCTTTCGCCTTCATCCTCTTTACCGTAGGCTAAAGTGACTGACTTCTCATTTATTTATTTATTTATTTATTTATTTATTTATTTATTTACATAGTGCAATTGACTGTGGTTGGCAGTTGTGTAGGAGCGAGACGCATTTCGCTCTTCGAAGAGGCAGGACGTGCTAGCCCCTGCACATCGCAATCTGGTGAGCGCGTTTTAAATTATGGATCCGCTACCTCAAAGAGGTACGTGCGACGTAAGTCTGACGCATTTATTTCGCATTATATCGCCACTGAATTTTATTTACAAAAAGAATGTTTGCCTCTTTCATTGATCTTTCTTACATCTTGAGTGCAGCATCTGCGGGCGATAAGAAGCGTAGAACTGGACAGTGATCTTGGCGATTTGATGAGTAGTAATGGGCACGCGTACAGCTTATGACACGTGGTAGCCACACAGTTTTCATCTAGGTATACTTTGAACCTTGCAGGTTATATAGCACTACAATTTATTCGCGCAAGTGACAGAGGCAGAAATGTGCGCATTTCATTACTTGCGCGTATACAGCGTGCTGCTTGTAAAGATTCATGCGCTTACGAACACTATATTCAATGACGCCCGCGTGATTATCTTCACCCGAGTGAACCGGGCGGAGGAGGACGCGGCTAAGGTTGAATGTGGTACAGTAACACTTGCAAATTACGTGTAAATTTTTTCGGCATTTGAAATGAGCCTTTGAAATATTGAAAGCACAGTCGCTCTTACAGTAAGTGGGGGCTTTGTATAGGCCAGGAAAGACGCAAATACGAAAGACAGGTATCGACACCACATCTATGTTCTACGTTCTCGCACCTATTATACTCTTCGTAACGTCAAGGATTTCGGTAGCGTTTGCTCAATGTTAGTGAAAGGGACACTAACAAATGAAGATTAACAAATTGCGCTTCCGCAATAGCAAAACGGACGCTCCTATCCTGAGGGGAGTCCTACAGTAATCCAGGAGAGACCCAGCTCTATACCCTTACGTCATAGATTCTGACAGTGTGTACTCGGGTCTAATGAATCATTTCTTTAGGTAAGCGGTAGGACTACGTACATTGCATCCTAAACGAACCAAAGACTAAACCTAGTAAGTTTCGATAACTTTTACTGCGCCAGAACCGCACAAATGGGGGTTAATGCATTGAAATTTGCTGCGTCACACTGACGCACCGACATTGAAATTCTCGAAATTCAGCAAATTTGGGAAATTTGACTTTATATTTTCTTAATGATAATCAAACTTTTCCTGCCGGATAAACGAAGAGCATATGAAAGAATACCAGTATAAACTGATTTAGGCGTTGTTAGTTGGTGTTCCTTTATGAGAATGGCGGTACAAATAGCGCATAATGGCATGTCCTGCAGCAGATGATCGTAACACGGTTTCTTGTATGCCTTCTTGCTATTAAGTGAGCACCAATGCAGCTTATAAGTTTTTTTAAGGAATCTCTGCGTCCCTTTGGCGCTCCGTCTCCTGTTCAGTTTAACCTTTCCGGCACTTTGTTGTTTCTACACGCTTACTCTCGAATCCGACAAACGCTGTCAACCGCGGGGATCCGCCATGCAACGCCTCGTTGTCTTGCATTCCTAAAAACTGTCCAATTTAAAGGGTGCTGCTTGCGTATAAGATGGGGTACGCTCCTGCAACGTTTCGCAAAGCGAACAGTTTGCCTGTGCTTGCATGATTAGTCGGAATCGCGCATCTGTCAGCAAAAGTGCCGTTCTGACCAATCACACGAGGAGAGATCGAAGATTCGCTTTCCTAGCCGTCACAAGATCGCACCTCTGAGCAGTGACCTTGAGGATGCCGTGGGCTTGAGAAAAGCATATGTAGTCGGTCGACTTGCGCCAAAACTGCCAGTGTTGATTTATAGTTAGCTTTCCTTAATCTCCAAATAGGACTGTCCTTTAACCTACTCTGGTACGGCTTTATGAAGAAGGAAAAAGAAAAAAACAACGTGCTCATTAATATCTATGCCATGCCGCAGAAGTAGAGACGGGAGAAACCCATTTCCTCTTGACTTCTCTGGCCGCAATTTCGCGTATACCAGACTACACGTTTGCGCGAGAAGATAGCGCTTTTTCATTTGTTCTTGCTAGTCTAGCTGTTGCTTGAAGTTACTGGACTAGAGATTAATCAAATGGCTGTTGAAAGACTAGCTTTGAGGCAAGTCCAGGGAGATATGGGCTGGGCGTCCTCCGAAGTACAGGAGGCCCAAAGCAAAATCTGCTTCGAAAAACGACTGAGAAATATGACGGTAGATAGGCGGCTAGAGAGAGAGAGAGAGAGAGAGAGAGAGAGAGAGAGAGAGAGAGAGAGAGAGAGAGAGAGGAAAGACAGGGAGGTTAACCAGAGTACATATCTGGTTGGTTATCCCCTAAATTTACCGGAGAAGGGCGGGCAAAAGATGAGATAAAAAGAAAAAAATACAGAACTATTTCTGTTAGCGCTGTCACACAGCCTGGGAAGGCGTTACGTAGTCATACACAGTGTCAACGTCCCACTAATACACTGTACGTCACACAGTGTACAGTCACAACTTGTCACACTGTCCAGTGTATTTTAAGTAAGTAAAGTTTTTAGGGGCCTATATACTGAAAAAAAAAAAAAAACGTCGACTCACAGTGGAGAGAAAGAACAAGGAAACTAACCAATAGAAATGCTACGCTAACGGCGGTAACAGCGACGACAGACAGGTTTAGAATAGCGTCTGTCGCCTTACATACGTTAAACGTATAAGCACCTTTGCGGGAGGTTACGGTGCGCGTCCTTTCAAGTCTTTTAGTTTACCGTATGGAAACGCAAACGTAAACAAGACGTTATAAAACAGGGTGCCTTCTGGTGCCTTGTGCCAAGCGTATCTAAGCCAAAACGATCCATTAGCAACCATCCTGCTGTTGCTATGTGGACGCGTGTCGTTAGGGCTACGGGCTCCATAATCGCCGAACGATCTCAGAAAGTGGACGCGCAATACGCTCATAACTAACCTTTCAGGTTAGTTTAGACAAAGCGAAAGTTCATTACAATAGTTACTGGCGATCAACGCGAGTGAGAGCGTAGCTATCACCAGAATTCACGCTGAAGCTATTTCTTAGCGTCGGTAAACAATACAAACGTTAAAGTTGCAAAATAACCTACGTTATCATAGAGCACGTAAACCACAGAAACCTAATAACGTTCGAAGCATGCGCAGTTAGAACGATGCCATTTATTTACGTACGCAATGCGATTACGTTTGGTTGTAAACGTTATTATAATACTGTCTAATGAAACGGGGATCAAATGTAGTGTTAGAGACTGCAGTAACAGCGTGCTGGATAAAGCGCGATGGAGAAGAGAGCAATGCAGATACATCAAACAACGAAAGTTCAAACCAAAACAGAAAATTTATACTACAGTTCGAAGCCTGCGCACTTTGTTCGAAGCCAGGCCAAGATGCCTGAGAACAAGATGTCATGGGAGAAAATCATAGCGAAACCGTGGGGAATATTTTGTTAGCGTGTCGCGGTGTGTATCCAGAGGTCAGCGAGACGTAGTAACTTTGCCCGATGCATTGGGATAGAAAGTAATGTTTAATAAATCTGCAGTGGAGAATAGGGAAAGATGACTGGAGTATTGGTGGCGTAAAATCAGGGATAATAAAGAGTAGATCTTGGAGCAATGTATTTCTTTAGAGCGCAGCTCTTAGGCGCACGTTCCTGCGGTGAGCGTCGGCGGCGTCGGCAGCGTAACCAGTGAACGAGCACAGCGAAAGATGAAAGAGCGGACGCAGAGCGGGATATGAAAGACGCGAGGCCCGAACGGCGGAGGCCAATAAGAGCGGCGGCCCCTTCGCTGACGTGTTCGCGGGAAACTGGTGTCATGCGGCCCCGTTCAACCGCTCGGTGCGTACTTGTAAAAGCCGACGCGCTTCACCCCCAGATCAGGTTTTCGACAATCGCTGACTGTGCTACATGACTCTCTCCAATTCTTTGTCTCAATATATCGCGAAGTGAAAACACGTATAGGGCTGTGCTCGAATTTCGCATTAGGAAGTATCGTAATAGTCGGTGATTCTTTTTTTTTTCAGGGTAATTGGTTTGTGAACACGAGCCGTATGTCCCAAAGACTGAAAATAGGCGCCGAAGAAAGGTAACGTGACGAGATTGGTTGCATACGCTCACCACCCCGATTGACAGGGGACGCTCATATACCACCTATCCATATATTCATTGCTTACTGTAAAACTGGCCTCGTAGCTGGCTGCGGCGAGAATAGAACACGACCGCGAGGTTGGGACCTTGGGTATTGTTCTGGTTTTCCGCTTTCTCGTATGTCTATATACCCGTACCGACGTGTACCTGTACCTGCACCGCCTGCAAGGTGCACGCAAACGCTTGCGCGAGATTGCTTTGCGTCCCCTACCTTGTGTGTCGCTTGTGTTTGTTTCCTTCGCGCGCATCTCACTCTGCGTTGGCGCCGCCTACCTCTACACGCTTCCATGGATGCGGCTGGGTTTGGGCAGTTTACGACGATCCGCGGTCGGATCGTCGGTCGTGGCATGGCCGCTGCCACCGACCGGCTCTTGCGTCGTTGTCGTCGTTTATCGCTCACGTGAAGCGGGCGTGATCTCTCCACGTGTGCGGGAAGGGGTGTTCTCCGCGGTGGTGGGCGGAGAGAAGGACGCAGCGGCGCGCGCGCGGTGTGTCCGGTCTTCCCCCAAGGTCTCCGCTGCTGGCGTTGAGGGATGGCTGTGGAGAGAGCGAAAGAGCCGCAGGGAAGGGAGAGGGCGAAGACTGCAAACGAGAAAAACACGAGGCGCTGGCGCTTGCGCTCTCGTGTCGCGCGGCCTTTCACAAACGGTTGCGCGTCGTCGCGTTCGCGAGTAAAAATAACGCTCGCCCCTCCTCCTCCTTCAACTCCGGTCTTTCGCGTCCGTCCGGGGCGTTTTCCTTTCCCCCGTAGTTCGTAGCGAATGCACCACCACCACTGCCGCGCCAACGTTGACGATGGAGAACCCATTGCGTCCTGTTTCCTCGTTGCCTTATTCCACACACTGCTCTCCGATACTAATCTGGGCGCCCTTTGTTCATCCCCTCTCGACCTTCGCGCGCGCACGCACATCGTCTATTTTCTTTCTTACTGACAATTCTTCCATTTAGACCTTTGTTGACCGCTGACTTGTTAATTCGTGCTTTTTCTTGATTTCTTTCGTTCCTTCCTTTCTCTATTTTTCTTTTTCTTCTTGGGCATACCGCGTTGTCTCACCTTTACTTCTTTGTCTTTATTTTTGCAATTTTTTTTCCTGCAAGTAGTCACTTTCGCCGCCGTAGGGTAAGCTATCAGGAAAAGCTGCGCTTATTACAAGTGTAGGCGGATTTAGACCTCTCGCTTTCGCTTAGCTGGTTGTGACGTGTTCGTATGTTTGCTGCGGTGTTTCCGTTTACTTTTGCTGGAATTCACAACCTCCCCCCCCCCCCCGCCATTACCTTCGCACAGACACAAAGAAAAGGAAATAGAGAACGAAGGATAGCTTCAGGTTCATTCCCGCACCAACACGATTACATTATTGACGTGGCTTCCTTGAGCTGGCTGGTTGATTAATCTAATGCGTACGTCTCGGTGCAAAATAAATAAACAAATAAAAAAATAATTATTTTTTCATTTGAAAAGATGTGCGGGAAAGTACAAAGTGTTGTTCGACACGGTAACCTGCTCTTATCCAATTGCAATAACGGGAGGTTTTACGCCATATGCAACGTCATATACATGTGGAATTGGCTCCCAACTAGCGTCAAATAATTTGGCATAGAGTTATATTTATTTAAGCCTGTTGAAATTACGCACATTCTGTCCTACTATTTCTTGAGCCTTTATTTACTTGTAATGTTTTTTTTTTTTTGTAGTCTTAGTTTTGTGTGGAATATTTTAAGCCGTTGTTACTTACTTGCTTTATGCTTGGCAAGTCCTCTGTATTTTTGTTACTAATGTTGTATAGTAGTTCGGCGGGAGGTTTCCCCTGATAGGTATTTTTTTTTATTATTTTTTGAACCTCCTTTGCTAACTTTTGTCATTACGTCTTTGTAACATGACATTGATTAGTAAACCTGAACCTGCTGAACCTGTAAATTATGCATTCCGAATTCCTAGACGTATTCTTTATAGGGAATGATTCGCTTGTGGTACGCAATATTTAGACAAGCTGCGCCATACCGTTGAGCTTGTTTCTGAGGACGAGTCTTCGCTAGTTGTCCCCTTCATATGCTCATCCCGGGTCGGATGCGGTTAAGAAGCTGTGGCATAGCTCCACTATCTGAGGGCGTCATTACAAAAGTAAATTTAGGCAGTCGATCGATAGACTTGTCTGTGCACACCTTGTGGTAACGTTTCCTTTTATGGAAAGAAGGAAAACGGCTAACATAATTCTAATAGTGACTGGTTCTTTATGCAGCGCCAGTCCAAAGTGTCGCAAAGAAGAGCGTACGCTAAAGAAGATGAAGACGGAAGCCTGCGCGCTCGCGAAACATTAATTAAATGACTTGATATTCTTATTCAAATGCGTCGTTACTTCCTACTACTTGTTATCTCCCATCAAAGGTCGTAGGTTCGAGTGCCTTAATAACAGCAAAGGTCGTGGGTCCGACCATCAATGGTGGCACCATCAATTTCGGGGCCATTGCATATTGGTCCCACCAAAAGGTCGCGCGTTCGACTCCCACCGAAGGTCGTGGTTTCAAGTGTTTTAATTAACTTTGCCTACATTAACACCAAAGGCCATGGGTTCGGCTCCCACCAAAGGTCGTGGGTTCGACCATCAATGGTGGTACCATCAATTTCGGTGCCATTGAATTTTGGTCCCACCGAAAGGTCTCGAGTTCGACTCCCACCGAAGGTCGTGGTTTCAAGTGTCTTAATGAACTTTGCCTTCATTAACACCAAAGGTCGTGGGTTCGACCATCGATTTTGGTGCCAGTGAATTTTGGTTTCACCAAAAGGTCGCGCGTTCGACTCCCACCGAAGGTCGTGGTTTCAAGTGTCTTAATTAACTTTGCCTTCATTAACACCAAACGTCGTAGGTTCTATCCATCAATTTTGGTGCTATTGAATTTTGGTGCCGCCAAAAGGTCGCGAGTTCGACTCCCACCGAAGGTCGTGGTTTCAAATGCCTTATTAACTTTGCTTTAATTAACACCGAAGGCCATGAGTTCAACTCCCACCAAAGGTCGTGGGTTCGACCATCAATGGTGGTACCATCAACATTGGTGCCATTGAATTTGGTCCCACCAAAAGGTCGTGAGTTCGACTCCCACCAAAGGTCGCGGGATCGAGTCCCACCAATGGTCGTGGGTGGCACCGTCAATTTTGGTGCCATTGAATTTTCGGGCCATAACACCGTACGGTCAATTTTTCGATAACGCCGGACAACGGATTTTTTTTACCCATGAGCCACTTAAGGCTTTCGCCTTAATAATGGACAGTGCATGAGCCCGTATACTGAGCACTGGCCTCAAAGGCCAGGAGTCTTAGGGAAGCGCAGCCGTGTCCTATCATATCCTTCGTTCCGTAAGCAATCTGCTATCCAAACGATTTGAACGGTTAGTTCACCTCTGCAATGACATATGCTACTTGCAGTTACTGTATGAATTAGGTGTAAGGCCAAAAGTCCGTAGACTCTCACTCTGGTATATAGATATATAGTCTGTGGACGTATAGGACTAAGCCTCTATTATTTATAGACATGTTCTGTTGACTTGCCTCAAACAGTATATAGTCTGCAAACACTTTATACTCTCTGAAACGTCTATATGATGTCTGATAATCCTTATGGAAGCACACCGAATTCCCAATACACTTGTCTGCGTCGCCATGGCGCCTTTTTTCGACTCTGTCCCCATCTGGACTACCCCGGACCGAGATAGCAGTACGTTGCCAACTCTGGCTTGGTGTTAGCGTTCACAAAATCATTTGCTATCCGCATCGGAATGGCTGACAGCGTTGCTTGTGACGAGTATGTTCTTTCGATCATATTCTTGGCCGTTGTTCTCGACACAGCGCACACAGGTGGTCGCTCGCGGCGCGCTGGTTCATCTCCACGACAAGCCGCTTTCGGAGTAGACATATCTGGCGTGCCGGCCCATAGGTCGTCACACCAGAAGTTAGTTAAGCTACTGTGGAAGTTCCTGCTGTTCGAGTAACCTGTTAGTAAGACTCTCATATTAACGCATTCCTTACAAATTTTTTTCCCTCTTTGGTGCCGCCAACTTTCTTTCTCCTCTATTATTTCCGTCTCGCTTTCCCTCCATACCCATACCCCATAGTAAGGTAGCAAACCAGAAGCCCCTCTTTCGGTTGCCTCCCTCCCCCTTTCCTCAACTCCATTTCAGTCTGTTTCGTTCTCAATTGAAATGGCGTGCAGTGCCGATTGCAGCGCCATGTGACGTAGAAGGAACCTTCAAACACCTCCTGTGTCACTGCCCATCATACGATGATGCGAGGCTTGTCCTTCGAACAGATTTAGGGCACTTAGACGACAGGCATTTTATAGAAGAGAGAATTCTGGGACCGTGACGTCTGCAGTGTGCAAAGCCACAAAAGCGCTGCTGCAGTTCTTGAGGTGCACGGGCCTGCATGACCAATTGTTACGAACTGAACAATGAACACTTCATTGCGTCTGCGTCCGCGCAAACTGCGAAATTCTCTCCTCCTCCTCATCTTTCAGTCCCGTTTCCCCCTTCCCCAGTGCAGGGTAGCCAGCAGGCCTCAGCCCCGGTTAACCCTACCGCCTTTCTATTATCACTTTATCTATTTATCAATCCTTACGTCCTTCCGTCCGTCCGTCCGTTCGTTCGTCCGTCCGTCCGTCCGTCCGTCCGTCCGTCCGTCCGTCCGTCCGTCCGTCCGTCCGTCCGTCCGTCCGTCTGTCTGTCTGTCTGTCTGTCTGTCTGTCTGTCTGTCTGTCTGTCTGTCTGTCTGTCTGTCTGTCTGTCTGTCTGTCTGTCTGTCTGTCTGTCTGTCTGTCTGTCTGTCTGTCTGTCTGTCTGTCTGTCTGTCTGTCTGAAACTTGACGAAATTCACCATTGAAAAGGAAAGCTGATGTTCTATGTTTTGCAACGAGACATCATAGACGTCGCTGTGGGACCATCACCTGCGCTCTCGCCGATAGTCGTCGTCTCCGCTCTGGTACATCTGCAGTTGGACGTTTGATTAGATGCACGTGTGGGGCCCAGGTACCGCCAGTGACAGGTCTCACCGCCCTGAACCCGCGACTAATTGCAAGCTGTCTCGCTACCCTTAGCGCAAACTCGTATAATATGGTATTTCAGGAAGTCTGGCTTCTGGTATACGAGTACTCCCGCTCATGTTTCCCCTGCTTCATAGCATGCCGTTAATACAACGCCATTAGTGTGCTCTGCTCGAAATGTTTTGGCATTACGAAAACTTGTAACTATAAGGTTTGCGCTGGTTTACTGAAAGTTCACGAAACTCAGATGTCGTACTCGTTTATCGATAAGTCCTGAAAGGGCGAGCTGACCACGTTATAGTCGCCGACTGGTCATGAATAAAAGTTGGGACAGGTTTTGCGGCTCTTTCGTCCTTGATTTGTGACACTTCCGTTTGTTCGCACGGCAATTTGACGTCTGTCGTCGGAACAAAGGGGGGCAGCATCCGTCTTTCGTCCCCTTCTGTTCGTGTCTCTGTCAGCTGGCTTGTTCATTCGTTCTTGTGCTGCACACGCAGGGGAGGCCCACACACCAGCTTAGTCTTAGCGCCTTTATATTGAAAGTTCATTTGAATTACTGACAACAGACTAGACACGGAATCCGGTAGTGGCTTCATGGATGAGATTTCTGAATGTTTATCATCAGAATGTTGAACTCGCTTTCACCGTTGCGCATCCCTCTTTCTATTCACCATCATCCCTCATCACACCTTTATATCCCCGTTCCCCCTCCCCCTGTGCAAAGTAGCAGGCTAGAGCGCGTTAGCTCAGGCCGACCTCTCTGCCTTCTTTCAACTTATTTATCTCCTCCTCTTCCTTGCTTTCTTTTTTCCTTTGTTTTTATTGTTTATTGGTTCGTTCCAAATGTGCGCGACGACCTCCGACACGTTCTGGTCGTCTTTTTTCACGGTGCAGAACTCGTCGTGTTTCATAGGTTCTGGAGGCTGCGGTGTAATCTGATGTCAGTTGCAGGTGCCTTCGAAGTGTCGGGCAGCCTGAATATCGATGCACTGCGACGCAATGGTCAAAGAGTTCCACATTAGAAATTATTTCAACCGACGTCAATGCTAACCAAAAACGTATTGCTTGCCTTCAGCCAGAGTGGGCTTACCATGTCGCGGCCACGTGACCTCGACGCTAGCTCCTCTGCCAGGGTCTCAATAACTAATACGCCTGTAACAAAGTTTACTTCTCTCTCTTTGCCTCAAGCGAGAATCTTATGAAAGTTCTTCTAATACATCAGGTGTGTCTTTTCCTGCGTCACGGTATAAAATACTATATTATACCATATACTACACTATATCATACTGTACTATACTATACTATACTATACTATACTATAGGGGTGAATTGCCTGAATGTGAAGACCATCTACATCAACCAGAACCCCAATCAAGACTACCACAATGTCTACCACTGCATCTGGAGACCCTCTATCACCGGTTTCGTTTAAACTTTGAATACACGAAGTCTTGTTTTCCGCAATGGCCAGATTACTGATTACAAGTCCATGTTGTGACAACTGCGGCACCGTAGAATCTTTAGAGCACGTCTATATATATATATATATATATATATATATATATATATATATATATATATATATATATATATAGACGACATAGGGGAATTGTACTTACTAATTTAATTAAAGAAATGATAAAGAAAGTGGAGGAAAGAACAACTCCAATCATTCCTAATTTCTTATTCAATTAGTAAGTACAAATAATTTCCCCTATATGTTGTCCTTGGTGCCCTTGTTTGTTGGCTTCTTCTGATATCTATAATAACAATCGGGCCCCTCGGTTAACCCCCTTTCTTCTCGTTCTTACATAACGAGGGTCTCGAAACCGGCAACATTGATGCCTTCAGGTAGCATGTGTGGCTTTATTGACCAGTTGCCGTCACCCAAATTGATCACGTACTCGTGACGCCTGTGGCAGAAAGGATGTTCTGCATCCGCCGCCAAGGCTTGTTGTGAGTGCTGGCGCTGGCTAACACTCCCAGGGTTAGTTTTTAAAACATAAAAACCGCAGAAAGTGAACGGCAAGATGGCGTCGCGGTAGCTCAGTGGGTAAGAGCATCGTACGCGTGATGCGATGACGTGGGTTCGTATCCCGCCTGCGGCCAGTTGTTTTTTCATCCACTTTCATTTCCATTAATTTATCATTCCTTCAATTCAATTAGTACGTAGAAATAATTTCCCTTGCGTTGTACTTAGTGTCTGTTTGTTGTCTTCTTATGATACGGTTAATAAAAAATCGGGCCCCTCAGTTCCCTCGCTTCTCGTTTAACTTTGCTCTGGCCCACACGCGTCGTCTAATCCGTGACCCACACTGTGAGCAACACGCGTCGTCTATTCAGGACTGTGATTTTACTTTATTTTGCATTAACTGTCAAGCTTTAAGAAGACTGCCTAGCTTGATCGCCTTGGACGATTATTCTGCTACCGATAGCAACACAAGACCTGCACCTTACGAGCCGGAGTGTTGTTGTCCGAGCTGGCTACCTTGCTATGCAGCTGAGCAGCTCTTGCACATTACAGAGCGTTACAGAGCTGCTTTGCTGATTGAATAAACCGATCGAATGATCGATTTGTCGTGCCGAAGCGTATCGTGTATTGATTGAGCCTTGTATACAGTGCGCGCGCCGACGCCGTGCAGTCGAGAGTACATGCGGCATAGCGCCCGCTTGAGGAGCGCTTGCTTGGCGTTTCGCGGAATAAGTTTCACCATAAAGAAAAAAAAAAAGAGTGACAGAGAAAAAAAAGGAAGAATAACTTCGCCTAGCGTCCGCCCGTATCACACACACATTGCAAAAGCGTTTGTTGTGGGCGTAGCTGGGGAAAGCAGCGGGCGATTTCTCTCTCTTCCCTCTCGATCGCCCCCGCAGTGTGTGTTTTCATCGATGGTCGAGTGGGCGCCGTCGTTTAGGTGTTGACTGGATCCGACTTTGGTGCGTTTATTCTGCGAACGCGTGACGTTTCTTGTTCTCAAATTCTTTTTTCGGCCTTTGTTGTTTTCAATTTCCTTTTTCTTATTCTTTTTTCATTCTCTGTCTGTTTCTTTCACGAGTATCTACGCAGTTGCTGCTTAATTAGCTTTGAATTTATTACTGAACTTCACTTGAACTTAGACTCATCTCTTCAAACTGACGTCATATACCTAGACTTTGCCAAAACGTTTGACTGTGTTACCCATCACCGACTTTTGGCCAAGCTCTCGTGCCTCGGTCTCGACCCTCTCGCATTGTCATAGATCCGTTGCTTTCTTACTAATCGCTTTCAGCTGTCGGAAATCGCTGTTCCACCACTTCTGGCGTGACCTCCGGAGGGGTCCATCCTCGGTCCCCTTCTCTTTCTTATCTTCATAAACGACCTTCATAACGGCATATCATCCTCTATCCGACTTTTTGCGGACTACTGCGTACTTTAACGTCGCATTACAGACCAAACCTACCATGCAGTGCTTGAAAAAGGCTTACACTTAATAGGAACCTCACACTTAATAGAAACCTCGTGTTCCTTCTCTTTAATGAAGCTTAACATCCCCAAATGTAGAGGTATACAGATTTCCCGTAAACACTTCAACTAGGATTATCCGTGCTCTTTAAACTCGACAGCCCTGTCCGCCGTTGAATCATATCGTTATCTCGGTATCACTGTTAACAGCAAGTTGATCTGTTCTCACCGTATCACAAAATTGGCTACCGACATGCACTACATCACTTGGTTACGACAGACGTACGGACCCTTGCCTTGTGACCCTCATTCACAAGAAAACTAGCTTATGCAACTTTCATTCGAAGTGAACTTGACTAAGCCTCGGCTATTTGGAGCCCGCACCAAACTTGCTTAATTAACACTTTAGAATCAACACAAAATCGTGCCGCTAGATTCATCACTTCTAGGTATACAGCCGTGAATAAAGCTTCAGTACGATGAAATCATCCCTAGGACTTTAACTATTGGTGTTCCGTCGGAAAATTGCAAAGCTGTGCCTTTTCCACTGACTATGTTGTAGCTTCGATCCCTCAACTACATGGCAAGCGTCTAATCCCACCAACCCGTATATCTCGTCGCCTTTTTGACTCTTGCAGCATCCAGCGCTTGCATGGTTCAACATTTTCCATTAATAAATCGTTTTGCCTAGCGCCACAGTAGAGTTGAACAATGTACCAGATAGAGTTGTCAACGAACGTAACCCCATTATCTTCGAACAGCTGCTTACTGACCACCTGAAACCGTAACCTTACATTGACCTTACTGTGTTTTCGTTCTTTCGCGATTGCCGTTTCACATTGTGACTCGTCTGCTGATTTGCTTTTGCATTGTATTCACTGTGACTGTTAGGTTTTTTTTTTCTGTTCTCATACGAATCCACAGGCTGAGTTTTGTAGGAGGCTGTAACCACGTCTTTGTTTCTATTCTTATCTTATGTGACACCCCTCCCCCTTATGTAATACCTCGACAGGGGTCCTTAAGGGAAAATAAATGATGACGATGCTGAAAGCGCTGGGCATGGCGGCCTCCGAAGTGCTCGGCCTATCGCTGTTTTCCCATCTTATCGCCATATATACTCAACGACACTCGCACGCAACTACAAAATTGTTCCAGAGATTGACGCCTTCGCCGAGAAAAAATGAGAAATAAGAAAGGAAATAATTCGTAAAAAGTCTGGAAGGTATAAAGAAAGCGGGCGAATGTGAGGAGTCGTCTGAGACCCGCATGGTAGTGGAGCGACGGGGAAATGTACACACGCCTTATCTGTCGCCCCACTCGTCGTGTAGTATGTGCCGTCGATATAACTGATGGAACCTCTCAAGCCACGTGCACAGTGGCTGCTCCGACTTGGTGGAGTGGGCGATCTAAACGGAAGCAATCGTCTTTCCATTTGCTTGCTCGAAAATGTATACAGGGTGTCCTACGTAACTTGAGCCAAACAATAAAAATACGCAAATGCCACGTAGCCGGACAGAATCAAGGTAATTTCGTTTGCCGTCGCTTGGAGATACTGAGATTGCTTTTTTTTTCATACCGCCTAATTAGATAATTAGTCGTAATTAATCAACTCAAATATTACAATTAGGTGAAAAGTGTCAATGAGGAAATTGTTGAGCAACATGAAAAGCTACCGATGCAGCTAACTTTTGTGTTGCTCGATACGTGCTCCATAAAAGTGTTTTTGCGAGCGGGGAAGTAGCGCGCGAATACACGCAGAGTGCTTCCAGTGGCGCGAGTCGCGCAGCCATATTGCGTGCACTCGCGGGCTTCTTTCACGCTCGGAAAAAAACACTTTTATGGAGCACGTATCGAGCAAGAGAAAGCGGCATCGGGAGTTTTTCATATTGCTCGATCTTCAACATCCCCAAACGACGGCAAACAACATTGTCCAGCTACGTGGCATTTGCATATTTGTGATGTTTGACTGAAGAAAACACTGCCTTTCGACCACAGACCGGTGAGCCTGCGTTTTCAAATCCGCGTTTTTTTTTTCTCGTCTCTCTCTCTCTTAAGGCTAATGATTCGCCAGGGAAGGGGAGATAGAAACGTGCGCATCACATCCAAGGCGGCGACCCCCTGCCACCAACGAGGCCCCGTACCGAGCAGACGGCGTGGGCGCGTGCCAAGTGCACGGGGCTATCGGCGCTATCGCTGTGGCGGCCCTGGTGCAGCCAGACTGGCACCGCCGGTCGCAGACGCTGGAACGGAGTGGGGGCTTCCTCTGTTGAGCAACTTGGCACGTGGCACGTTCGTCGCATTTCCTTTCCCGGCTTGCTCGCGCCTCTCCGCGGCGTCGTTATAGCACGTCCGCCGCGCGTGGTACGCAAGCACCGCGTGACGACGATCGCGTTGTGCGGCTTGTTTGTATGTATACGCTCTGCGTCGCTGATTACTCTTATAGCTGACAATAGTCCGCGCGGTTTTTCGATTCGCGTGCCCGTGTCCGTGTTCATGCCATCGTTCGGGGCCGAGTAGTTCGGGGCCGCTTACACGCGTCGGCCGGCAAACGAAATCTCTCGGATTTTACGCGCAACTCGCGATGAATGTGTATACATTCTACCGACGCAAGATGTTTTGGAGCACGGAAGTCGCAAAAAAAAAGAAAGCGTAATTGCACCGGTGGCTCACCTAGCTGGGCTTGTAACGTGAGCATACCTGTAAACGGGCCCAGTGACAGAAGAGGGACTTGACGACTTACGCGGGGTCCCGCCCTCGGTGGCCCGCGGTGAGTTTTCCCACGTAGGGGTACGACGCACACATTCTCGACTGTAATGGCCGATCTCGTCGCATTGATAACAGCGCATGGTTGGAGAGCGCTGACGGAATGCGTCCGAGCGCCTGGTTTGGCCTGCTGACGCTTGGTGTCTTGAAAAAGGGCGAGGGCAGGGCACTGCAGTGGAGCGTTCTGCTATGTGAGCTTCCAAGGCAAGAGCTAAGGCAGCGTGAACTGTAGACGGGTGGGTGAGACGGACTAAACGTTGAACGTTGAGGTCAGTGATGGCGTTGATGAAGGCTTTGGTAGCAATGAAGTCGGCGGTGGAGTTCGGACAACCAGCCACAACAGCCTTGTTGCCTATGTTGTCCTTGGTGTTTCTTTTTTCGACAGACCAGGGCCTATGTTCACGAAAAGGCCTTACGATAGGATTTTTCGCATGAGCGTTTTTCAGCCAATACTAATGCTACACATATCATTAGCGAAGGCTGCTACCCAATGGCAAAGATGACTTACGAACTAAAAGCGTTGTGCATTCGGCCCCGTGTCTTCTCACGAGCAAAGCATTGTATTACGCCTAACCACACTTCCCTTATAGATGGGAAGGCTCGGCCCGCAGTGTACATTGTATTTTCCACTAAGGAACTCTACTCATTGCCGCATATTTGCGCGGGTGTTTGCCACGGTCTGGTCGTTGTCGACCAGCTCGGACATTGTGTGTGCAATCGGCGTCACACTTGTGTAGAGCGCGGGAACGGCGGCCTCCGGGGCGCCCAGGAGGCCGCGCCGTTCCCGCGCTCTACACAAGTGTGACGCCGACGGTACATCGTGGAATCGCGGCATATATTCCGGTTTAGCTAGTCGGCATTTTATGGTCTGCAGCGATCGCCCAGAGGCAAACTCCGTGCTCAAATTTGCAGCAGCAAAAAACAAGATAGAATAACGTAGTCTTTTTATAGCGGGAAGCAGCAGCACGTTCAGCTGACGTCACGCCAAGCATTGTGACTGTCTCTTCGATATTTAAGCGTGTGTTTGAGTTTTTCAGGTCGCAGCAATACACGGAAGGTGGTTTGTGTTGTTGTCAAAGCTCGAGTGGTCTGCCATGCAGCTATGGCCCACAGGAGCGCACAGGCAAACTCGAGTGTCTCCTACACAGCGCCTTCGCCTGCATTCGAGGCGGCGGCAACTTGGAGATAGATATCTGGCCCGCAGAGGGACACCCTCGTATCGCCTTATCAATATAAGCCCAAAGCACACACGTTTCCTCTTGTGTCTCGAGGCGGCGAACGTCACTTTGACGTTGGCGCTCAAACCTTGGCCGGTCCAGAACAGTTGATTGCCGAGCGAGGCGCCTACTCGCTGGGGAACTGCGAATCACGTTACTCGTATAGCCTGTACTGTAAGTACGATAAGCGCTGCAATTGTCTTGCGGCACCTACAACTAATCACTTCATGGCAACTGGAGCACAGTGTGATTCGAGGTATATTTAGCCTATGCAATATTTTTGTACGGAGGGAGTAGAACTGCAGTTGCTTGTTGGAGGCATAGTAGGCTGTTGATTCGACACGCCTTCTCGACCTTATTTAAGCCTCCAAAAAAGCTTTCATACCTTATTAACACTTCCTTATATTAATTCGTTTATCGTATAATTATTACTGATATTGCGTACGTATTACTCCAAAACAAGAAAATTGTAAAAAAATTCGAGAAGAAACGGCTGCACATAATTTAACGCAGACCTCATGCATTGATTAGCTGGGTTCGACGGTATTACTTGAGTGTGGGATGAACGTTACAGCCGCAAAAACTAAGCAGGAGTGGAGTCCGTTTGGAACATATTACCCACAGTGCTGAATGTAAAGAGGCATCAATCGATAAATATATCACCCGCCTTATCATAAAAAGCTTAATTTTATGGTGTGCGCGCTGCAAAGTAATGTAAGATCATGTTACCCGTTCGGCTGCATCTGAATGGGAGAAATCAAACTTATGCAACGTTACGGGTCGCGTTATCCCAAAGAGATCTCGAAGCGATGAGAAAAGTTCATTTCAATGTCCGTGCGCTTGCTTGCACGTTTTCAGGCCTCTGTAGCGCCGTCACGACATGTGGGCCACAGAGGGGCGAGCCGTGGCGCCATTTGTCGGTGGCTCGATCCAGTAGGTCTTTTCCATTTGGCATCGCGCCAGAGGGATACCCCCATTCCTTCTGCCATCTCCCTCTTCTCCTCCCTCCTTCATATCTATCTCTCTCCTCTCGCTTTCGCCAGATCTCGGTTATTTATCACCCGCATATCGACGGATCCGCGCTGTTTGTAAAGCGTCTCTCTCTATCTCTCTCTCTATCTCTCTCTCAGTCTCCGTGTTTTGGCTGCCCGCCCTCGTAATCGCTTTTCCACCCACGCTCTTTCACATAGCTTCACTGTTTTTCATCCTCCCTTTTTCTGTATACTGATTACCGAAGCGAAAATAAAAAGTGTATCGACATTTCCTTCTACTCGTTTTGACAGAGCCGGATTTTCGCCGCCCGGGTCAATCTGAATCCTACGTTGGTTCCATTTCTTTTTCCTGGAATGCTTATACGTGTTCCCTCTACCCGTCAATACCCCGCGCTCATCATTTCCTTCTAAATTATACGGCGCTCCGCATTTGCCCCTGCCGAATCAACGGACCCGCGCTGCTGCTCTGCCCGGAACGCTTTCCTTCGGTCGTTTCAGCTTTACCATCAGAAACAAACGCGGCCGCTTCCGTCCGAACTCCGGCTGCTGCGCAGCTGACGGCGTATCTCCGAAGCTTCGTGCCTCTCCGTGCGTTCGGCGACCCCACGACTGCCGTTTGCGAATGGCGCGCTGAGGGAACAAAGTACGGAAGGTATGTTCCTTCGGCGCGAGAGTGCACGTCTTCGCTCAATCGCATTGGAATGCTTCTCACAACCTGGGATCCATATGGATGAAATGGGAGTGGCGTTACAGACAATGCGGGGGAAAATGCAGTCGTGGCGTTTGTGGCACACCGTTGCTGAGTCGTATCTTGGCTTCAACATTGAAATCAAGGCTACCTACCTCTTTTCCGCAAGAAACATTCAATGCGACAGCATTCCAGTGCTATGTATACGCGGTGCGTGCGAGCCAATGACGAAGAGCAAATGGAGGAGAAAATTGAAAATATCGTCACAAAATACGTTCCCTGGCAGTGTAATTCTCATCCCACCTGAACTTGTTTCTTAATCTGCAGCGTATTGTGGGTTTTATTCACGTGGTGACCTGCGCTTGCCTTTACGGCTTTTATTTTTTTATTATGTGCATTTGCACTTTTTGCTATTGCCATTATTCCTTGTGTAGCTTTCTTTTCTATCCCTTGTCTAATAGCTCGTGCCAGGGTTATTTATGGGTCCGTTAACAAACCATATATCTAACCATAACTAACAGGGATGCCAACTCACCCTCCGTGGTTGCTTGGTGTCTATGGTGTTGGGCTGCTGAGCACGAGGTCGCGGGATCGAATCCCGGTCACGGCGGCCGCATTTCGATGGGGGCGGAAACACCCGTGTGCTTAGATTTAGGTTCACATTAAAGAACCACGGGTGGTGTAAATTTCCGGAGTCCCCTACTACGGCGTGCCTCATAAACAGATCGTGGTTTTGGCACGTAAAATCCCACCATTTAATTTTATTTTTTGCCAACTCACTCGCTTATTCATTACATTCACCCGCTCGCTCGCTCGCTCGCTCGCTCACTCACTCACTCACTCACTCACTCACTCACTCACTCACTCACTCACTCACTCACTCACTCACTCACTCACTCACTCACTCACTCACTCACTCACTCACTCACTCGCTTACTAACTTATTCACTCGCTTACTAATTCACTCACTCGTTTATTCCCTCAATCACGCACTCACTCGCTTACTAACTCACTCACTCAATCGCTTACTAACTTACTCACTCGCTTATTCACTCACTCGCTCTCTTACTCTTCTCGCGCGCTCGTTCACTCCCTCGTTCACCCACTCATGCACTTACTTACTCGCTCACTCCACTCGCTCGCTCACTCGTTTACTCATTCATTCACTCCATTCACTTGCTCACTCGCTCGCTCACTCACTCACTCACTCACTCACTCACTCACTCACTCACTCACTCACTCACTCACTCACTCACTCACTCACTCTCTCACTCACTCACTCACTCACTCACTCACTCACGCATTCACTTACTCACTCGCTTACTAACTTATTCACTCGCTTACTAATTCACGCACTCGTTTATTCACTCAATCACGCACTCACTCGCTCACTCGCTCACTCACTCACTCACTCACTCACTCACTCACTCACTCACTCACTCACTCACTCACTCACTCACTCACTCACTCACAGAAATGAAATAATGAAATCAACGCAGTCCTCCACCCGTGGCATCTTCATTCAACAACATCTGTCAAATGTTTGGAGCACGGACAAAAAGCCTGAAAAGGCTTGACTGGGTCCGTGTACCATAGCATGGCATACAGTGGCATCAGTTCCATACAAGAAGCACAGGAGAAAGTCGACTTGCAGGAAATTCAAAAACTACAGAAAATACAAAAACAATGCAAACAACAGGCAAATATGTGCATAAAGAAACTCCATGAATATACAGAAACATCGCGGGAAATTCACTGGATCAGAAACGAGGAAAAAGAAGTACAGGAAATACAAGTAGTGTTTCAAGAAAAAAAAATATATAACAATGGAGAGTTATACATTTATGTTGCGTAGCTGATTGAGAGCGATCATTTCTATATCCGTGCCATTTTTGGCCAACTCATTCAACAAGGTCAGTAATGTGTACTTTAACATTGGCTTACCGTAGGTCGTGCGGCACCTATCAACTTTCCATGTTTCGGGATAGCGTGTGCTTTATGCAGGGGAATTCTTTTACAACTTCGCCAGTGATTTCAGATGGTTATTTTTCTTGTTTGTTTCCAGTTTATGTTGTCGAAGTAGCCTGAAATTGTATAGAGATTGTACGTTTACAAGCTTAAGCTTGTTAAACATGTCCTGTGTGTGACTTAGGTAACGAGCTTTAAAAACAAGGCGTATTGCACGCTTCGGAAGTGAAAGAAGTTTCTTCATATTTTCTTTAGTTGTTCCCCAAACTAGCGCACCATAGTTTAGCGTAGAAGAAAATAGAGCATTGTACAAAACATTGGTAATAGAAAGAGAGAACGTAAAGCAATGTCGACGCATGAGGCCGATTACTTCGGACCGTTCTTTCATTAGGTAATTGATGCGAGCATCCCAGGAAAAATTATTGGAGAAAATCACACCAAGGGTTTTAAAACAACTTCTATTTCGAAATCGTTTAGCAGTAGTCGTGGGATTTCGCAGAATTTGTTTCGTGGATGAAACAAAACTCCTTTGGTTTTACTAATGTTTAGCTTTAATTCATTATTTGTAGCCCACAAGTGATTGCGATGAACTGTTTCATTTGATCGAAAAGATAGGCATGCGACATCCGAGCCGGTAAAAAAATAGGCTTGTATCGTCAGCGCATAATATATACTTGGCGATATGATCAATGTTAACAATATCGTTAATGTAAAGAACAAAGAGAAAACGACGCAAAATGCTTCCCTGTGGAACGTTTAACATAACTGGTTTGACTAAAGAAGAGTGACTATTAATCATGACAAACTGTGACCGATTCTGAAGGTATGATGAAATGAGTGACAGACCTTTTCCTCGAATGCCATAGTGCTCCAATTTTTTCACAAGTATGTTGTGATTAAGATGCGCGAATGCTTTTGACCCGCCGTGGTTGCTCAGTGGCTATGGTGTTGGGCTGCTGAGCACGAGGTCGTGGGATCGAATCCCGGCCACGGCGGCCGCATTTCGATGGGGGCGAAATGCGAAAACACCCGTGTGCTTAGATTTAGGTGCACGTTAAAGAATCCCAGGTGGTCAAAATTTCCGGAGTCCTCCACTACGGCGTGCCTCATAATCAGAAAGTGGTTTTGGCACGTAAAACCCCAAATATTATTATTATGCTTTTGTGAAAGCTAGAGAGATACCAAGGACCAAGCTCTGACTTTCAAACATTTCAACTATTGTTCCTTCTGGATGAGCAATGCCAGCTCTGTAGATTTATCTTTCCTGAAGTCGTACTGCGAGCCAGTTAGCATGTTGTACCGATCAGTAAATGAAATTAAACGCGTTAAAATTATTTTTCCAAGAACTTCTGAAAAGACTGGTAGAATAGAGATTGGACGGTACTTTGTAAGGTCATTCCTATCACCTCTTTTGTAGATTGCTGTAAGTTTTGCACATTGCATTTTACGAGGAAATACGGCACACGAAATGCAATTGTTAATTATCTGCGTTAAGCAATGTGCGATCAGGTCAATAACGAATTTTACCGGTTTTATCTGTAGATGCATCATATCTGTGGCTGTGCTATTTTTTAAACTCGTGTACGTTGTAATAAGTTCCGATTCAGATACTGGCCGCAGAAACACTGTGTGCTCGCAGCGCGGCTGCACGTAAGACAGGCTGTCACCTCCAGATGACCTGCTCTCGAACGCAAGAGATCCAAGATGCCATCAATGGACTCATCGATTACCTCGATGCCCAGAACATACGAAGCCTCACAGTTATATACACGGCCTCCGAAACTGGGACAGCCGTGCCCGCGTGTTCGCTCATATACGTGCATGCCTGTCTGCTCGCAAGACCGGCCGACTTGCATCGGGCGCGACGTGCCGCGTGTAATGCGATGTGAGGCACTCATCGAGGCGTCGACGGCTTCGGCTGCCTCATTAGCTACGGCATGCAGAGCGAGAGATCAATGCGCGCCTATGTAACGATGGTACATACGCCAGCGGCCTTATAAATCCTCACCCCCTTGTGGCGCTGATTGCGCCGGTTCCCATTAGCGCTCAGAGCGCCGTCGCTAATTGTTTGCTCCTCTAAAGAAATAGCTTCACTCGTCCGTTCATCCGTGCGAGGGGAATGCGCCGGCGCAGCAGTCGTCGTTGTCCATGCGCTGAATGCACTGTGCAACGCGAGGCGCTGTCTCGCGTACGCCCGGTGCACGTGTGAGGTGTACTGGGGACGCGCGCGTGTTCCCCTTTTGATGACCGCCGCGCGATAATGTGCAGCTCCCGAATCGGACGTCCTGCGTAGTAGTCGTGCGCGGGAACGCGCGGCCTGTTTCCAGGAGGCGTTGCGCGCTGCCCCGTTCGCTGTGCAGCTGCGATCTGCGTGCGAGTTGTGCGCGGGATGGCTTTGGTGGTGCAGAGCTCGTGTGTGTGTGTTCCTTGTTTTTCAAGCTGGTGCACATACATTTGCAGCGATGTCTCTGTTATGGCCTTTTAATTGGCTCTGTCTTTACTGGTGTACGGCAATAGTATGCACGATGCCCTGCGGCACATTTCTCTCAATTCCGAGACATTTGTGAACAGCGTTCACGTTGCATACGCATGGTCAAGCAGGCGAAAGGTCTTGGATGAACCGTTTTCTGCTCTCGCAGTGAAAACCTTTTACCTGGATTGATCGCGTAGTCCTCGGCATACGAGCCTAACGCGCTATATACAGCGAAGAGCGTCAGCTGCTCGAGACGCGCTGCGTAAAGCCGAGTGCAGCTGCGTTCTGTTGTATCGCCGCGCGCCGAAAGAAAGCTTTTATATATATATATATAGTCTCAGTTTGAACTAGCCCTAATTTCCCCGATGCTTTCCTTGGCTTCATTGTCTCTTGGCTTCGTGTGGTCATGGTTTACAAAAAAATAGACCTGCTCCCCCCCCATATATATATATATATATATATATATATATATATATATATATATATATATATATATATATATATACTGCTTGGCGGGAAGGAATAACGTTTATAAAGTTCTTTTTAGTATTCCGCCCTGAGCTCCATGTCGGGGCTAGTTGGCAAGGCAATGTCGTTGAAGGGAACAGAGCTGTGAGTGTGCATTAATTGTCACTCGCTTTGTCTCGTGGTTTGCGCTTTTCCGTTCAAAGATGTTCCCGATTGTTTTTGCTTATCGGTTTGTCCTTTCATGTCTGCATGCCAGCAGCGTTTGTCGTCGGAACAAGTCCTCTAATTCGGCACTGCTTTTCTCTCTCTCTCTCTCTCTGTCTCTCTCTCTCTCTGTCTCTATCTCTGCGCGTGAGTGTGTGCGTGTTCGAGCGTGTGTTTCTTGTCGGCCCTCAGTGGGCACAAGTGAATGCCGCGTGTTGTTTGTGTGCCAGAAATGTTTCGTGACTCGTTGTCGTCGGTTTGCGGGCAGCTATGCAGCCGAAGTGGGGAAAGTGCGAGGATCGGTTTGCGAAGGATTTCCTCGTGGCGCCTGTTTCCATCCCTCCTCCACTCGACGCGTTTCTCTTTCTTTGCACGCGTTGCGCAGTGGGAGCTCCGCCTTTTGTTTTCGCCGGCGCAACCCACGCGCGTGGTTGCCTCTATTGTGTCTCAATAAAAACGACGCAGCGTTGTTCGACCTACACGGTGCCACAAAACAGAGTCCACTGGCGTGCAGAGAAGTTGACCTTGAGTTTCAACGGCCCTTACAAGCGCATGACATTTATTTATTTATTTATTTCATGTACCCTCAGGGCCATTGGCATTGGAGAGGGGAGTGGTTACAGGCATACAAAACAAGAAAAAATAGGAAATGTGATACAAGGAATAGGAGTATTGCAATAAAAGTTAACAGGTGTGTCTACTCATACAATATTAGCTAAGGCGTTCTTGAAAAGTTGGTAATCTTTGATGGTGGCTGTCAGTGCGGGAAGGTGATTCCACTCTGCTGCTGTACGAGGTATAAATGACTGGAAGAAAGCGTTAGTTCTACAAAATGGGACACCGACCTTGTAGGCATGATCTAATCGAGATGATAGGTGACGTGGGGGAGGGATTAATTCGCTACGCAGGTGTGGATGATGAAACATCTTATGGAACAGAGAGATACGAAACGCTTTGCGACGTGAGGCTAGGGATGGTAGATTAAGGCTTGATTTCATTAAAGATATGCTAGCGGTCCTGTTATAGTTGGAAAGAATGAAGCGAACCGAGTTATTTTGGACCATTTCTAGTGAATGTATTAGGTTTTCATGATGAGGGTCCCAGATGGATGCGGCGTACTCTAGTTTCGGACGTATTAATGTTTTGTACAACAGCAGTTTGAGGGAAGAGGGCGCTTTAGAAAAGTTGCGGCGGATGTAACCAAGCATACGATTAGCATTGTTAATTATGTATGTGATATGTGCAGACCAAGTGAGAGTGGAAGTGATGTGTACACCAAGGTACTTGTATGAGCCTACCGATTCTAAGAGGACATGATCTAAGGAATAAGTGGGGATACTGTTGCAAGTTCTTGATACACGAAGAGATTTACATTTTGTGATGTTAAGTTCCATTAGCCATGTTTTACACCACAATGAAATAGCGTTCAGGTCAGTCTGAAGAGCGGTTACATCGTCACTGCTTGTTATTTCTCTGAAGATTACGCAGTCATCCGCAAATAAATGGATATGAGAGGAAACAGAAGAAGGCAAGTCGTTGATGTAGATTAGAAAAAGAAGAGGCCCGAGGACGGAGCCTTGTGGGACGCCGGAATGGACAGGGTTTGAGTGAGAGTTAAGATTATTAGCTGACACGTATTGTGAACGGTTTTTAAGGAAACACTCAATCCAAGCAAGAAGTTTGGGGTCAATGTTCATGAGCTGTAGTTTGTGAAGTAGCAGTTTGTGAGACACTTTATCGAAAGCTTTGGAGTAGTCTAGGAAAATGCAATCCGCCATTGAACGAGTATCAAGAATTAGGTGTAGCTTATGTATGAAGGAAGCCAGCTGCGTTTCACAAGAATATGTTTTTCGAAAGCCATGCTGTGAACTTGAAAAAAATGAATTTGACTCAAGAAAGTTAGCAAGCTGTGAACATAGGATATGTTCTAATATTTTGCATGGGATCCTGGTTAGTGAAACAGGCCGATAATTGAGAGGAGAATGCTTATCACCTGATTTATAAAGTGGAATCACCTTACCGACTTTCCAATCAAGGGGCAGGTATCCTGTGTCAAGCGACTGTTGAAAAAGTTTTGCTAGTAAAATAGATGAATAAACAACAGTGCTGTGCAAAAATTTCACGGAAATTAGGTCATGGCCAGGAGCAGAGGAGAGACGCAATGATTTAATCACGGTTTCGATGCCACAGGGTTCAATTGTAATTGGAAACATAGCCTGGTAATCATAACAAGGTGCAGTGGGTGGGGAAACATTACAGGTTACAGAAAAGTTTTGGATAGATGTTTCATTGAGGACGGATGCGATATGATCACAGGGTATGGCATTCCCAGGGTTATCTACAAGAGTTATGGTGTGATCATCTTTCTGGTTAATAACGCGCCAGAATTTTTTGGTATCATTTGTTAACATGGACGGCAGCGTGTGACATAAAAAATTGTTTCTGGCGTTTCTTAGCGCTGATACATATTCGCTCGAAGCCAATCGGAAGGCACTCCAACGAGCTTCACTCGAGGAAAACTTTGCCGACCTGTACAATCGACTCTTTTTATTTGATAACCGTCTTATATGAACATTATACCAGGGAGCGTCTGACTTGTTAGTTACGATGCGAATGGGAATGTACTTGTTGGTTAGGTAAGTTACTTTTTCTGCGAAGATTGCCCAGTTAGTTTCTACTGTACGGCTGTCGAAATCCTGCAGGAAAACATCAAGGAATGAGCATAATTCTCTATTAATCGCGTCAAAGTCTGCTTTATTGTAATTACGGATGGTTACAGTCCTTTTGGTATGTTTAGGTTGTGCGAGATTTAAGTGAAAAAAGAGTAAAGAGTGGTCGCTCATTCCTGGAACGTGAGTGATGTTGGAAACTAGGTCGGGCTGTGAAGCGAGAACAAGGTCAAGGGTATTAGCAGCAGAGTCTGTGGTTCTAGTCGGTTCAGTTACAAGCTGTTCGAGAGAAAAGACGGAGCACATTTCTAAAAATTCTTTAGCTAGCGTGGAAGGTGGGTGTATCGTGGGGACAGTGTTAGACCAGGTTATGTTTGGCATATTAAAATCACCAAGCAAAAGTAATGGGCAGTTTGGGTAACGGGATGAAACGATGTTAACAACATCGTGTAATTCATTTACGAAGTTCTGTGTATAGGTAGGGGGCCGATAACAGACCCCAATAATAACTTTTTTATGATTTAGGGCGACGCATGCCCAGACAGTTTCTAAAGGGGTGTTGACGTGGATGCACTGTGAAGCGCAATTTTTCGTGATAGCGAGCAGTACGCCTCCTCCTTGTCGCCCAATGCGATCGCAGCGATAGATGGAGAAATTATTTGCAATAAGAAAGAGTCCGTGGTCTTGAATTTCAGGACGTAACCAGGTTTCAGTTAATACTATGATATCAGCGCTGCAGGTGTCGATGGCGGAGTTAAGGCAGTCACGTTTGCTGATGATACTGCGGATGTTAGTAAAAAGAACGGATATCTGCGAAAAAGAGCGTCCACATCCCCTCGCGCGTCCCTACGGACTGCCGTGAGCCGAACTGGCGGCATTATCAGCTGAGGGCGGTTTCTGCGCGTGCTGTTTAACAGAGTTAGTAGGATGACTATCATGTGATGGCGGTTGCTTCGTATGCTCGTTAACGCAGTTAGATTCGGGATCGTACATGTTGTATTTCTTATTCATTAGTAATTTGTTATATCGGAGCTGATACGGACCTCCGTCGGATGCACTTTTGGCAAACTCGGTTAATTTCTTTCGAGCGTGACGTGTAGCAGGTGAGTAATCTTCATTAACTGTGACGTTTTTGTCCTTCAGCTTTTTCCGGGCAGAAAGGACTATCTCTTTTATCTTAAAGTTAGTAAATTTTACAATGATCGGACGTTGTTTTCCTGGCGAGTATTGACCTAGGCGATGAGCGCGTTCAATGGCTGAATCCGGAAGGATGTCAAGTGCGTCAGCCAAAACTACTTTAATTTTTTCTTCCGATTCAGCCCACGATTCCCGGTGGTCATCTAATCCATAAAAAATGAGGTTGCAGCGTCGTGATTGATCTTGAAGTTCGGTCTGCCGTGATTGCAAAGAAGCAGAAGTGATTGACAGCGACTGTACCGAGGTCTGGATGGTGGCTATTTCGTGATCAATTTGGTCAAGTGAGTCCGTTTTATCTTCAAGGTCATCTAGTCGTTTTTCGATGGCGCCAATTTTGATTTCGATATTTTTTTGACTGGCTTTGATGGCTTTAATGTCAGTGACCATATCATACTGGCTTTTTGCTGCTTGCACGGATCGAGCCTGAAGATCTTTTAGAATATGAAATATGACTTTCATCTGTTCGCCTGGCTCGTCAGGCAAGGACTGCAGTTCAGCCAAGGACTGAGAACGAGTCGGGGGACCTGGGTTCGACTCAATATCTCCAGAGCATAGTAATAAAACACCCATTGAAAAACAATCAACAGCAATATCACGGAGCACTCGTGGGCGCGGGAACAATAATAGGAAACGGTTGTCGCTCCTTCTGGCATACATGGAAAAAACGTTACACACCTGTAATGCGCAAAAGCGCGGAGTATGAGACATGTTGACAGTGATGGTCCCGCGCCCACTGAAGAAACTGTCGCACTGGCGCCTTCTTATATCGACTGTGGTTGGTGACGTCATCGTAGACCTGGATGATGCGCAGTAGGCGGAGATGACGAGCGGAGCAGTACGGTAGGGGTAGTGCGGTTGATAGCAGAGCGGCGTCAATGGTATCGGGCTGGAAGGGCATTCGGGTTCACCAGGAGGCAAGGCTGTGGTTGACAGCAGGAAAAGCGGCAGGAACACCTGTAATGCGCAAAAGCGCGGAGTGTGAGACATGTTGACAGTGATGGTCCCGCGCCCACATTGTGTTTGGAGCAAACGGAACGTCTTAGTGCTTGCGTAGATATTCATAGGGCACCGTATGTCGGGTTCCGGTGCGTTTCACGGTGCTGGCTATACGTATAAACAGAAGTCTCTGGATGCCTCGAAAACGAGCATCGACGTCGTCTCGCCTTTCTGGATTGCACTGAGGCAACGTGGTGTAGGCTGCGCATGTTCTAAGCCGCATCTGCCACCGTGCCGCAAACGGCACGGTGGTTGGTCGCGAATGACAAGGACGGCACTGCGTCGATGCTCTCACCTCCTTGGTTGGAAGATGGGATGTGTATCCGCGGCTTCCACAGCGCCGCTTGGTTTTAATAAGACGAAGCGCATAATCGCCATTACTCTGAAATAATGAATACATTGTTGCGTCAAAAAAGGAAAATAAAGACTTGGGAGGGAGAGTACGAAACGACAGATTGAGCGCTGCACTTCAACTGATTTTATTCTTACAGCAGGGCAGGGAGAATGAACAAATGCGCATGCGTACATCAGTGTTGCCTAGAGCGATTACAGTGACGTTTTTAACAGTTGCAACTTGTTTTCAAACAGAAAAACAGACGCATCACTAATACAACTCGTGCCTCTCTCTTTTATGTGATAGGCCTCCAAAAGTTATCTTGCTAACGTATCACCACTCCTGCCAAGCACTTCTATCTCACGCAGTAGTGGCTGGCATCTGCCTTCCAGGCAAATCGTGCAATGTGCAGGTAAATGCGCATTACCTTTGTTGATTACATACAATTCATGCTCCCGGGGCCGGTCATTAACACATCTCCCCGTTTGTCCAACGTAGGATTTCCCGCATTTCAGCGGTATCTCGTATATAACGCCCGTCGCACATTTCACGCACATTCCAGTGTGCTTTTTCTGGCATCTTGACTTTTTGTCAACGCGGCTTATGCTTGGCAGGAGTGGTGATACGTTAGCAAGAGAACTTTTGGAGACATATCACATAATAGAGAGAGGCACGCGTTGTATTAGTGATACGTCTGTTTTTCTGTTTGGAAACGAGTTGCAACTGTTAAAAACGTCGCTGTAATCGCTCTAGGCAACACTTATGTACGCATGCGCATTTGCTCATTTTCCCTGCCCTGCTGTAAGAATAAAATCAGTTGAAGTTCAGCGCTCAATCTGTCGTTTCGTACTCTCCCTCCCAAGTCTTTATTTTCCTTTTTTTGGCGCAACAATGCATTCATTAGATCCCAACCAACTCGCCCAGCAACAAGTCCTATTCTGAAATATTTTACCACTGCTCAGTCGGAAGTAGCGGTGTGGTCGCACGCGAGTCGTTGGCACGTGTAGCAGCGCTGCGCGGACAAAGAATGCGCGCTGAAAGCGAGATCGGTACGAGCTGCGTGCCTCCGCCCTGAACGTGTCGCAACTCGCTTTCGAAGCGCCATGTTGTAAACAGATATATTTCTGTACAAGCGACGTCCCTATCCACCTACGTTAGCGCTCTTCCGTTCTTGTTTTCGTCTTGCCTGTTTTTTTTTTTTTTTTTCGTTTTCGACGCAAGCCCTGTTTGTCTTCCGGAAGCGATATGGCGAAGCGGCTTTTCTGTAGATTTTTTTTTTTTTTGCGTGTCCTTTTAGAACTACCTTCATCTGTTCTTTCGTTGGTCTCGCCTATTTCCCGTCGCCTCTTCTGTCTCTTGTCCAAAAGATCGCGTGGTGTACGCAGGGCGCGTAAAACTGACAAGCATCTTTATTTATTTATTTATTTCGTGATGGGCATCTCGTGCATCCGCCCGCAAACAGATTGCCTTTTGTTCTCACGTTCGCGGTTCAGTGGCTCACACATGGCGAATTCATTTCTCTCAGTCATATAGTTCGTCCATTCATTCATTCGTTTGTTTGTTCCTTCCCTCATATTTAATCGCTCGTTTACTCGTTCGTTCGTCCTCGATCTAACGTGCGACGTGGCGAATTCTGTTGGTGATGGTGTTCCAAGTACCGTATTGCTCTGCTGTGTAAGCTGGTTTCGTGTGATTTCAAGCGTCGATCGAAATTAAGGCGGAGTCGTCCACTGTACGTGGAGTCTCTCATTGCCCCAGTGCTGCTTATGGATGTTAAACCCCAGGAATCAATCATTTAAATCAGCGTGAGCCGAAATAAAAAATAATCAAATGGGCCATAGTTGTTCAGATCCATCTTTAAAACGCAGAGTGGACGATGCTCATAAACACAAGAAGAGATCGCTTATGGCTGCCGTTCTTTTTTTTTTCCTTAGAGAATAATAAGAATTTTATTCAATCGCAAGTCGTAGTTTACATATTAATCATCTGGTTCCGTAGCCGATCACGGCCAGAAATGGGCCCATGAGAAATCAGTAAACATGCTGAGCGTGTGTTAGTTTCGTGCGCGCTCGCTTTACGTACTCAGTTTTGTGTGTATCGTTTTCGTTTGCGCTTAAATATGGATCAGTCTAAATCCTTTGAATGCGAATTATTACATAGGAAGCTCTCAGCCAGGTCATGCAAGGTTATATTCAATCGTTAGGTTCACCATAAAAAAAAAAGAGAAAAAGAAAATGATCAAATTCCGCTCAAAAATCCTGCAAAATAATGCTACAGTCTTAAACCAGATCTAACAATGTCTATAATACTGAAAAGTAACGAAGATATATGCAGTACTTAATTAATGAGATTTCAAATAAATGTCACTCTCTTGATTTTGTGAGGATTGCGAAACGATAAGCTGACGTAGGAGTTTTAAAATAGTCAATCTGCATCATCTGCGGCGTCGGGGTTCACTTAACGCGACTCACGTGGACATGCGATAGTCGGGGTTCCAGGAGCGTCCTCTGAGGACGAAGGCCGCACCACTCGCTACCAAAAGTGCGAAGCTCCGCCCCTTCGACGCGCTGGAGCCGCGGCGGCGCGCGCTCGCCGGCACTCTCCACAGCTGCTAATTACTAATTGTTAATTACTAATTTCACTAATTAACTACGGCACTCATACTCGCGATATTTCACCATGACAGACATTAACTGTTAGGTCCAGTTTAAGACTGCAACATTATTTTTCCGGATTTGTAAGAGAATTTTTTTTTTTAATGATGAGCCGGGAAGTTAAAATATGACTTTGCTGAGAGCTTTCTATGCAATGCTTCGCGTTAATAAGCTATGCTGAGATGTATTACTCGAATTAATTATGTTAAAGATGCGCGAACGTTGGAACCATTCGAATAACCAATCCAATATTCTCCTGTTGGATTCGGTTCTTGAATCGAATAATCAATGTTGGAAAATCTCAGTGTTTTTTTTATTTTTCTAATTGTCTTCGATTACTTCATGTCGTCGACTATGCACGATCAAACATCAAGTCGAAGCAAAGGTGCGATAACTTTCATTCCACTGACAGTGGACATAAGTAGAATTCGCTGCGTATATCAGGGAGTCAGACTGTTCCGGCTAAACCATGATCACTCGCAGTAAAATTTCACTCATGTCGGCAGTGCATATATTCTTTAGTAGTACCAGAGTCATTCAGTGGTAGTACTGATAGATGCAACACATATGTGCTCTCATCCTGTTAAATCTTAATGCGTTTCACTGCAATATACTTAGGGTCCTTCGTTTTCGGGTAAAATTCGGTTTGTCCCCGAAATTTGTCCTTCCTTAAATAATAATAATAATAAATACAGGCATTACAAAACTAATGAACGCGGCCGACCTTTTGCGAACAAGTGGTTTAGTATATATCATAATATTACTATCATTAATATATAGATATAGTATATGCCTCGTTCGGTGCCTACCGACATTGAGTGAACGAAAGCATTCTTTAATGGTTGCATTCTTTAGTATCCCCGTTTAATTGAACACAACAACGGGGCATTGCAACGCACTTCTCGCACGTAACATGCATTAAAATGGCGGTAATGCCCTAGGAAGCGAAATGACGCAGCGCTGACGTTGATCTGCATTGCGTATGGTAGCTGTGACATGTTTACCCGACTGCATCGCGTTTTAAGAAGCGTAATTCCATTGATTTTGTTGCAAAAGCGTAATTTGGGAACCAGTGAAACAGGTCGACAACAGACGAGAACGAAAGGCCTGACAAGTCCTCTAAGGGACACAGAAGGGTTCCCTGTGCATATGATAATGTACGTCAACAAGGGTTTGCGAGATTTTAGGAAAAGCGTCACACCTCCAGCGAAGCATGCCCACCTGCACTACTTTGTGTACGTTTTTTTACAGCTAAGCTGTTAGACTCTAGTTGTTCTGAATCTTTCGTGCTGTGCTCACAAAAAAAATAATAAAAAAATAAAATAAACAGCAGCTGGGCAAAGTGTTTGTGTTTGATTTTCTGCGCAACATAATTATGTTTTCTCGTGTATTCGAATTGCAGTCCAATGCTATATCGTGTCTGCAGGTTGTGTGTAATTGGTACTTTACGAATTTTCTGACGCATTTTGCTTTGAAACATTCAAATGCTTCAATAACGCACTTGCGCTAGGCAGAGGGCCCACAAGAATGAGGATGTATGCTGTGCTAACGGTACCGCCATCTAGCGGCAGCGGCCACTCAGACAGATCTCGAACACCAGCTGGGGAAAAGTGCCTTGTCTTTCAGTTTCCGCGTAACAGATTTATGTTTTCTCGTATATTCGAAGAACAATCCAAAGCTATCGTGTCTGGAGCTTGTACGTAAGTCGTACTTTACGCATTTTCTGGCCCAGTTTACTTTTAAACATTAACTTAGTTCGACAAGACTTTTGTGTTTGGCGCACGGCCTAGAATAATGAAGCTGTATGCTGCACTTCCGCACACGTGCGTGGCGTACGTCGCTTGTGGTACTTGTCTAACGTCCGCACCACCTTCACTGTATATCCACTTTCGCAGGGTGGAATGGAGGGGGATTTCGGTTTTTACTAATAAAAATTGCAGATGAGAAAGTAAACAAGGGATAACCGCACCCGTCTCTTCCTTTGTTTTTATGATGTAGATGTTGCTACTTGCTATTTTTTTTTTTGCAGCTTTGTTGTAGTGGTTTTTGAAATATGGTTTATCTTAAACGTAATAACAATGCCTAAAAACGAGGACTAGTTATTGTACTCCTTTCCTCTGTTAAAAAGTGCAGAGAATGACGTAAAGGAGAAATCGGCAGACGCGTCTGTATTTGTTTCTTGCTTCCTTTTTTGTAATGCATTTGTTTGTAAACGTAACACTGAAAATTAGGGTTTGTGGAGGTAAGTTCGTCACATGTTTTGCGAGCGGCTCTATTTGCCATTACACATTTCTGTGAGTGGCTTAGTTTGCTTAAGTAGAACATCTGCCTCCAAAAGGAGGCCATTTGTGTTACTGGTTCCTAAATGTTACGGTAAAATCCCGAACATTAGGCTGCCAGAACCCCAGGTTTATTCCTGATTTTCTTGCCAGTCAACAAACACCTCAATTTCTCCCCGGTTTTGCTCTTTTAAGATGACACCGGATTTTTACCCCCCGAAATTCAAGACATGGAAAACCCGAAAACGAAGGATCCTAACTATATTTGTTACGAAAGCGGCGCTACCTGCCGCACCATTCTAATTTGGGGGAAAAGCGTCGTCATTTTTTTTTTTCGCTTTGCGACCCTCGCAGAGTACACATACTTCTGGTTTAACCTGGATGACATGCACAAACGCAATTTACTGGCCCACAAAGTTGCCTGTGTAAGCTGTATATGCATGAGCCGAATAATCCTCAGTTTTCGAATAAACTGCTTAGTTGTTTCTAATGCTCCCTTCGTGATATTTTCTAATCGGCAGTTTAATAACAGAAACACTCTAATACTGTGAATACTAGGAGGTGAATATTCTTTCATATTAATAATGAAAGGCTACACATTATTCGCAAACTTTTCAAAATATATTCGATTCGCATTCGATTCGATCTGATAAACTACTATTCGCACCACCCCTGCTTTCTTTCTGAATGCTATTCGGTGCTTGGATGCCAAATAATGTTAATACAAATCCCGCTTCTAAAGGAAGATCGAGGATGACAGGCAACTTGGCGATCATGCATGGTCTCATTGACACCATCGTGGAAATGTTGCAGTCTTCCTGGATGATATCTTGTGGGAATTTCGAAGGAGCAGGGAATCAGGAGATTCTCGCAACGAGTGCAGTAAGAGAGATGACACTTTTAGAAGTAAACATTTAATTCACGGCTCTTTAGCGTGGAATGGCGCGTATCGCGATCTAGTCCGCGTCTGTCGTATCATGTTCGACTGGAGCGCTTACGCTGTCTTGATACGTTCCTGTTTCTATGAGTTGTGGGTCAAACGTCGTTGCGTCTGACTCGCATCGTGAAATAGCGCCTGTAACGCGACTACGTAAACCCCCTACGACTACGGCGGAAGCGACACGCGGAGCGACCAAGGGGGTCATATACTTCCGGAGTAGAGGTGGCTCTCCAAGAGTGACGCCGGTCGCCGCCATCTTGCTAGAGGCAAGAATCCCGAAACGCCGTAGTGGCCGTTGCATAGCACAGGGTATGTTCGTCGTGATTATTGGTTTTTCGCTCTTGCAACAGTGTTTAACTGATTGCGGCATGCTTTCCGAGGGCAGTGCAACACCTCAGTAGGACTTAGCTGCACCAGTCGCGTTAAGATGACGCTGTGTGTAATGTGTCACTTTCATTCATTCCTTTCTTTATTTGCTTGACAATACATGATTGTCGTGATGCAGGAGACTAAAAGCGACGTTAAGGGTCGCCTGACTAGGCCTGTAGCACCACATTGTGCATTCACCACACAACGGCACTGGAAAGAAAAGGAAAACACAAAAAGCAAAATAACATTTTAAACAGCTAGAAAGAATATATATATATATACAGCCAAATAGTAGCAAGGCAATAGAAATTAATGGATCGCATGAAAAACAAATATGATTTGAAAACAGATATACCTTAAAAATAAAGGAGAGCAAAAATAAATCAACATACTGTTTTTTACAGCGTACGCATCAAACGTGAGCATAAGCGAACAGGCACGTGTATAAACACTTGTGTACATACATATATATGTAAATGAAATAACTAAGCGTATCCAAGAAAGTATTTTTGATTGTTTTCTGAATGATGATATGGACAGAGAGTGCTTTATCAACGTCAGTACTTGCGGGTGACTATTTAGCAGATGAGAGATTTGACATTTTAAGAGTTCCTGTCCATAGTTAGTTGTAGCTTTGGGTTTCGAGAAAGTGAAATGTCTAAAGTCGTAATCAAGGAATGCTGTTAGAATGAGTAGTAAAAAATTGTTCACACTCATTGGAATATTCCGCATATGTAAGTTCAGAGAGACGTTGGTTATACACTTCACGAATGCTAAGAATATGCTCTGATGTAAAATAAGATGACACGTGTTCATGATATGGTAGGTTATGAATAAAACGAAGATCAGGTGTCGATTGGAAATGTTTTCTGCTGTTCCTATGCCTGCGTAGGAATTCTGACTGATGTTTCAGTTGTCGTGTGGGTTACAATAAGAACTAAGTTCTAGACGGGGTGGATGAGTGGCATCAATTTTTGTGAGCACGTATGAAACATGAAAGAACGTCCACAGGGAAGTTCATGACGCAAGCTCTGGTTCAGCATATGACTATCAACTTGCACAGGATGCTAAACACATAGCTTGCGGCGCCTTGTGTAAACCAGCTAGGTAATGTTGTACTCTAACTTTCTAAGATATAGAATAATTACCGCATTTGCGCATAAACAACACAACCACAAATATAACGCGAGGGGGACGGTCGCTCTCTCAGAAAAAGAACAAGATTGCTTACTGTAGAAATTACTATACAACATCAGTTGGTACTATAGAAACAGGAGAAAAGAAAAAGTATACCCGCAGGGATTTATTCATCGTTACTTCAAACTACCCTCGCAAAAAAAAAAAAAAATAAAGTGAAAGGGCGAGTGCTGACGTATGTATTCACGTCGGCGAGAACGGCGTCGTCATCCATAACATCCACCAAAGGTTATTTGACAGAGATCACTTCAGAAATTCTCGCGACACAATTGAACAGGGCAAAGCTTTACGCGGATTGCGCGGTGATGCACCACGCGACTTCGAAGACCGTTCACTTTACGCGCCGCACAACAGCGCCTATCGTATCTTTCACAGCAATTAGTTGGTAAACAGCGTTGAATATTCATTACCCACTCACATCACACAAGTTTAGTTTGTGTGGAGAGACCGTTCATAATTTAACCAAGCGAGGAAGTGCGATTGGCAAAGCGTTCCGCTGATAGCTTTTCTCAGAGCCTGCGGCAATAAATCGACGCAGGAATATTTTTTTTTATCCACAACAGCGATACGCAGGTGCGCACTGCTATGCTTTCTAAAGAGGTTTATTTTTTATTCTTCATTGCGGAACCGTAAACACGGCGAGCGCCGCGCGTGAACTGCGGCCGCCTGTGCTACAGCCGCGCTCTTTTGCCTCTAGCAACAAGGCCGCCGGCGGCTTCACTCGCTCCAGTAGGCGGTTGCTAGGACTGCCACTCCAGAAGTTTTATGTAACCTCCTCGGGAGTGACAAGCTTTAAAAAAAAAAGAAAGCAATTGCGGGGCGTTCTGTGGCGTCCTCTCTCCACGCGCGCTGAAAATAACAGCTGCTGGCGAGGGCGCCGTCTGGCGGATCGTTTGCAAACCTTGGCGCCACCGCCTCCCGTCGATCCCGAGCAGACGTGCATCGAGCGTACTACGGCGTTGACGCAGTGTACGGGCGTCGCGCAACTAGCACCGTATAATTGCGAGGCGGGTTGCCCAGTCACTTGTTCTTTCCGTGTTCTTGCAATTTTGGCCTCTTCTCCTCACGGCGATCGTGTGACCTCCGTGTGTGCGAGACATCTTGCCAGTCCGTTTCTTCGTTCTTGACATCGTCCAGAACGGTGCGCCGAACGTCGTTGGGCGGAAAGGAAAACAGACAGCCGCTGGAGTCTCGCCGAACCCCGGAGCCAGCCTAAAGTTCGTGCGTGCGGATTGTCATCGCCAAGGAGATCGTACCTAACCACAGCGGATCCTCGGATGTCCATCGTGCCGCCTAACTGAGTGTGCTTGGAGGGAGAACCAACCCTATCCTCACCGCCACCCGCAGTATATTCGTTTTATTTCCTCAGCCGTGACCATCGTCGTTGTCGTCGTGGTGGCTTCCGTCCACCGCGCTTACGGATAATGGAATGGCGACCCGGTTACATCGCATGAGCTTTTCGCCGGCAGGTATGTGTGTTCCGTATCTGTTACCAGGTTACCGTGGAGAGGGCGCCCCGGCGTCGCTCACCCCTGCACTGATGCATCTTCGTGCATGGTTCTGTTGTTGGTGCTGTCGGGGTTGCTTTGCTTTTCTTTTTTTATTGCGCACTCGTAGGGGTGTCGCAACTTTTCTCTCCCGCTCATGCCTGCCACACACTCATTTTCTTCCTTTTCGCCTGTGGGGCGCTTCCTGTATATACCGCACCTATAATGCGAGTACCGCTGCATTCCAACACGTCCGCTGCGGATGTCACTTCATAACACGCGCTGTTTTCCTTTCTCTTTTACTTGCGTTTGTGCGTGTTTCTCTTTTTGGTGTTAACCGATCTCTCTCCGCGCTGTGCGACGCGTTAAGGCTTGTTGCTGGGAGCCAGTAGTAACGCGTCCTTTCGCCCGTTCACCTGACATGCATCCCTCTTTCCTTTCTTTAGGTGGAGAGTCGCTCGCTCATTTGCTCGCGGTGGTACACAATGCCGGATGTGAGCAGATTACGCAATAATGATCTACCTGCCCGTCTCTCGCGGATTGTTTTCGTGTTGTCGTGTTGTCATGTTGTCGTGTCTGCCTTGCCAGCAGGTATACTCGTTGAGAACTCGATCATGACGGATTCTGCGCGGCGGCAAATTACCACATCTTGCTCACCTCTCTTCTATTGTGTAAAGTGTAAAAAAAAAAAAAAGCGCGACTGCCTTCTTGCTCGTCCTCTAGCACATGTCAAAAAAAAAAAAAAAGCATTGTCGCCAAAAAGCATTGCGACCATTGTTGTACCACCAGTCCTCACACGTTTACCATGTCCTTATCGTTCTTGCGTCCGTGTATTGTAAACCGATCTTATTATGTGAATAATGGAGGAAGGAAAAAAGAGGAAGGAGCATACTGCAACGCGATTGAAGCCGAAATCTGCTGGGCCACCGGTGGTCCAACACGTGATCCCACGTCGAAGTGCGCGGTTGGTTTTAGTGTTCCCGTTCTGCAGGCAGAGCCACGGCAGGGCAGCTGAACAAGGGCGTACCGAATAAAAACTACTGGCATGGCTGCTGGGAACCGAACATGTCAGCAAACCTCGGTTCTTGCTCCGTGATCTCGACGCAAGAGGTCACTTGTTGGGCCACAACTGTGGCTTCACGGAGCGTTCGCTTGCCAAGGTTGGCTGCGTGACGTAATGCTCCCTCCTATATTTTTCCTTCTTCATGATGTGAATCCCTACCAACGTGTTCAGATTTCTGTCATCCTAAGTTTCGTAATATACTAAATTTTAAGGAGCCAAACGGTTAGTTCTGTTTTTTTTATTTGATCTACTAGCGATTCGAACTGTATTAGTCAAGTTTTATCATTCTACTACACAAAAAATAAAATAAACTGCACCCTTTTCGTGCGAAGAGGCTCGGTGTAAGCCAGAAAAGGCACAAAAAGAACTTGTGTGGCGACGCTGCGTTGAACTTCCCGCATTAGCCAGCCATGACGTCATGGATTTTGCCGCTTTCTGCTCATGCCTAGTTTAGTCCTTGTCGATAAACATCTACTGCGTTGTATTGTAAATAAGCAAAAGACTCAACTTGAAAAGTTTGGATAACGTTTACTGGGCACCAACACGGGGGGCCGAAGTAGGAGAAAAATACCGACGCTGGGTGTTTCGGCGCGAAATTCGGAAAATGAAACTTTGATCTTCATTTTCTTTTATAATTTTCAGTCTATTACTGCGAAATTAAGTAGAACATGGTTTTGAAAGAATACTTTATAATTTTTGGTCTGTTTCATTATTTTTCTTTATTGTGTTTTTTAACGAGCTCTTTGTGTGTGTGCGTGCGCGTAGTTTTCGAGTATGCTTAGGTTCGCATAAATTGCGTTATAAATTGTCTAGTCGTTACATCGAGCCCTGATCAAGGCTGTACGGCAACGTATACAGCTATCGAGTTATTTACTGAATGCTTGCTTATGAACAAGATCAAGCGATCACCAACGACTGATAAGTACCGGGAGAGACGAAAAAAAGAAAATAAAGCAAACACAAGCGGATGTTCGGCGGGTACCGCAGCTGCCTCGCATCATTTTGCCCACATCCCTTTCTGATGCACTCTCGCGTTTTCATGTAGCTATCATCAACATATTTTACGTTTACTGCAGGACGAAGGCCTCTCCCCCCGATCTCCAATTACCCCTGTGCTGCGCCAACGAATTCCAACTTGCGCCTGCGAATTTCTTAATTTCATCATCCCACCTATGCTTCTGCCGTCCACGACTGCGTTTTCCTTCTCTTGGCACCCATTCTGTAACCCTAATGGCCCACCGGTTATCTAACCTACGCATTACATGACCTGTCCATCTCCACCTCTTTCGCTTAATTTCAATTAGGATATCGGCTACGCCCGTGTGCTCTGATCTCTTCTGTACCTCACGGATAAACACATTCCGGTAAGGCGTACGTGTGCCGAGTGTGTTCGCGCATGCGAGTACCCGCCGGTGTGACCGGCCCCGCTACTTCGCACCTCGCGTGGAACAACTTGAATGGCTTCCACTCGGGAGAAGCCCGCATTCCGACGCGTGTTCGGCGCTGCATTGACGTCGTTTCGCTGTGCCTTGTAGTGCCGAGAGCCTGTGTTGGCGAGACTGACTTCGTTGGACTGTTCCGTCTACTCAGCGAACGTTGTCGCGACCCCTTCGGAAGCGGATCTTAGTGTCTCGCGTCTCGCCCCCCCCCCCCCCCTCTCTCTCTCTCTTTTATGTTCGTCTGGGACGCAGTTGCATCGTTTTAAGGCTCGGACGACGGTTGTCCTGCCGGAATCGTTTATGGCCGTCGCCTCAGCTCGTTTGTCTCGCGCGGGTGGCGTTATCTCCTTTCACTACGCAGGCCTCTCTCTTTTCCGCCCGCCACCGGCGCCCGATAACGGCCTGTCCGCGCCATGCATGGCCGCGGTGTTTTCCGTCTCGGCGTGGCCTGACCGCGGACTGCGACGTAGAGGCCTTCCGAGGTTCCAGATAGGTTGTCGGATCGGAACGCATCTTGTTGCCGCACTGTTGTCACCTGTCACGGGCGGGGATGTCTCAAGGCGCGTTGTTGGCGGCTGTTCTCTTCGAAAGCGTGCCAAGTTGCACTATGCATCTGCGATTATGTCGAGGCCTGTTAAAGGATCGTGCTTCTCTTACGTAACGTGTCTAGGATCTGTCATAAGCGACAGAGCGGTTGCTAATATGAAGAGCATTTCTGCTCAGACTTCCATATCCTTGAGCGCCCCTTTTGTGCCCATTGATGTCACGCGTTCGGTCATTTGTTTCCCTTTATTTTGTCCGCCATCACCGTACTACGCAGGAGCCCGACGTTGAAGCCCCTAGAAACTTGACGAGCTTCGGTCTCTTTGCGCGCACTAGCACAAAAACATCACAGGAACACGGAGATCAACAGTGATCGAACAAGGGGTGTATTTGGAGCTGCAGCGTTACTTGTTGTGCAAAACTAAGCGGATAGGATCGTCACTGTGTCCGGTGTACAATGTACGAGAGGACGGGTGGCGTCGTAATGACCGCACTAAGTGTCCCTCGGGGCTCACGCCTTGAGCTGCAGTACGTGTACTTGGACCGTGCAGTCCCCTGGGTGTCCTGCGCTACGAAGATGCTTTAAACTTTTCTGCGGCACACTGGTATCGACAACATACCGTGAATCTGTATTTTTGTGTAATGCGTGTGTTAAGGGCCGTGTATATCCTGCGTGTATATAATTTCATTTGCCATCGCATTCGCCTGGAGTAGCATCCTAGGCGTGAAGCCGGGCAAGGCTCCGCACTCTCAGTTAAAAGATTCTCTCTCGGCAAGCGGGCTTGTCTTTTGTCAGGGCAGGCGTAAACTTTGGCTATCCCTTGCTTGAGCACTGTCGGTCGATTCAGTTTCCAATCATGGCACACCCTGGACGTTATCGGTCGAGAAATACGGGCTCACGTGTGTCCGCGTGTCGGTATCGATCTGGTGTCGATGGGCGACTTTGTTTGCTGGTTGGACCCGGCGCGCTGTACGCGGGTTAAAAAAGGGAAAAGAAAGAGGAGCGAGGCATTTAGCGAGCGCGGCGTCCGAATAATTTCTCAACATGCGGTGTAAGTGAACTTGTGCGCCGCTCTTCTGTGTCGGCATTTTTTCGACTGGCGACACTCTTTATCTATTTAAAGCGGCCGTGGTTGTAGAACCGAATTGCAAGTTTTACTCGCAGAACGGTTTCCTGCGCGAATTGAACAGCTGGCCTGACGTCGGAGGGCCGCCTTTGTCGCATCGGCGTGGGTGCGCCGACGTCGCAAGGAGGAAATGGGGGCACCGTAGACGCCGGCGGCTCTTGCTTTTTGCCATCTCTCGTTGCGGAGCAGCATAGAGAAACAGGGAAAGTAATTAGTATAAGTGTTCTGTGATAAAGGAGTAGCCGTCGCCATTGTAGGGTGAATCTCCAATATCTATTTTACTTACAGTAAGGAAATAAAGTTGACAGGCAGTGAGAATAACCAGAGTAAGCGCCCGGTTCGCTACTCTGCACTGGAGGAAAGATAGTAGAAAGAAACTGAGCATAAAGGAAGCTGCGGAGAGAATCTCCACGCAATCGCGGTGAAGGTGCCCGACAACGACTACACAGGCTCCCATACGATCAGAGATCAGGAATGTGCGGCACAACAAGTACGGGTGCCATTTGCCACCCTTTCCCATGTCCCGTGCCGCCACGAAGGCGCACGTGGATACCCATCTTCGAACCCAGCTGACTGATCTTCGGCTCGCTTCGGCGGCTTACGGTACGTAAGGTTCGTAGCTTTTGAAGCACACTATTCGATGTTAATGAGAACTTCGTCGAGGACTGTGACTTGTAGTCAACATAACTGACCTATGCGGTTATGAGCTTCCGCGGAGGTCGAAGACAGGCGATGAATGGAAGCCTGAGAGTGACGCGCGGCGCGTAGTTCGTCGTCGTCCGCCGCGAGCCCTTTCGGGTGGCCGACAGCTGCTCTCCGTGTGCGCCGCTGCTCTTTGGAAGCCGCACTTTCCATCCTCGCCAAGGTTGGCTTTCTCATTTGTGCTTTATTTATTCTTCTACAAGGTTTAGGCTCGCCGTAGCGTCGCTGAGGCACGAATTCTGTTCATGTGTTTCTTTTCTTTTTCGCTATTTGAGAAAGTTAACAAAGGCTGCTTACGTGTATGTACGGGTGCGTTCCCAGAAGTGTAGCGACAACGTTAAATGTATCCGAATGTATGTGTCTCAAGTGGTATACATGCAGGTTAAATTTCGTGTAATCACCCGGAAATCACAAAACAATTTTATGCTGATGCTGCAAGCTCCGCGTTCTACTGGAAACACACACACACACACACACACACACACCACACACCGTGCATATATTCCCCTGCACAATTACAGGCGCGCTATGTGCGAGTCATTACGATTCGTAATAGCAGTTGCCGGCTGGAAGTATCATAATGATTATGGCAGGATGATGACCAAGTCGCTGGCGAATTGCTGATGTTTTTTTTTATATTTCCTTTCTGAATTAGGCCCAACGCTTTCTGGTTCGACACATCCTCCTGCTCTTTCGTTTTCTTTTTTTCTTTCTTTTCTTTTTCTTTCATTTTTTTTTCACCGTGTGCCTGCCTGCATATGTCACCTTCGTCTAGCAGTCAGTATACGGGCGCACAGCGTCTCTCTCTATCGTTGGACCGAGTCTTACCTGAAGCTTATGCACGGACTCGACAAAATCGGACCCAGTTGACCTCTCGGGTTGAGCTAGTGCCTGTCGAGTTTAGGTCAGCCTGTCTTCTGACTCGACACTTTGTCGTCGACTTCACGTATACAGACCTTTAGCTCTTCTTTGAAGGTTACATAGCAAAAAATGGGACAAGCTAGTGGAAAGAACACAGCGTGGTTGCCGTGCATATTTGTTTGTCATTCTCCCGTATTTTGCGCTGATCCCTCCCGAAGATGTCGCCTTACCAGCTAGCTCATCCGATTCAGACGTCAGCGCTACAACTTTTCCTCGAGCTCCGCCCTCGGTCTCGCGTCGTAGCGCGCTGCTCTCCTAAAGTGTAACCCAGGAGGGCCGCCCGTGTATACAATACCTGGGCGATAACACAGTGCGTCTCTGTTCAGTGTAGCGTTTTCGCATGCATTATCGCCTCCTCAGCGTTCCGCACATAGCACTGCCGAGGCGTTGTACGTACGTCCGCATTTATCTCGTAGGAAGCTGACGGATTCACTCGCGGCCCTCGGAGGTTCCTCTCGCGCGCGCGCCACTCCTCCGACGAGTCACGTGGTTCTGTCCGGGCATGCCGTCGCACTCGCGCGCAGCGCACGCGTTCCCGCCTCGTCGCCGTGGCTTCTCGGCGCCGTCAGCAGCTCGGATGTGCGAACCGCGAACGATAAGAGGCCTCGGAGCGAGGAGGTTTTCCGCTCCACGCCGATAGCGTTCCAAGTAGCCAGTACCCGTGACGTCAGGCGCGATTGAGAGGGCTTTCGAGAGGTTTATATATGGGATCCTCTCTGGACACGGGCGTGCATGTAGGTCTGCTCCTTATCGTCTATCCTCGAGCTTTCAATTGCGATTCCCCGCTTCCTTATCGGCTACTTCGGCGCCTCTTTCGCGAGGCGCCAGTTATTGCGCGTGCCGTGTCAGCACATTCAGAAGAGGCATACTTTCGACTATATATATATATATATATATATATATATATATATATATATGCGAAGAGAGGGGCGAGCGCGAACTTTTCGACATCCGAGTGCGCTGCGCCTGTTACGGAACCCGGACAGTCAAAATTCTGCCTCTCCTCATTGTGCTGACGCGACACGTATGATATATATTTAGTATGTGAAAACTGTCGGAGCATTTGCAATTGCGCGATGTATAATTGACGGGGCTCAGTACGTTTGGGCTAAAGAGCTGAGTCGTTATAATGATTTCTTTCTTATGATCATCCATCGTTCGCGACCGGCCCATCCCGATGATGAGAGAGGACGCAGCGCTTCTCCTTGGAACTTTATAACGCCTTCTGCGTATTTACGTTATGCGCCACGGAGTACAAAACTGAAGGAGAGGGCAGAAAAGAACAATGAAATAAAGAAAGATAGAACGGAAAGTAACAGTGCGAGGCGGGCGAAAGTTTCGAAATCGCGTCTTTGTGCGCGCGCGTGTGTTTCGTTTTCTTCTGCTTCTTTCTTCCTTTGGATACAATTTTATTTTTCTCTCGCGGAAGCTAATCGCATAGCAACGTATGCCAAGCCCCCTCGTATAAAGAGAGACACGCACCTGTCTCTCTCCTCGAGGGTCGACCTCGCCATTTCCCTCGAAATCTAATTCTCTCTATCTTTCATCTATATTCCGCAATTCTTAGTTCTTTATAATGACTCTCTAGCTGACTTTCCATTCTTTCCGTCTGTTTTTGCATTTTTTTCCCTTTCGCAATCGTTTTATGAAACGAGGCAGGTTGGTTTCTCTGCATGGTGATTGCCGCTTTTTCCGCACCCCTTCGTTTCTATTCGTATTTGCGGCGCCTAGCATATCACCCTCGTAGCGCTTGTATACTTAGATATAGGGGGTAGGTTAGGTAGGAATACAAATGTTAGAACCTAGCCTAACGTAGGTACACGTTTTCTTATAACCCGGGTGGTTTGAGTTAGTCAAGAGCTCAGCTCCACTCTTGTAGAGACGTCGTGCGAGTCCGGGATACATTATCCGAGGAATCAATCAATCAATCAATCAATCAATCAATCAATCAATCAATCAATCAATCAATCAATCAATCCCTTTACTTCTTCGGGACGTTATAAAGAATAAGTCGGTCTACCAATAATGCTTATTTTTTTTCGTTCAAAGCGCTTTACACTATCGATGTGATCGAACAGATTTCGTACGCGTGGTGTTCTTGCTGACTCACGGCTTTTCACGAGGAAGATTTCTCGAGAAGGACAGGACTGTTCGTCGATGACAGCTCGTCGTGCGTGAACAAGCGGTTGAACTATAGCGAGAACCGAAAGCGAGAGGGGCGAGGTCACTCTGGTGGTGACAACTCCAGATATTTCGCCACTGCGTTGACGATCGCCATTCCCGTTCCCCGATATCATGTAGGACGCTGCGCCCGGGGCATGCGGCCCTCAGTGATAAGCGCCGACCCCCTGGACGGACGACCGGCCCATGAGAGGGTGTGGGGGGAGACGCGTCCCGAGCGGCCGCTCGCATCTCCGGGGATGCCGGACGCGGCGTGTCCAGCCTGCGTCGTCGTTGTCGAGGCTCGCGGCAGCGCTTTTGAGGAGCGGCAAGATAAGATAGCCGCTCGTCCGAGCGGCGGCTGTCCTCTCGGATAGCGGCGCGGTGTCGCGCTTCGAGGGATGCCCGTTCTCTCCCTCTCTCGGCAACGCGACCGCCGCCTGCAACGGCGTTCTTTTTTTCGCGCTGACGTCGTCGCGGTTGTGCGTAAGATCCCGGCCACTCCACCATGAATGAGACCGATAGGCGTGGAGTGTGGGCGTGAGGTTTGGTTGCACGGTTAGAGGAAAATCCCCGACGGATGGATCGATCGCTCTGTAGGTCTTTCCCGTTTGAAGCGTTTGGCAAGAAACGGGAGCTGTGCGCAGGGCCTTGGAGAACTGCGTGTTTCAGCGGCATCCGAGATCAGTGAAAGCGACTCTTAACGGCTTCACTGGCGAGTTGGCTGCTTAGAAAATGCGTCTTCCCGCCACCCCCTCCTTTCACTTAACAAAGTTCTTTTTTTTTTTTGTCATTCTGCGGCGCGGCCTATAAGCTCACTAATACTGCAGAGCAATGAGGCAAGACCGCAACCTGCTTTGAGAGCGGACGGAGCTGTTCAAATAGGTTGGCAGTTTCATTCGTCGTTTCGCGGGTCTTTTGCGCATTCTTTGTGTACCTCCAGGCCACGTAGGGGTTCTTGGAAAATGTTTCTGTCCCAGTTGCGCACAAAGCGCTCTTTACTTTTACCGAGTGAAGTGGAATATGGGATACACTCAGTGCCCCCCCCCCACACACGCACTTATTTTCCTGCCTTCATATTTGCCCATATACACGTTTAAAAGAACGCGAATCCCTAGCAGCGGTGTAGTCTTTGAGCTCGGAACTCCGGCATAAAAAACGGGGAGAATGAAATCGCCAACGTATTTTGCGAAGCTGCGACACCTCAGTGCCTCCCGCACTCTGGTAACCCCGCGATCCACCAAGCACATAAAACATCGTTTCGCGACTATGACCTCTCCCCGAACCTCCCGCTCTCGATCCACTTGATTTTTACTATTTCATGAGCTCCGTGACTTAATTCACGAAGAGTAGTATATACACGTCCGACACTCCAGGACACGGGTTCACAAAAATGACACTGTTCCCGAACGGTTCCCGTACACGGTAGCGGCCAATCGTGATCGTGATGTTGGGCATATCGTTACCGACTACTGAGGGCGGCCGGTAAATCGTAAACAGCTTTTACGAACGAAAAGAGCTTTGTCAATTCAGTGACATTTTCTCTTTACAGCATTCGTCAAGGGTAAATGAACAACGCAGGCTGGAAACTTCAAGAATTTCGGTTCTTGATTAGTTGCCGTATTTGTTTGCTAGCCTAATTCTTTTGTTCGGAAAGAACCAAGGTCGGGCAGCGCGCTCGTTTGAAGAGCCAGAGAAAACTTCTCTTTTTAAATATTTAGAAAGTCTGCCTCGTCAACTCGATTTATGCACATATTGAGAGCTGACGCAAGCGACACAGTGTATGCGCAGGACACTGACTCGGCTCGAGTTCTTTTATGCTTCGTACGGATAAGTGTTTGCGTAGCAACAGGTAGCGCGTGCTACACGTTTGGTCTGCCATTTCCGAAGCTTCTTTATATATAAAGTTCGCAGATTATTTTGTCCCGCAGAAGCTATAGCCTCTGTGATCAACTTCAGCTGCAAGAAAGTTTACACTGCTATTTACGACTTTCTCTGTGACACAAGAAATGTTAGCGTTATGAAATTGCCGACCTTTAGTTTCTAGTTCTCAAAATTAACATTTTTCGTAACCGCTATAACCCCCGCGTAGCTTCTGTATGTTTTATAGTTCCAGTTCTGCCGCCTACCTTTTGCTCAACCCTAGTGTAAAGCCTGAAGAAAGAAAGTGCCATAGCTTGTGATCAAACAAACAAACAAGCAAACAAACAAACAAACAAACAAACAAACAAACAAACAAACAAACGAAATGAAGATTCAGGGCTTTCGGTAAGCGTCAGCCAACTATCGGTTCTCGAAGAAACCTCCGTGGGCTTTAGCATCACCTTTACCGCATTGCGTTATAGCACGGGCGAACTTGGTGATTTTCTGTTCTTTAATATTATTATTTATTTATTTTTATTACATCGGGAAATAATTCTGCATCAACGCTGGTAGTATCGCCGCCCCCAAGCAACAAATTTTATGAACCAGTTAACATTATTTTTTTTTTCTGGTTCAACACGGAACCAGTAATGCCAAGATATAGGGTGATATACAATTTCCACCTGTTTGATACTTGTGTTTCCTTTCTTTCTTTTTCTTTTTCTCACTTTCCTGTAACACTGCTCTAGTACGAACGAGGGCATAGAGTGAAGCCGCTGAAAAAGATCAAGTGAAATTGTTACGGCTGATGCTTCTTATTTCGAGCCCGAAAAAGAAAAGAAACGAAGAAGGAAAGTTACAGATAATTGCATATAAATAAATACCGTCGGCCGCTGTTGCCGGAGAAGTTCTTCAGAAAAGCCCGTGAAGCGCTTTCTGATAGACTGAAATGTGCAGCCGCCCCGTACGACTGCGTCTGGCGGCGCCCGTGCGCTCGCTCTGTAAAGTTTAATTAACCGAAAGGTCGACGAGATCGTCCGTCTTCTTTTTCGTTGCCCCTTTCCCGCTCTTTCTTTTTTTGTCGACCGATTTTCGCGGTGGCTGCTCGCAGATTGAAAACGTATTGAAGGGCTTCGACGTAAGTGCGTCCCCTCACCTACAGCGCTGCGGCTACTTGGTCAATGCATCCGGTGCCGCTGCTTCGTCCCGCGAACCTTGACCTTCAACAGCCGGCGCGACGGGGAGAAAAGCCGCAGCGGGCAACTCGGCGCACAGAGCCTCCCACGTCGCGTCGCCCAGCTGCTCACTAGACCCGATGGTGTGGCGAAAGCTCTCGTTTTCGCGCGCCGTGTCTCTGCACTGCGCGTGGGCCGGCCGTATGAAGGTCGCAGGTTGTTCATCAAAAGTGGACAAGCACCGCGCCGTTTCGCTCCTCCCCCGCCTTCGTATCCTCGCGTCGTCGCACTGAGTTCGGGAAGAGAGATGCGCAAGGCAGCAGAGAGGTGGAAGGGGAGGTGGAGGCAACCAGACGAGCGTCCGGTTTGCTACCCTACGCTGGGGGAAAGGGAAGAGAGCGAACGCAAAGAGTGACGAGAGTGACTGCGGGAGGATCCGCAATGTAAACACTCACTGAGACCGATGCACTTAGAGATGACAGTGTAGCGCGCGTATGCTTTCTGCATCTACGCCAGATATTTAAGGTCCGAGAGTCTTTACAACGTTCCGGTGTCCAGGCGGTTGAGTGCGGTCTGTCAATAAGTATTTATGAAGTGTGTGTGTGTGTAACCCCGACCGCATTTCTTTCTCTTTCTCTGCTACTCTACGTGGGTGCGCTATTTAAGTCCTCTGACGCCTCTTATCTGGCACTCTGAATATAGCATTCGCGCGGTTCGTACCGGTGCTAACCTGAAAAACGTCAGCTCGCGTTCATTCATCGCGAGCTTCTGCGCACAGAAACACAATACATTGTCGCAGTGGATACGCACGCACGTGCCTTCTATAGTGCGTCTGCTTGTGTGGGCGGTATGTCGGCGATGCTGCAGCCGAGTTTCTGGAATGACGTACCCGCGAACGCGCCTAAGCACCTGTCCGTCTATAAGTGCGTGTTTGTGTGTGGAGAAGGAAGGCAGGAGGAGGGGGGGGGGGTGACGCAGATTGAGCCGGATGGCTCATCAATCCGTAGCGATTGATAGCGAGTTTCTCGCGTGCGTGCGTGCTTATCGTTGTACCTATAGACAGCCGCATCACCTGCTCGCGAAAAAAAAAAAGAAAGAACGTGACCGTGAGTCTTTATTCTGTAGTGGCCGACGCTCTTTTACCCAACTCTAGAAAGCGCGTAGCTTCCCCGTTCGCGTGGACGTTGCAAGCTTGTAGCATCTTTCAAACTTGAGCGCGCTGCCAAAAAAGAAAGCAAAGCGCAGTGGGCATGCCCGATTAGAGGGAAGCCCACCGACAGTTTTGTCAACCGGCGCCCCTCCTGTCTCCCAGTCCGTTATGTGCGCGGAGCAAGTGTTCTCGCGCTCTGCCATAGCTAGCGTTATACGACTCGCCACAAGCTTTGCAGAGGTTGCAGTGCTGACGCCATGCGTGCACGGCACAGGGTCGCCGAGAGGATAAAAACGGGAGAGCTACGGGTTCTTCAACGCGCGCCGTCCGAGGGCGACTTCTATCTTTCCGGGGCTGCCGAGAAGCCCCGTGGGCGCAACCCTTGCACGCGCTGCAGTGGCGCGTGCTTCTTCTGTCCGGCGGAGACGCTGGCGCCAGCGGTTACGGTTCGCAAATGGTTACGAGGCCTCATCGTGTCCGCGGCCTTTATGACCCGGACACCCCCCGTGCAGCGGCGGTAATAATTCTGCGCTGTTATCCCTGCATGCACAGTCCGACTCGTCGGCTCCGCACATGGGCTACAGCAGTGACGCCGTATAACAGTTACGGTGTAAAAGAGACGCCAAGCTATGCAAATGGAGAAGACGCGAAATAACGTCAACTCGCAACTGAAAGCTTGGTCAGTGCGGAAACACGTTTGCGCACCGAAATAAGACGAGAAGCCGCATTTTCAAGCATTTTCGTTCCGTTATGCTGTTTGACATTCGCTGGCCGCCTTCGCTAATGATACGCCCATGGTATCAGAATTGGTTGGTGTGCTCTCTTACGAACAGTTTTAGTCCTCAAGCAAGGTTTAGCTGTGGACTAGTTGGTATTCCATTGTTTCAAACATCACTTACAGCGCGTGCGTAGACAGGGACGCGCTGTACGTGATGCTCGAAACATAAGTCTTAAAGCTCTTCGTGAATACGCGTGCTCAGATAACAAAGGACGTGAGATGGTCAGAATGCGTGACTCTAACATAAAAATTGGAATAGTTGTTGTTGTTCAGGCGGCGAAAAAGGCTACACAACGCACGAAGCCGTATAGTCACCTCTGGCGCGCAAAAGGCGCGCGGTGTTCTGACGCTGCCAGCTGCGCTGCGCCTAGCCGGCGTTTGGTATGCGCACGCCGCCGGGCATCGAACCTATCGAACTCACGATAACAGAAGTGGCTGCATAACTGTATAGAGACGAGACATTCGGTCGAAAGACGTTTTGCCCCCGCTCCGTGTCGTGTAGGTTGACGTTGGCGCGGTCCCAACCGCGAGGGACGTTTGTTAACTTCGAAGGGGCAGCCGATCGTTACGACGCCACGCGGCGCAGTGTCCCTGCGGCCGTGTCGTTGGGCTGCGCGAGGTTGCGGGCTTGGCAAGGCCGGCCGCGGCGGGCCCATCAGGCCGGAATTGCAGCGAGACGTTCGTTTGAGGAATTGCAGTGGCGTTCTTTGTGGCTGTGTATGAAAGAAACCCGTCTGGTCAGGTTTAATTCGGAGCCCTCCGCTATACGGCGGCCGTCGTGCATGCAATGCCGTGCACCTTCGAGAGTTGCAATCCCTATCTTCAATTGCAGATCACAGGTATACGTCCCTTGCATTGTCGTCCTCAGTCGTCGACTGTAACATTTTATTTATTTATTTATTTATTTATTTATTTATTTATTTATTTATTTATTTATTTAACTTCGGGGTCTGTCGGGCGTTACACAAGTGAGAACATCAAATAACAGAAACACATATATCAAGTGACAACAAGCTCTTCAAGCTTATTTTTTTAGGTCAGTCGGATCTGTGATAGGCTGAGCAGGCAGCATGATGAAACATATGGAGCGGGAAGAATTTGAAGGTCGGTGTATGCTTTAAAGGGAAGACGGGCGCTGTTTCCTGTCCGTCTGGAAAGGTGGAGTGATGAACGTGTAATGAGAGAGAGAGAGAGAGAGAGAGAGAGAGAGAGAGAGAGAGAGAGGACAGATCACGTGAACAGGTGCGCGCGTAGTGACAACCTCACAGGCAACTTGTGAACACGGCTTCCTCTTGAACTTTCACTGTGCCTTTCAGCTTTCGCTGTCAACTCTGAAGTGCACTTTGTTAGCAGCAGTGACAATTAGTGACACGAAAGCAATTGAGTGCGGACGAGCAGCCGAACCCGTCGCCGTGAAAGCGCTCGTATACAGGTCTTGTCAAAAGAAGCGTCGCCACAGCAGAGGTACGTGAACTCTAGATCTCTCCCTTCGGGGTTACCAGGGCCCGTGAACTTATACGGGCACGACAAGGTAAGCTGCACATAGATCTGAACAACGCTCGAGCTCTAAGTGGCTTAGTTTCTTTTCACATGGGGTGTACGCGCAGTTCGGCACTACGAAATAGTTAAGCCAAATTACCCACATGAATTAAAATCCACTCGTCGAATCATTGAGAGATCTGCACATCTTCTTTCATTATGTTCATTGAACGAGAAAGCTTTTAAAGTGCTGATACGTTCGCGACTATTTATGTTCTTTCATTCTTTTTGCGTTAAATGAAGGCCCTAAATCTATGAACCGCAAAAGAAGGGAGAGATGACTTCAGATTCTTGAACACCATTGCTGAGAGTATAGCACACAGAAGAGAGCGACACATGTGTTCGTCGGCGCACGTCGTCTAAGCGCTGGTCCCACATAATCTGAGCGGCTCCCACCTTCTGCGTCATGACGCCACGACTCAGTAGTCTCCTGGAAAGCGGAAACAAAGCCGGCTGTAGTAAAGTTATTCTATTAAATTTAGGCTGATTTGAGGCTTGCCACTATTTTTTCTGTAGTTCAGAGGTCCCCGTCCATCACTTCGCACAAAAAAAGAAAGAAATAACGAAAGAACTGAAGAGTCGAACATACCATGGCCGTATTCCTTTAATTGGGATGCCGTTCGTTGCCTGTAACGACGAGGTCGTTGCCTCCCTGTCGTTTTTGTGGTGGTACAGTAATTTCAATCTGAAGCGGAGGCTGATCCAGAAAGAAAGGAAGATCACCGGAAAGTACGTAATAGTTTTATGACTTGCTTTCAGCGATCGGCGGGTGGGCCGGTCGGGCCGCCAGCGTGAGGCTGGGTGACTTCGCCGATTGTCAGCGGCAGCAGCGCATCGCGCAAAGCTTTTATTTATTTATTTTTTTCATTTCCCGCACAGCTGTGTCGGGTCTCCTAAGTGTTTTATGCATGGAGTGTTCAGTTCGTTGTACGAGTTCCTCGACCTTCCCGGGTATGTGATGCGCGCGCAAGTCCGTTGTTTTCTACGGGCGTGGATCGCGAGGTTTTGTCAGCACCGGTGTTGTACAGGGAGGCCATATGTGCACGTCACAAAACGCGTGGTCCCTGGAGGCACTATTTCGTAACGCTGCGTTTTGACTCCTCTTGTGATTGCGAGTTGTCGATCCTGGCGATGGCAGCGGCGACGTCCGAGCCATTCACGACAAGAATGTAAAATGAAGTGGACCGTGACAAATTACGCTGGCCATGGGGCCGAATTCACAAAGCTTTTCATTTGTAAGGGTTCTTTGCTATTGACCGGTTGTCCTCGCTATATATATATATATATATATATATATATATATATATATATATATATATATATATATATATATATATATATATATATATATACACACCTATCGTCAGGATTGGCTGCAGTTTTATCTTGCGAAAAATTCTTGTGTCATAGGCTTTCTTTTTGCTTTGACCTTTTCCTTCCTTCTTTTTTCTTCGCGTGAGCGCGTGCACAGGAGCCGTATTTATTATTGTCGTTATCGATTAGACAGCCCACTGGGCCTGGCGCATGATAAGGAAAGAAGAATGGAAGATAACATGGGATGTTTCACGACACGCACCCCGCCCGTTTCGTTCCTTCATTTCAGCAGTTACGCGGTCAGCGAGTCACTCACGGCCGGCCCACGATCGACGGCGCCATTACGGATGCGCAGGGGTTCAGCGCCGGCCCAATGCCGGGACGTGGGTTGCTGCGCGGAGGAAGCAAATTTAGACTGTAGGAGAGGATGCATTACGTCCCACAGCCGGCCTTCGCGAGTCAACTGTCCGTGATGTCGTGCCCTTCGCGGGTTTCTCTCTCGAAAAGTCGGCCCGACACGTGACTCTGCGCTCGGCGGACTCGGCCCAGTGCGCTCCGCCCCCGGCAGGTTCCAATCCCCGCGCGTACACTCTCTCGGGGGTGCTTTGTCAACCGTTCTGCGCAAGTTTTCTCCCGACATGCTCGTGCATCTTCGGTCGTTTATTGCAACGTACATATTTGTCGTCTTCGTTGCAACGTGTGAGTGCGCCAGCCGCACCTTGCTGTCCCACCCGTTGTCTTTTTCTGAAGCGGCGCGAGCTGAGAGAGGCGACAGAAGACACTGAAACTTACCGTACGACGCGCGATCACGTGTTGTTGCGACTTTTTCTCTTTGCTTCACTTTTGTTACGTAATGCACCCTTCCAGTTATTTCCTCCCGCCATTGGGAATGCACCGCTAGCTTTTGGCGCAGGTATAAAGCCCTTGTTCACGCCGTCGCTGTGATTGTTTTGAGCGATACGTGGTCGTTCCCAGCGGTCGCGCCGCCTCGCGAGAGTCCTGTTCTGCGCGCCTCTGCGGCGCGAGCCGTACGAGAGCGCGGCTGCTTGCCCTACTCGTCGTCGCAGTCATCGCGCCGGCCTCGTTGCTTTTGAGGGGCAGCCCTCGCTATCCAGGCCTGCCCATTCGGCGAACCGTGCGTGCTGGAAACGCTGCAACATTTCGACCATATCTCAGCAGATTGGGATGCCGCCGGTCGCGTGTTTATGCTGGAGTGCGCGTGTTCTGGAAAAAAATTAATTTGAAATTATAAAAGAAATGGGTTGATTCGTGTTTTCTTTTTTTTAGGAAAGTATTTCTACGGGCTTTTGTATTAAAACCTGGCTGTAACGAATGCCGCTATACTAATTCTTCATCATCATCAACAGCCTACTTTATGTCCTCTGCAGGACGAAGGTCTGTCCCTGCGATCTCCTATTACCACTGTCCTGTGCCAACCGATTCAGTTCTAATTAGGTAGCGTGTTTAAGAGATCGCCATTCTGCACGTACACTAGAACGAGACGGCGCCCGTGTAGACAGCGCGCGTAAAAGCATCCGGGCGTGCCACCAGCAACCGGCGGTTCTTTTTCGTCCCAATTTCACGCAATTCAAACAAAAACGTCTTGGCAGATTGACGCAGCGCTCCACAGTGCCTTCTGCTTCTGCATAGAAACGCGGGGGTATACCTTCTCGCTCTTTCCACCGCGTATTAATGCGCCCTGTAGTTATAGGCGCACGTCGATTTCTCAGATTTAACCATGCAACGACAGTCGCGAGCATCGCGCCAATGAAGCCAAAACGTGCCGCGCGCGATAACAATGTGAATAGCGGGGGCAAAAAGAAAGAGTTCGCGGCGAAAGTTTATTCCTGGAGTGAAGGCTGCCGCCAGCTGTTGAAAAGCGGGCCCGATGCCGCACTTGTTCTGCGGCGATGCAGTGCAGCGCGAAAAACCGCCGCTGCCTCCTGCTGCCGTATAGCGACCGTGGACGCGCGAGTCGTCGACGCGACCCGTTTTCGAGGCGAGCTCGGGTCGCTCGGGCACGGGTTCCGACGGCTGGTGCGCTCGTTCTGTCGGCTTCTCCCCCCTGCGGCGGCAGAGGACAGCGAGCTCCGCGTCGGGGTCATTGGAATCCCCTCTCTCTGCCCCTCTCCCTCGTGAGCGCAGGTGGTTTGGGGGACGTAATCGATGGTGACCCCGAGACGCTTTGTGGAGCGCGACGCCTGCGAGCGACGAGCCCCTCTTTTACATGTCGTCAACGTGCGGAAGAAATGTGTCGCGTTAAGGGTCGTCACAATCGAGGGTTTAACTTCCGAGATGTATAGTCTGCGAGGAACCTGAAGAACCGTGCTCGTGTGTCAGTTTGGAAGTTTTGCCACATAGTGGAAAAAACTCGTGCATTGCGATAAGAAAACTGCTTCCAGTATTTAAAGTACCGTCACGAATGTAGCTTCAAGCGTTGCTGTTCCTGGCTGCCTCTCGAGTATCCCAATAGTGGGGGCAATGGTGCTACCTGGCACACACAGCGCGCACGCAGTCTCACTGTGCTATCCATTCGCGTGTGTCATTCTTACAGCTATGCTTGCAGTGGATGTGCTCGGTACGTACCCTAAACACGTGATTTTCTTTCTTTCTTTTCTTTTTTTCTTCCCCCCCCCTTTTTTTTTTACGGATGCGTCTGCGTTTAAATACGCACCCATCTGCTACGTGTGTGGTGTCTTTTCTGGACTTTGTATGTCGCGCTTGTCGCTGTCGGTCTCCGTGGAAAAGGCTCTGTACTTATTGTTAGGCGCCCTATTTCTCGCTAAGCACTATAGCCCTCCCGTCCCACCTTTCTTATATATACGTGTACTTTGCATCTCTAATTGTAGACCGCCGGAGCTGCGGGCACGATATTTCACTGCACACACCAGTATGTACAGAACAAGTCGCCGAGTATACGTGTAGCAGTTGGCACAGCTGCGCTAATTATGTACATCAGTTCACGTACTTGACACAAAACGCACGCCCTGTACAATTACTGCCGGGCAAGGGAGCGCGTATACAACCACAGCTCCGACACCGCGCAGTTTTCGCATATGCAGACAGTATTTTGTTTCTACGCCATAGCTGCGGATATGCGCTCGTTTTCGCGACGGAAGAAAGTGCGGAATTAAGTACGGTGCATGTATAGGTGTAATTTGGAAGTGTAATCACGAACAGCGCGAAAATAGCTTGTCCGCGTATTCCTTCTTAGTGCCATTTTCACAATGCATTGTTCATCACGTAAGTAAATGGGAATTCGCAACATTGCTTAAACTTTCATGAAACTAACTTTTCTCGAGATATATATATATATATATAGTCATACTTCGTTATAGCATAGTCGTCTACGTATCTTGAAAATTATAGTCGCTGGAAGCACAACTGCTTTCGCCGAGCGTAGTTACGAGGTTCACGTGTCCCTCTGCACTGTTTAGGTCATCTGCATGCAGTTACCCTTCACGAATCGGCGTATCTTTATTTGTTTTTTACAGCGAGGCTGTTTATGGCTAGGGTTCCGAGCATTTTTCGGGTCCGTCAACAAATCTGTGTTAGCAAACACTATCATCATCAGCAATGGCTTGGGTCGCTGCTCGCGCGTTCGTCGTGGTCGTCTTCTTCCTCAGCTGGTCCTCTTGCCTCTCATCGTGCCAGCGTTCCCATACCGCCCCTCCCTCTGCGAAGGCGCTGACGGCAATGGCCCACTGCCACTCGGTGCGGCGATTTCGGTCTCAAATTCTTTGCCTCCGTATATCGCAAAATGAAAACACGAATGTACGTAACGAATGCGTAAAACGAATTCACGCGGATGTATAAAAATTTATGTGCGTGCGTACCTTTCGTCGCGATGACCACCGATCAAGACAACAGATGTGTTCGTACCTTTGTTCAAAATCATGTGTGTCACTTCTATGTCGAGTGCTACGCGGCTGCGCTGGTCATCCGTCTACACGGAGTGGAATGGCTCACGAGTTTTTCGCGCACGACCAGCGGCGTATACCGCGCGGCCCGCGAACGGCTGAGGTGTGCACACGAGTTACGCGTAGGCTCTGAACATCGCGTTATTTCACTGCGAGTTCTAATAAAGCACGAACACGCCTGCGAACGTCGCAGCGCTCTCAGCGAAGTAAGTTCACCAATTACGCTTCCTCCAATAACGGGCGATAATTTTTCTTCCCTTCGGACAGTGACGCAAGGCATACGGCCTGTAGATGCGAAAATGCGGTAACTCTGCGTAGTCTATTGGCTCTTCAGGCTGCTGCTGCTGCAGGCCGAGGATCTGTCGACTCCGTAAGGCGCGGCGCGCTCGCGGCTGACAAATTGAGTTTTATCACAGAGGATAGAAAAAAGAAAGCATGACGTCAGGCAGCATGCCGCGGCAAGCCAACCTCCTCTGACGCCGCCCCTCCGTCTCCCCGTAGCCTATTTGCGCGTTGGCTCTGGAGAAGTGGGCCCTCCATGGTTGCCGGGCCTTCGAAAACGTTTTTTTCTCTCGTTAGCTCTTAGTGATGCCCTCATCACGATCGGTCCTCGCCACTCGCTCTGCTCTCTCCCATACTCTCATATCAAGCTCGGCGGTTAGGAATTACCACTTGCCTATTCCGTGGAGAGGGTGTATTTCTCACAAGACTTTCCTTTGCATTTCTTTTTTTTTTTTTTGACTAGGATTCACAGTTGTCATGCGGTGCTCCCTGGTAGTCTGTTTCCTTCCTCCACGGGGTTTAAGGACCAGTAGCGGAAGCGGTTAAAGAATCTGCGGTGGAGGCGAAGTAAGATACAGCTGCAAAATCATATGTCGCAAAGAAAGGGGAAAACACGCTATAACGCGAACTTTCATTTTTCAGTAATGTAGCTTAACGTATAAAATAGGGGTGTGCGAAATATTCGAGATTTGGAATACGAAATTAATAGTCTTTGCTATTCGAATCCAGAATTCACTATTCTAAATTGTGGAATATTCGTTTCAGCTCGAATATACAGGATAACGGCTCCTATAGGAGTCTACTGCAGGGTGAAAGAACCAATGTGAGTGGTGATGTGCTACAGGAAAGCTAGCTAAGTTCCCGAAAGAAAAAAAGAAAGCTCACTAAGCAGATAGCTTCTCTAAACAATTCACTAAGGATGGCGCACCTTTAGGAAGCCTATCCGTACTTTTCTCGATTTAGTGAATGCTCTTTATTATTCGGCCAATGGGGGCACCATGATTGCATCCGCTTAAAATAATGTGCGGTGCTGTGGTATTACGCTTAGATCATTCAACGAACACAATATACTCCATGCAAAGAATGACCTGCAGCTTCCTTTGTTTCATTACTGCCATTGTCACAGTGCATTGTAAGCGATCGACTTTCAACCACTTCTGAATTACAAACTCTGACACGACGTCCGGTTGTGATAGGTATTGCATGTACACGTATCCAAAAATGAAAATAAGTCTTTTTTTTTCTAGTACCAAACGGACTCCGCGATACCTTTCTTTTGTTTAGAAAGGAGAAACTACTCGGTATCCGATACGATATTCGACTATATATTCGAATATTCGCATTCGACTCGGAAATTGCACTCATCGAACGGCCTTAATATAGAAATATTCAAATATTTGTGTACACCAAAAAAAGTTGAAAGAACGAGCTTGAGGGCACATGCCATCAACATGTTTCACACAACATCATTATCATCATCACGATCATCACACCCTCAACCGTTGTAAATGTGGTCGCTGTCGTACCTAGCCGCGGGTGCTTTTCTGGGCTGCGATCATATAATGGTTCCCTTTTTTTCGAGCCGCTATAAAATAGAACTACCTGAACATGGAGGAAAGAAACAAAATAAGAGAGGCCCTGACGTCACATTTTTGAAGCCGCAAACGCAGCCATGTTGGTGTGCCATCTCTCTCTGCGCCTCCAGTCAGCTCGCCGGAGCAGATAGGCGCGAGTTTTGAACTTGCATTGCTACGAGCCGCCGGAAGAGTGTGTTGCCGATGCGCGTTAGAACAAAACCTACGAAACTTCTGTAACAGTTTTAGTGAGGCAGCCGTACTCGTGCGCTTTTCCGTGGCACATTGAAGGAGACGAATACCCGCGCCGTAATTGAGTATCCCTGTTGCCCGGTTGACACTCGCACACATAGACTCTAAACACAACTTTCAAGCTTGCACACCACGCTCCGAAGTCAGCTTGTATCGTCAACATAATGTGGTGCAGGAAAGACACAGGCCGAAAAAACCTATCTCACTTTTCAGAGGCCTAGAGTAACAACAAGAGCGTCAGGAGCGCGGTTGCTACGGCAACGTTGACGTTTGGGGTACCAGTCCCAGTGCACCTTTGCGAAAATCAGCACGTGACTTCCGCCACACTTTCTCCGACACGTCCGTGCTGGCCAGGGCCTCTCCTACGCTTTCCTTCCTGCATGCCCCTGACGCTATACCTAAGTCCGCCATATTGTCGAATTCCTTCGTATTGGCGTTGGGAGCCAGTCAGAGAGTCCGTAGCGGCCCAGTGTGGGCCAACCATAACTGACAAGACGGCGAATTTTACGATATGGCGCAGTTTGAAAGTGCTCACAGTAACGCCCCAGTTCTGCGGTTTCATTCGCTTCGCGCTTGTCCGAGCGGCGCGTATACTTGGCTCTCTCTCTCTCTCTCTCTTATCAGCCTATATACACTGCGGTGCGAAACCTTCGGTGCTTGCTCAACTGACCCCGCTGATAAGGGGATCCGCTGCCGTGTGCACATCTGTGGCTTCGCTGCTGCAGTTGCTGTCGCTGCATTTCGCTGGCGCCGGCGTTGCCAAATGTGGCAGCCGGAGTGCGGGCTTTAACAGCGGCGCCCGCGGTGACCGTTTCGCCCCCCTTTTTATCCGAAGGCTGCGCTGCTATCAGCGCGGGGCCAATTTTTTCCACAGACGGATGCTATTCTCGACAGGCAGGCTTCTGGCAAGCTTTCTTTATTTTTTTTTTCTGTTTTGAGTAGCGGTCGTCCTTCCCGAGCGTTTCTTTTCTTTCCTTCTTTTTTCTTTTTTTCGTGACGTTCGCGCGGATAACGTAAGCGCCGTGAAAAAGGCGCTTGAATGGGATCTGAACTAGGTTTTGCTGAATGAACGTGGTGGGAGGAATATGGTAGTGATGTTTCAGCCTTTCCTTCCACGCTGTAGATGCATGGTCTGAATATCGGTTCTGAGTTGAATTCTGGGGTTTTACGTGTCACAAACACGATACGATTATGAGGCAGGACGCAGCGAGGAACTCCGGGTTAATTTTGACCACCGGGGGATCCTTAACGTGCTCCCGATTCCCGGGACACGAGCGCTCTTGCACCTCGGCCCCATCGAGATGACTTGATCCCGCGACCTCGTGCTTAGCCGCGCAACACCATATATCTGCTAAGACACCGCGGCGGGTCTGGGTACCAGTTCTGTCTGTATCTTTGGTAAGCTTGTACTGATGCTGAAAGTGAACGTCTATTCAAGTCGTGAAAGTACGAGACGCCGCTCGTGTGTGAGCGCGAGCTCAGTAAGGTACGTGCCCCTTGTTCACAACACATCCTATACACGCTAGGATCGACACAGTGGACACATAGAGGAAGCTTCGTTTCGCTTAAATTCCTTGGCGAATATACAATCGTCGATCAAAGCATTTCCGAAGGCCGTTTGCACGCGTCATACGCGTTTAGCGAGGGCGGCGCTTGTATTTGGTATACCTCGGTGTTCGGCCCAGGGCTTCCAACAGTGTAATACGCGTCTACGAAGTAGATCTTTCGGGAAGGCATGGCCAGTGGCGTAGCAACAGGGGGGGCCGGGGGGCCGTGGGCCCCGGGTGCAAGGGGCCATAGGGGGGGGGGGGGGGGTCATATACGTCTGAAGGCACCCCTCTTTCCGCCGGCTACACCCGGGGGGGGGGGGGGGAGGCGTGACAGGAGACCTACGGGCCCCGGGTGCCAGACGACCTAGCTACGCCACTGGGCATGGCTGCCTCGATCGGCGTTGCACAGCGTTGTGCAACCCGCGCGCAAGTCTCGGTTAATTCGGGAGGGCGTGTATATACGCGCTCATTAAGAAGGAGTGGGCTACGCTGGCAACCTCTTAATCTCGATTCACATAGATTCCATTAAGTGGAAAACATATGCGCGGAATCGTTTGACCTGCTAAGTGGTAGCTATGTGGAACGAATGTCCTCGTGCGTCGGCTCTTCCTATTACCGAGCTTTTCGCCACTGTGTACTGCATGTCAGTCTGAATATCGTTCCACATAAGTTTCACAAAGTGGAGCATGTTAGCCTCGTTCTGCGTACGTGCCATCAACAACGGGCCTCGGGAGAACATATAGCGCCTCTAAACGGTTCCGCCGAGCAACACGGCTCGCGATTTTCCGACTGGGCCGATAAGCCGCGGGCCCACAGTGTACCTCTTTCTGCACGTGCTCTGCGAGGGCCAAGGCAAATATTTGGCCCTCGCCACTCCCGCGCGTGCCTTCGGATGCAACGGAACAAACGCCCCGCTGCAAAAGGGATGCACGGGAAGAGAGAGAGAGAGAGAGAGAGAGAGAGAGAGAGAGAGAGAGAGAGAGAGAGAGCTTACAAAGAAGAGGTGAAAAGATGCACTATGCGTGGAAGAGGCGAATCTGTTTGCGGTGCGGATGAGAGAGAGATGGCCTTGTTATTGTTGCCCGACAGGCGAGGGAAGCGGACGTTATTTTGGGATATCGGGCCGGAATTTTCGCGGCGCTCCCGAGACCCGGAGCGCGCTCGCGACCTCGCGCTGCTGCTGGACGAGGCCTGGTCCGACCGCGTTCTTTAGCACCTCGCACCTTTTATCCGTCGAGTGTCCGCGGGATATCTGCCTGCAGTAGCAATCACTACACGCCTACTTTTTTCCTGGTCGGAACGGCCAGAAGTCCCGGCCGAATGTGAAGTTTGTGGGTGCAAACAGACGGTCGCGCACCTTGCGTGCACGCGGCGTCTTCGCCGCAGTGCTCAAGGTGCGCCAGTTGCTGTAACAGCGCTGCTGTGTTCATTAAAGGCAGCTGGACTGAACGAAAAACTGCGGTCGTCGTTTGCCTATCTCGTGCGTACACAGATTCCCTTCTGCCCTTTGCCCTTCCCCCAGTGCCGGGTAGCGAACTGGACGGTCCATATGGTCAACGTCCTTTCTACGGCGAGGCTGGTTAGGGCTTGGGTTCCGTGGACTTTTCGTGTCCGTCAACAAATTTGCGTGTGCAAGAACTCGGCTCCCGAATTCGATGCAAGATCGCTTCACTCTTCGCAAAAGCTTATACGTCACGTGGATATGTATGGTCAATAGATTAGTTATCAGTAGGCACAATATTCAAGATCAGTAGGTTCTCACATAGATCATCACTTTTTTTGCTTGCTTACGGGAGTGTGAGCAATTCCTTAAGGGGTTATGAGCGACTCATTGTAATACGTGACGGACAAGTTTCTCGTTGAGTAGGCATAGAAATGCATGCTTATTGAATAGTAGAGGTCATACGAGATTGTGTGTGCGTACCTATCGTCACGTCGACCACCGATCGGCACAATAAATGCGTTCGTACCTTTGTTCACAGTTCTGTGTCACCTGTGTGTCGTGTGCTAAACAGCTTCGCTTGGTCATCCAGCTTCACAGAGTGAAACGGCTCATCATTGTTTTTTTTTTCAGTACCTGTATATACAGACGATATAACGAAACAATAAAACTGAGCACAGTTTGTGGGATGCCCAGACTGTTTCCGAACTGCCTAAGTCTCCTCCTAAGACCTGCTGTGAAGTGTGATATTCACGAAAAAGCATCCAAAGAGATAAGCGGCACCTCCGGCGTTACAGCAATCTTATTCTACCGGAAGCCTATCAAGGCGTGCAGTCCATAGCCGGGTAACGAGACGTGGTCACTTCATTCCGCTGCTCGATCGCGTGACACGACGTCGATGCGCCAAGCAGACTGTTGTCGATGCGCGAACCGCTACTGTTAACGTAACGTGACCGCGTGATCGCTAGTATAGTAACGCGAGCGGGTGTTATTTTCGGCATAAGGTAGCTGCATTTTTATTCTTATCTGACAGTACTATACGCCACTGGAGAATCACTAGTTGTCGGGTGCAACCGTCGCGCGAGAGAACGAACTCCGGAGGGTCAGCGGGCCAGTAGCGCCGCAACTTTTGCATTTTTTCGCGGGCTTCTTTGACGCTCGGAAAAACACTTCTATGTAGCACGTATTGAGCAACAGGAAAGCTGTATCGGGAGTTTCCCATGCTGCTCTGCAATTTTCTAACTGAAACTCTTCATCTAACTATAATATTTGAGAAGTTGATTAGGCGGAACCAAAAAAAATATAATAATAATCCGAGTATCTCCAAGCGAAGGCAAACAACATTGTCTTAGTCCTGTCCAGCTGCGTGGCACTTGCATTTATATATATATATATATATATATATATATATATATATATATATATATATATATATATATATATATATATATCTCTTGGTGCATGATAGTTGGGACACCACGTATATACCGTACTGTGCTTTGTTCCCGTGGTCGCTCGCTCGCTCGCTCTCTCTTTTCCTGTCTGTTTGCTCTTAGACAGAGTTCCTTACAATGTGCGGCAGAAAGACATCTCCCTGCCCGGCGCCTATGTGTCTGAACAATCGTTCCAGCGAAGCTCAAGGGGCGAGCGCGTGAGGCGACACGACACGCACTTCAGTTCTCGGGAAGCAAAAGGTCGCGTCCTCGCAGCTGGGCGTCCTCGCGAGTCCGGTCCGCCTCGGTGGATGTTGTAGCGCGCTGTTTCTGGCGCATTAACGGGCACACAATGTATATTGTCACTACACGGCTTCCTCCCATAACTCTGGTCATCGAGGCGAAAATGTTCACAAAAAGGATCTGGCTGTCGGTCTGTGCGCGATTGTTCGAACATAACAGATGTCCGTTCTTTCAAGCGTAGCACCCGTGTGTCAGAAGAAGTGCCTATTTCCGAAGCATTCGCGAGCGAAGCAGCTGTTGACACCTTTGCAGTTTTTGTCAATAGGGCAGAGCTTGGTCAATGGGGATTGCTGCTGCATGCAACAGGTCGAGGCATGGTTCTTTGTTTAGCCGCAGTGAACTTATTTCGGTATATGGAGCCAGGTGATGCATGAGCCGATTATGACAGCTGCTGCGCGCAAACACATTTTTTTTTTAAAGTATTGTTTGCAGGGAGTTTGTTCAAGGGCGGTGTCTTGGAAAAGACGCAGCAAGGGGAGACTCAATATATATATATATATATATATATATATTCTATCTTTCAAGCTTTTAAAGCGGCTGGAGCCGTATACTGCGGCCAGTATTCATCTTTCTTGAACTCTTATTTACTGAACCAGACCAGATTGAAAAAAATGGAAGGACTCTGACCAGACTGAGTTCTCGCTTGTGAGGCACGATTAGCATTCCACTGTCCTCAGTTCTCTTACGACTTTATACTTTCTTCCTGTTTCCCCCTCCTCCAAAGTACGGTAGCCAACCGGGACCAGTCTCGGTAAGCCTCCATGCACTCCCGCTCCACACCATCTCTCTCTCTCTCTCTCTCTCTCTCTCTCTCTCTCTCTCTCTCTCTGTGGCTGTATACTTTACGCCTCTTTCGCGTTGTGCGGCGCCTCACTGTTCATAACGACAGCGCGAACGCGTCGGCTCCGGCTACAAATGTGCAGCCAAATTATCATAGGAAACATTGGTGGCGCTTTCTAGACAATCACATGTAAGAAGACAGGACAGGCGCAAACTAACAACTGTTGTTAGTTTTTAATTGAGTTGTTAATTGAGTTGTTAGTTTGCGCCTGTCCTGTCTTCTTACATGTGATTGTCTAAGAAAGCACCACCGATGTTTCCTATTACAATGAACCAACTTGCCCAACAATGCATACTGCTAAATGCCACATTATCGCCTGTCCGCTACGGCGTCTACGGGCAGTTGCTCCTGTCCGGCTCCATCGTGCAGCGAAAATTACCCGCGCATCGGAGCGCTGCAATTCTTAGCGCAGCTAGTGCGCTTTGGCCGCAGCTGTTCGCAGCGGCTATCATTATTTAATTTGTCATACATTGTAGCTGGCCATCCCAACCTGTATCGCGTGATTCACCGACTCTCTCGCGATAATCGAAGCAGTTCTTTTCCATGGTCCGTTGCCTGCAGTCAACTTCTATGAACTGCGTTGAGCGAACACATCTCTCCAAAGCATATCGTACACCCTCGTGGCTTTCCCTTATGGCGGCCTCTGTATTTAAGACGCCGCATTTTGAAACTAGCACCTAGCCGAGGGTAATTTAGGTTTATCTCGGTCTCTGTCATCGCGACGGTAAGAGAACCGGTTGTTTGCGAGTTCTCATTTCATGGGCGGCATTACGCCACCGAGAAGACGAGCACACCTACTACAGACCTAGATGAAGACGGATGCGTGTTCGCGTGGAAAATCGGGTGTGGGGTGCCTGGACAGAGATCCTTGAGCCGTTGTTCTCGCTAATAATTCGAATTCGCTCACGTTTTTTGGAGCCCCTTTAGGAGGCCACTGTAAAAATAGATGGTTGTATACATGTAATCCTATTCTTATATGCTAGTCAGGCGTAGTTTGCTTCCCCATTCACTCAGGTTACTGCCATTTTTCTTTTTCCTTGATACCTCGTATATACAGTAAGTCTTTCTTTCTGGATTGAGGAAGCCAGGCTAATCTAGTCATACCTTCTGCATTTTATTCGTTGCATTACAGAGTATCTCGCATTCTCTGAATACTCTTGAGCGACTACGATGAAAAGTTAAAAGAAATCTTACGCACCTGTGTTAATGTCATAGCGTGTTGGTTAAACGCGCTGGTGTCCGTGCACAGCTGCACAGCGTTCTTTCCTGCTTGTGTGGCCTCAATCTGGCTGCGACGCACGGGCCAGAAGTGTGTCGTTCTATGTGATTGACGCCTCCTTTATTAGCATAACGTCATTCATATTCCTCACTTCATTATAGTTCCACGATGACGTACATCGAGAACTTGCAAACTTCATGTTGGGAGACTGAAGCGAGAAAACAAACGTGGTGGCCGTGTTCTTGTGTTCTACTTTAGCTGCCCTGTCTTTTTTAAATCATTGTGAGATCAGATGTGGCTAATCGGGGACCGTTCGGTCAAGTACCTGCCCTAACCACGCAGTCTATCGCCTTACGGAGGCACAGCGAAGGATTGGCTCGCTTATAATTGGATGTCCGGTCGGCGAGCGCTCAAATAACGCCGTTGAGGCCGATGATTGCATATCCGCTTGGTATGAAGGTATATAGGCCGCATGCAAAAACAGTTCGCATCTCACTTTCAGTATAGCGGCTCGTTGTGTTGCCTCACTTGCGCGCACCCACGTCGTGTTGCCTGATTTCGCCATCGGAGTGCACCACTTATTCTATATTATTTTTTTTTTCATTTACGGCGACGCGCCAGCTGCAGAGGCGCATGTAATTGTTCCAAGTCCCCGATGCGCCTCCATTGTGACCTCGCATCGCTCGTGAAACGCAAAACCAATGCCGCTGTAATCTCGGATCCGAGGCGAAGCCATCGCCGATGCTCGTCGAGCGTTCTTACTTCGCCGTCGCGTTACATGCATAACCATCTCGCGCGGCAAACTGTCAGCTCGTGCGTTGCTGCGCTCTTGTATTTCATGCGTAGGCGGAAGGATCTCGGGAACGCCGCTGGTGACAGCGCGGAGCGGGGACTCCCGTCCCATCATTCGCGTCCCTCTAGTGCGTAGGCTTGCCCCCCATTAATTTTCGCCGTTGCGACGTCGGGCTCGGCGGTTGAGAGTAAAGAAAGGCGGCGGTAAGAGGCGGGGAGCGATTGGTTGGCCTCGGCGTTTCTAGCACCCGCACGCTGCCGCAGGCTCGTAAGAACCTTGCGCTGAAGCTTCCCGCAGTTGACAGGCACGCCTATAGCGAGTGGGAAGAAAATTCGAGAGACGCGATAAATATTCGCTATGACATATTCGATCGCTTATCACGAGGCGATCGAGAGCGTCAGGGATGTATGTGAAAATGTTAACGTGCACATGCTCTGCATATGATTGGATGTGTTAGTGGTCGCAATCGTAAGCGCGAACATTCGTGAGCTTGAACTCGGCAAAGCTTGGCGCGTCACGCCAGGTGAAATTCAAACGGCCGATAAAACGGGGGTTGCCGTTGGAATGGCGTCTCATTTTCTTCGCACCCGTAACGCGGCCGGTGTCGGCGACGATGTGATGATGATGATGATGGTGATGATTATGGTGGTGGTGGTGTTTATTGGCATACCATTCGAAACGGGGCGGGGGCAAAAAGTCACCTAGCCTGCTTGATTTAATTAAGTTTTACTACATCTACCGCTATTTAGCTTTTGCCTATCTGATATGGATCATAACTTTCGTATTTAAGGCCTCTCATCATTATATTGTACCATTACCTACGCTTGCTTGCAATGACCCCTGTTTTATAAATCTCTTCCCAGCTTCTTTTCCACCAACACTCCAATCGTCTTTAGGCCTCTCATCATTATAATAATTAATTTCATAATTTATTTATTTATTAGTAAAAATACAGATAATTGCATGTGCGTAGTATACATAAGGAGGTCCCATAGTCAAAGACTGTATCGGGACCCCCTTCTAAAGACACTTATGATGTTATACAATCTTTAAAGCAACAGTAGTACAGATGAGAGCGAAGAGTAATATCAAAACATGTTTATAGCATATGAGTAATAAGAACACTTGTTAACAGCAAGACGGTATAAAAAAAACGGAATAAAATAAAAAAATAAAAAAACATAAAAAAACAAAACGAAAAAAAAAACAAGGAGAGTTTCAGTAAGTATTTATTATGAATGATTTTATTTCTCTTTTAAATTGGTATAAATTTTTTGCTTTTTTGATGATAGGTGGTAGAGTATTCCAAAGCGATATTGCGGAAAATTCCGCAGTCTGTTTACCATAGTTAGTTCGCACTTTAGGTAGAAGAAAATTATTATTGAGTGCAAATTCTAGTGTGACTATGAGCTATTAGTCACAAGGTGAGAAGCAGATTGATGGTAGTTCCTTAGTCATATATTTGTAGAATAAAATTCCTAGATTATATTTGGTGAGTTCTGAAATGGTTAGGATGTTGTTTTCATGTAAAAGGGATTTTCCATTAGCAAAGCGTGAACTCCTTGTGATTATTCTTATGGATTGATTCTGGATTACCTGGAGAGATGCCAAATGGGTGTTATAAGTGTTACCCCAGCATAGTATGCCGTAGTTAATATGAGAGTGAATGAATGAGTGGTATAGCGAGATTAATGTGTTATGTGTGAAGAAGGGACGAGTTTTAATTAGAACGCGAATACCGTATGCTATTTTCTTTTTGATGTGAGAAATGTGATCTTTATATTTTAAGCTACAGTCAAGAGAAATACCAAGAAAAGATGAGCATGGACTGGGAGAGATGGAGTGTGAGCCGAAAGTTAAAGGGGAGAATGCCGATTGTTGTTGATGTGAGGAAAATACAACAAATTTAGTCTTGGTGGCATTAATAGATAACAGGTTGGCGTTACACCAACTTAATACATTTTGTAGATCAGTATTGAGCTTGTTAATAAGAAGTGACATGTGTTTATCAGATGAAAATATGGTAGTATCGTCAGCGTACAGAATGCACGTAGTAGAGGTGAAACAGTTAGGTAGGTCATTGATATAAATCAAAAACAGTAGTGGTCCTAAGATGGATCCTTGAGGGACGCCAATGTTAGTGGTTTGTTCTCTGGAGTAGACGTTAGACACAGACACTATTTGAACCCTGTTTGATAAGTAACTTTTGAATAATGAGAGCGCAGGACCACGAACGCCGATAGCCTCAAGCTTAGCAAAAAGAATAATATGGTTTAAGCAGTCGAATGCTTTTGTTAGATCAATGAAAACTGAACCTGCGAATAGACCATCGTCAATTATTTTTTTTAATTGGTCAGTTAGATGTATGAGTGCCAAATCTGTGGAGTATCCATTACGAAAGCCAAATTGGCATGAAGCGAGAATATTAAATTTAGTGAGATATTTGGCTAGACGCAATGCGATTAATTTCTCTAGAACTTTGCCGAAAAAAGGTAAAATACAAATAGGGCGGTAGTTATGTATTAATGTACTGTCACCTTTTTTTAGAACTGGAATGACTTTACCGCGCTTAAGCTCGTTAGGAAACACACCAGTCTTGAATATCAAATTAGTAATATGAGACATGATATCAGAAATTAGGTGGGCAATCATTTTAATGGTAGCAGGTAGAACTTCATCTATTCCAGCACTGGTGGGTTTTAGGTGACATATAACGTTATATATTTCTTCTGGCGTTGTGGGGAAAATAAAAAAATGTGTGAGGGAGACGATTAAGTTGAGTTACTTGTGAAGGAGAGGGTGTGTCATTATAAAAAAAAATAGGAGCTGAAGGCGTTGGCTATTTGGTTAGGGGAGTTATACTCTGAGTTATTGTATATAATTTTTGATAGCTGCTCTGGTTTAGAATTCCTGTTTAGAAAAGAGTTGATGATGTTCCATTTCAATTTGCTATTATTGCCAGCTTGTAAGATTTTTTGTTCAAGATACAATCGTTTTGCCACTTTTAACTGGTTGTTTATAGAGTTACGTAACCTTTTATATCGGGCAATTAATTTGGTATTAAAATATATTCTACCATTACCTACGCTTGCTTTCAATGACCCCTGTTTTATAAATCTCTTCCCAGCTTCTTTTCCACCAACACTCCAATCGTCTTTAGGCCTCTCATCATTATATTGTACCATTACCTACGCTTGCTTGCAATGACCCCTGTTTTATAAATCTCTTCCCAGCTTCTTTTCCACCAACACTCCAATCGTCTTAAGGCCTCTCATCATTATATCGTACCATTACCTACGCTTGCTTGCAATGACCCCTGTTTTATAAATCTCTTCCCAGTTTAATTTCCACCAACACTCCAATCGTCTTAAGGCCTCTCATCATTATATCGTACCATTACCTACGCTTGCTTGCAATGACTCCTGTTTTATAAATCTCTTCCCAGCTTCTTTTCCACCAACACTCCAATCGTCTCTCGCTTATCTCGACCGCTGGCCAGTCAGTCCTGCCATCTTCTTCAAATCCCAAAGCTTCTGGAAGGTGGACACTCACTGCGGGGATCGCTGGTCTCGCTGGCTGAACGACAATGTCGCCGCGCTCTCGGGCTGCATGGTGCAAAATCCGAAGGATAAAGCACGGAAGTAAATTTGTTGACGCTGGCGGAGCGGGCACGGTCCTTTATTGCGCTCGTAGCTCCGTGTGTGCGCTTGACGGACCCTCTAATTCGACATAAAACCTCATTTTCACTTCACTTACATAAAGCTACGCTGTTGTCGTTGCTTATACTTTAGGTTGATATTCATGCGCAGGACTATAGAAAGCAGTCATACATCGTCGCGTGACCATGGATTCACTGTCCAGGACTGGTGCAAGGTCCGTTACTTTTTCACAGGTTGTATAGGCTCCGGGTATAGCGTGCAAGAACAGCTCGTCGTGCGTGCACGAATGCACCTTGGTCAGTTCTTCACATTAGTCCCCCATGCAACGCGAATGGTACATATGGGCTGCGTGGACGTGACTCAATACGGGAGTATATAGATCATCTAGTTTGGGCTAGGTAGTCCTTTTACATGCAACTTGGCGCGAAGCAGACTATGGACACGTGACGAGCGCAGTTACGCGATTATTCTTGAACTAGCTGTCTGACCGCTTCATTTGTGTAGTCTATTTGACCATGCATATGAGCGTGCCATATGTGAGCGCGAAGTGCGGACGCTTGCAAACTCTTTCATTGATGGGCGAACCGTGCCCCCATGCGTGGGGGTGGCAAGTCTTCCGATAGCATGCAATGTATCAACTTGACATTCAAGCAACTTGACAAGTTGCATCTGCCGCGGAGCGCGCAGTCCAAGCACGCTATACCACCCCACCACCCACAGGAACTGTACGGTCAGCCACAGAATTTTACGGAACGCGAAATCTGAGCAAAAGCTCTAGCTGCGCAGCCTCACAACGCAACCCAGCCTAATATTCGCATTTACAGCCTCTACCAGTATATGTGAACAACATTGCAATGTTCGGTTTTACTGACTGCTGTTACAGGCTGCTCGGAAATTGAATGTTTTTTTTTTTTCCCTGAAATTCCGTGGTCCTTAAACTTTTGTGGTTTACTGTACAAGCAGCGACGCAGCTCCTTCTGGGATCGTTCCGCCGTGTCAGCGCCGCGGCCCCACAGCCACACCGTTCCGAGCGTCTGCGCACGCCGATTGCTCGTTCGTGCAGCCACTCGCGTTTCTTAGGCGCTGACCTGGCTATAAAACTATAAGCCCACCCTTTCGCAAGCGTACTTCCCCGGGAATCTTGCATAGCAACCACTTCTAGATGCCTGGCTACGAGCTGTTAATGTGCTACCAGACGGGGCACATACTTATTGCACCGAGCTGAGTCGGCTAAATTGCCGTTCGTCTAGCGCGTGAGTCGGAGAAGGCAAACCTTTAGCTATAGCACTGCGACGGCTGTTCGTGATTGCGCTACACACTGCAGCTGTCCGGGAATTTTCTCCTGCGTATGGCCGTCGGGATGACGACGCCTTTAAGCGCTTTCGAGGAAGCGGACGTGTTACGTGAGAGCAACGGCAAAGGTTGGCTGAAGGCACGTATGTAACATACGCGACACAATGCGTATACCCGTATTTCGGCGTTGCAATGTGCCCAGCCCTCTATGCGTTTATGCTGCACAAAGACACCAGCTCCTGCGGACCTTTGGTTGCGGTTGTTTCATTCTACACGAAAGAAAACGGGCAAGTATTTTTAGTGTGAGGACACTTGTACTTTGATAGCCGCATGAACTTTTAGATTTTGTTTTGTTTTTTTCCCATGGGTTGCCACGCGGCATAACGTCATAATGGAGTTAAATATAAGCACGCAGGCCCATTTCATGGAGATACTGCAACAGTGACATATAAAATGTGTTGTCCATAATCCATCTCTCATAGACTTCAACTTGATCACCGTTCAGTTTCACACCAGTAAGAACACTTTCGCGAATTGCCTTTGTCCCGGGACACACGCAACCATTATTTCGTTTCTTCTTTTCCTATCGTTCGTCAAGCTTAAAGGCCGATCCCGGAGATGGCAGCACCTCGGCAGCGTTCGAGCCAACGACGAAGTGCAGTGATGGTAAACTGAATGGATCGCTTCAAAAGAGTGGCTCTAGGATCTTAATGCAGAAACATATGTGCCATTTCAGGCTTATCTTCTCTCCAAACGATAAGTGACGTTTACCTCGCGTGCGCTCCCTTTCTATAGCGCCGCACTAGCGACACTCTCAGGTCACTAACGGTATGCACGTATCCGCATGACGTAGTTTTCCTGACACGAAATTATCGGGCGCGCAGCGCTGAAGACAGGAAATGCGCGCAAGATGGACGACGATTACCGTTCGGGGCCAAGATAAGCCCGAAATGGTGCATTTAAGATGTGTTCAAATTCTGGCCTGGATCGGATACAGTCTACGTAGACATCTAAGTAGACTGCCGAGGCAGCTTCGAAGTCAAGTAATGGAACGCGTTACTAGCCGTCTGGAGGACGTATGGAAGAAGCTTCTGCGACCTGACGCCACCTCGCGGCGACAGAAAAAAATAGTTGAGAAAAGCACACATTTGTTCCCCATTTAAGTCTTTGCGCCTGCGAACCTATGAAAAAGACGATGTAACTTACAATAAGGGCGTAAGAAAGCGTATCTACGTGTTCTTGTGCGCAGACGACCTTCCCGTCGAATTTCCAAGCGTCCTGCTCAGCCACCATCTTGTTTGGAGAGGAAAGTAGCCTGCGTCGTTTTTGACGTCGATGCTGTTTTCGAGGTGCTGTCTACTTTGACGTCTTCGTCAGAATTGGAACGCAGCCTTAGTAACAATTCATTTCTTTACGCTCTTCCTAGTGGGCTCGGATGCCGCCGCACCCGTGTTATCGCAGTGATGGGCATGCACCTGGGGCAGACCGATGATAAGAACCGATGAATGGAAAATGAAACGGATTGTTACAACACAGAGCCTCTCAGATCCGCGCTCCCGTCGGCGCTCGCGTCACGCGCTTTTTCTCGGCGGCAGCGCGGCGCGCAGCCGTTGCAGAGGAAGCCCCGTGCAGCTGCTGCTGCGGCGAGGTTCCTGTACGCTCCGTGTACGCGCCGACGCCTTTCAGCTGCACGCGCACGCGTAATGCTGCCTCTGGCCGAGCTATTTTTGCTCGCGCTGCTGACCTTGACGCATGACGTATATTTCTTTCTCTCTTCCGCTCTTTCTCTCATTTATGTTTTTTTCGTTTTGTTCGCACAGTCGTCGTCGTCGCCGGTGGCTGTGCGCGCGTGGCGCAACGCGGCGCCATTAGAGGCTTCCTCGCCGCGTACATGTACTGTGCTCTCGCCTCTGTAGTTCCGTGCCGCACTTTGGAACCTGTACGCGTTCTTGACCAATCGGGACGGTAAACGCGGCTAAACGTAACCGCCCGCGCTTTGTTGTCCGCGCGGGCGCATGCGTTTGCAGGCCACCGTAGCCTTGCCCCAGCTGCACGGAACTACTGGGACCGAGTGTATATGTACGCAGAGGCCAGTGTACCGTGCTTCACGCATCGCCTGCCACGTACACAGCTGCGGCCGGTGGTGTTGCGTCACGCCAAACAACGTGCCGCGTACGGGCTCGCCCGTGTTAAGGTCGCGGTGGCGCACATGCACGACTGGCGACAGCTGCCGCATCGTTTCGGGCGGCGCTCGAAGGATCCCATAGCTCTTACGGTGCTCCCGGCGTCTTCGGCTCACAGGCCACTGGCTACGAGCGTCCGTTACCTGGAAAGGCCGTTGGACAGGGGGTTTTAGCTGAAGAGTTTTAGCCGGTGCCACGTTGAACGTCAGCCTTTGACCTCCTTCTTCTTATCAGGTGTTTTTCCATCAGATAATAATAATAATAATAATAATAATAATAATAATAATAATAATAATAATAATAATAATAATAGTAATAATCGTCGACGACGAAGATAAATGCGCGTAGTATGTACGAAGTTTATGTCCTCGAGCTGTAATCCCTATGGACTCGACGACTGTGATTGTGGAGACAACATGGTGCGCATTGCATGTATACGCACTCGTGTCATCCACGCCTGTACATTCTCTCGCACGTTTCCTTTTTATTCTTTCCTTTTCACATAACGTATTGCATGCGAAGTGCGCAGGAGGGGAGGTGCACTGTTGTTGTATGAGCAGAACCTCGTTGCCACACTGTAACGAGAGAACGTCGCACGCACTGAGGACAGATACCCGCTATACGTTAATCCCGATAGATAAGTCGATCTGATTGCGCTACGGCGCAATCGTATATATTTACTCTTGGAGATCTCGCCACTCCGACGCCTCTAACACTGCAAGTCAATGTGGTCAGAAACAACGAAGGAAGACGTCTCTCTCTCTCTCTCTCTCTTGCAATGTAGTTTAATTTCGGACAGATATCTTCCAGGGCACTAAAGGCAGCAATTAGCCCTGCGTAATTTCACATACCTGTGAACTCTGTGCTACAGAACGAAGAAATAAACGGAGTGACGCACAGTCAACCACAAAATTTTACGGAACACGAGGTCTTAGAAAAAGCCGAATATCTGCGCAGCCTCACAACGCAGCCTAGTATTCGCATTTACAACCTCTGCTAGTACAGGGTGTCCCAGCTAACTTTAGCCAGAATTTAAAAATATGCGAATGTCGCGTAGCTGGACAGAACCAAGGTAATGTTGTTCACCGTTGCTTGGAGATAACTATTTTTTTCATTCCGCCTAATTACATAATTAGTCTTAATTAATTAATCAACTTCTCAAATGATATAGTTAGATGAAAAGTGTCAATAATAAAATTGTAGAGCGACATGAAAAACTCCCGATGCAGCTTTCTGTTCCTCAATATGTGCTACATAAAAGTATTTTCCGAGCGCGAAAGAAGCCCGCATATGCACGCAAAATTGCCGCGCGACTGGCCGCTCAAGGCGCTTGCGTGTATTCGCGGGCTTCTTTCACAATCTGCAGTAAGCTGGAAAACACTAATATCTAGTAGATATAAAGTTTGCAATTGTTTAATCGGACTTTTTGCAAATCACTCTGCAGCTTTCTACGTGGAATTTCTTTGCCTAGCTTCGTTGCCTCTGAAGTTGGTTAATTAATCTTGACTAATTATGCAATTAAGCATAATAAAAAAAAATAGTGCGACTTACTTCATGCAGTAGTCAGCAACATGCATTTGATCGCGCCGTCTTAGAGTATACTGGCATATATTTTTTGAACTCTGGCTAAATTTAGCTGGGACACCATAGTTATACCTAAATGACTGACCTATAGAGAAAAGGCAGCATGGCGTACGTACGGGATCACTATGGATAGCCTGAGGCTTATGTTTTCTGTTTTCATCGGGAGAAGCTGGTTCGCCCATGATTCTGAATGTCTGTCACTTTGAAACTGCGTCAAAGATGGATGGTCGCGTTAAGTCGTAGCTGCAATACGTTTGTATACTAAAGGACTGAAAAACTGACTCCTATGTGGCGGTTTAACGAGTTATGCGTCCGGACCTCAAGTTCAGAAACACGGGCGCTCAATTGTCGTCCTGTGTTTGTTGTAGCTTGTAACTTTCCTGTAGTACATGTACGTTCTGCGGCTCAAAAGTTATCGTTAATATCACATCCTCCCCGTACATTTTTATACGTTGTTTTACTGCGCCCTCGTCATACAAGTCTTCGTGAGTTTGTGTGACACCGAAGGCCGGGGGTGAACGGTCGACAGAGACAGATAAATCGACGTACCCACTAATTTTCAGTTGCTGTTTCGTTAAAAAAAATCAATGAAATTGAAACGTTTAGATAATGCGTCTTTATGTTCCAAAGCTTAGGTCGTATAGCGCAGAGCTCCCACGTAATTGTCGCCACCTGGCATTCTTTAACGCACAGCTAAGTACGCGGACATTTTCGAAATGCGCGCCAATCGGAAAGCCAACGCAGCTGCAGCGATCGCCCGTCGCGCTCGGCAACCGAACGCCTCAGCGCGACGACGAGGGCCGCTGCCGCGAGCCCAGTGTTTAAAGCTAAACGACAAGACTGCGCGGCGAGGTTCAGCTAGGTCGCTGCCATTTCTGTATGCGTGTTGCACAATAGAAGGGACGGTGAAGAAACTGTGTGAAACGTGTCGGCTTCGCTCACTGCTACGTGGTAACGACTGCCTGCTCGCGGATCGTACGCGTTATATATAGCAAGCGCGAAACCATGGTGACTCATACCCTTAGCATTCGTCACACCGAGGAGGGCTGGGAAGGTCAGCAGACAGATTTTATTTTCTGTATACGTATGCAGCAAGCGGATTCCATATATCTCTTATAGGATACGTGCGTGCGCACTTCATCCTCGGATCAAGTTATATATCATCTGAATATTTACGTTGTGCACGCAGTACTATATATTTTCCTTGCCGCGCAGCTCAAAGCGTGGGCTGTAGCGGAAGTGGGAATTCGCGTCAACCAGTTCGCGTGGAGCAAGTGTCATTCATTTAAGGCGAACAGCTTTTTTTTTGGCTCTTTCACTCGTTTTCGTGGGGGTCGGTCGTTTCTGCAGTGGCCGGACTTTTACCGCCGACATACAAAGCGCCAGTGCGAAGGGCGCCTGTTCCTGCGCAGCCGATTTTGCTGGGCGCGTTCGTCGCCGAACGCCAATATGGCTCCGATGCACGTGTTGTCGCGCGAGAGATTTGGAGCGTCTGAAGGTCTATGGGGGCTGTGCTGGCACTCAGGCCACTGGATACAACATTAAAAATTGGAGGACGCTTAAGCTTCGCCTTCAAGAGTGGAACGCGATAGCGTTATCGCACCCCGTTCGCACCGCCCACTCATTCGCTCGGCATGCTCTTGACGAGACGAAGCGGAGAAGCGGGCCAGTGGCGCGCCACCTGTCGGGACAGCGCCGTACATTGCGAGGAGGGGGGGGGGTCTTCTGTGTTTGCCGCAAGATGGCTCTGCGTGTGCGCCAAGCGCAGAAGAAATGTAGCGGAAACGTACTTCGCTACTCGTTTAACTGCGACTTCTGTAATTTACATGCTCATAATTACCGATATACACCGCAGTATAACTTTCTACGGCACGTTTCTAACGCAACACCGCATTCACTAGAGGCGCTTTTGTCTCGCTTTGAACCATCGAACTCATCGCTGAGTGGTAGGGTTTCCGTCTCACACTCCTGAGACCCTGGTTCGATTCCCACCCAGCCCATCTTGCAAGTTATTTTTATTTATAAATTACCTTCCAGGATTTTTCGCTCATGGCCAACGCCGCCGACGCCGGCTTTTCTGCGATGCGAGCTCCTAAACGCTGTCGCGTTAATATGACGAATTGGCTTATATGTACGGCCACCTATACTACCGATACGCATGTGCTGGCTAAGAACTCTTTTGTCTACGGTATGACGCACTGAAGCACCAAACGCTACATAAACATCCTCACCGCAATAAATTTACGCCTTCAAGCGCGTCTGTTCTTCAATAAAGTCAATAGCTTTCTATAGAAGCGTCCGGCTCTTCGCTTACGTTGACAATCATCGTTAATAGTTCTTGCACAATATTTTTCCTTTTTTCTCGTTCGTGGCATGCGTGTTACGGACTCGTGTGCTGCTGGGTACAGTGAGCAGAAGACGCTCCAACACGCTTGGTTTTGTGCTAAAATTATGTTATCTTCCCTGTCACTGTTTCGAACAGTTAGCTTCGAGCAGCAACAAATACTATTGCATACTGACTATCGAAGATTCGCGATTGTCTGATGTGTTTACCATTGCCGGTATCAACGGCTTCGCACGGTTTTATTTCATCGCTATGTATTGCTCAGAAAGCGGTAACCGTCGGTTTCAGTTTGCCCGTTCCTGTTTAGAAACGACGGGTGCTCTACACGGCCGCTCGGTCAAAACACGTTGTTCTTACGAGTGGCGACGCCAAGAATGCCTGCGTGCTGGCTAACGAGACGCTTGGCCGGGTCTCACTATATACGTTGACGCGTATCGCTGCCGAATCGCCTATCCAAGTGGCATGCTTTAGTTGGCGGTTTGCCGTGCAGGACTCTCGACGGCACTGTACAAACAGAGGGCGGCCGGCGATTTGTGCTTTCGCAGAGCGTGACGTCATCAAGTGGCGACGGTGTTGCCGTCACATTCAGCAGGAGAGAGAGAGAGAGACGATCTCTACGATCTCTCTCTCTCTCTCGGCAGGCTAGGTTAATAGATGTGGCTAAGATTTCTCAAGTGACTTTGCGAAGATTGTACTCAGATGTGGCGAACAGCGAATAACATAAAAGTCAACTTAGGCGCCTGCTCTCTCTCTCTCTCTCTCTCTCTCTCTCTCTCTCTCTATTTTGTCTTGCCTATACTGCGGCTGTTAAAAACGTTCAGCTAGTATGTATGACAGTCTGTCTGTTTTAATGTTATTGTGGTAAGCGCTGGTCGCCTATCATGGATGTGGCAGTGACGGCGAGGACCAGCGGCGGTGAGTCATGTGTCCGTTAATACAAGCAAGTGCCCTTTGTTGGAAGCGCCCTTCGCTCTGCAGCGTTCAAGAGTGGTTAAGTGAGCTCCTCTCTGAGGCGTGTCGGAATACTGCTACGTAGGTCGTGAGGGACGAATGACGCGCATTAACCTGAGAGGCACGGCCAAAGGGGCTCTCTCCGGGTGTATCTTCGCGTCACGTGCAGCGTCACTGCATTGTTCTGCGTATTATGCCAACAACTGCGAGGTTGTAGCTAAGTGGTGATATATCCGGACGCGCAAGCGCTTATCTTATCCGATAACTAAGCAATCGACTACTGTGCTCTCTGAAGAATCAGTATCCCTTTGTTCTAGCGCTCACCCCCTTCCTAGTTTATTTTTTAATTTGTTTTATGTTTCTTCGTCAAATTTTTCTACGAACTGCTAATGTGTGCGTGGTCGATAAGCTGGCCAGTGATTGTCCGGTCCCGCGAGGCTCTGTGAACTCGGAAAGTTGAATTTGCAGAGGCAGCGCGTTGCACTTGCTCTTTTTCTCGGGGCTAAGCATCTCTGAACTGAGGGCTATCTAGCCTAACGGTGCTTTTTAACGATAATAACGTTTTCATTCATGCATTCTAAGGTGATACACAAAGCGTAGAAAACAAGCCGACTGCACGGAACGTTCTGTTTTGGAGGCTGCTTAAGAAAAACTCGGGCTACCCAAATGCCGTCCTTCGTTCCTGCGTATAATTTTCCTTTCTGCGTTATTCTTGGCGCAGCGATGCTTGAATCGATAGACAAACAGCGTGCTGTTGGCGTATGACTGTGGAGAAAAAAATTGGAGGACGCTTAAGCTTCGCTTTACGAGTGGAACGCGACAGCATTCAAAGATTCCTGACTGGTTCTCACGCCTCCCGGCAATGCAGCTTATTTAACCGTAATGCACACCGGGGTACGCTGGCGGCAAGCGCTATGCTCGAAGGCGAGCGAGCGGTCTTTCCGGTAGAAACGTGGCCTCTTGCGTGGGCCGCGGATGCGCGGAGGCGAGCGCCATCTGGATGGTGTTGTTGCAAGGACCCGAGCGGGCCACGCCGCTCTATAAATGGCATAGAAACGCCGGAAAAGGAGTTTATGTTTGAGTTTCCGTGTAACAGAATTATGTTTTCTGGTATATTCAAATTACAATCCGACGCTGTTATGTCTTTATGTTGTGTTTAGGTTGTACGTTATGATTTTTCTGACACAACTCACTCTGAGGAATTCAATTAGTTCAGTAACAAATCTGCGCCACGCTGAGGGCCTGTGTGGATGTGGCTCGGAATCGGTTTTTCGCCAACGCACGTCCAGCGCTGATACCGGATTTTTTGCGACGCGGGGCTGCTAATGCTATCGCGTTAAAATTAAACGTCCCCTGTTGAAGCTCGAGTGCCTCTGCGCCCGGGTGGTTTCATTGTCGGAGGGGCGCTGTCGCCGAAAAAAAAAAAGAGGTTGTAGTCGCGTGTTCTTGCCGCGTGCTCGTGAAAGACGACGCACTGCTCGCGCCTGTGCGCCGCTGGTGTACGCGTATGATACACATGCACGTACGTATCGTACGTCCGTGGTGGCGTCGATGCTGTACACGCGACATACATCGCCAGCCGGTCGCGATATATGTACTGTTGCGTTTCGCCTGCGACACGTGGTTTTGCCGGCGCGACGGCGGCGGGGCGGCGGACATTTTGGCCCGATCGTCGTCACCGCAACACTCATCGCCAGGTGTTTCCAGGCGCGTCTGCGGCGATGCGACCGCCTAGGGATTTCGTTCCAGTCATTGTGCCCGAAACAGGCGAGGCCAAAGCAGGGATCTCATTCCAGTTATTGGGCCCGAAACAGGCGATGCCAAAGCAGGGATCTCGTTCCAGTCATTGTGCCCGAAACAGGCGATGCCAAAGCAGGGACCATCTTCTCGTTACAGTCATTGTGTCCGACCGGCAGCGCCACGACAGTGTGCTGCGCAGCGCCACGACCAGGTGCTACGAGATCGTGCGCAGCGCCACGACATGGTGCTACGGCGTCGCTACGACAGTGTGCGTCACCATTAGCCCATTGTACATTCACGTGCTCGTCTTTTGAGGGGTTCCTTCTTGCCCTCAACTGCGAGAGTATAAAAACAGCTGCCCCCGGACGCCAGAGGAGGGGCTCCGATTTCTTCTGCTGAGTGAAGTGCTCTCCCGTCTCTCTACTTCGGTCAAACCTGACCGCCAACTCTTTGCGATGTTAAAATAAACAAGTTGTTTCGTTGTTACCAGTCGACTCATGCTTTGCCGGGACCTTCGGATGCTTCGAGTTGTACCCCAGGCCGCCAGGCCAACGCTACCCTTGGGGCTTGCGACCCAGGTACAACCACGGGCGTCAGCGCCGAGTTCCCAACAGATCGTACCAGCAGTCGGATCCAAACATCTGGTTGCCAGCGGTGAGATCGCCTACGACTTCAAACAACGGTCTGCCAGCGGCGAGATCGCGACAACGGAGGCCAGCAGCAAAGAGATGCAGTTGACAGTATGCTGAGCAGCTCAACGACGATCCGGGAGCAGTGCAACGAGCCCTGTGTGACGACTGGTTGCCTGCAGCGGAACGACTGCGCGGAATTCCTGCCTGCGAGGTTTGGTGAGTGCGGGACTTTCTTCTACTGAGCTTTGCCAGGCTTTTTGTTAGTGTCAGAAACAGAGCTGGTAATTGTGGTTGTCGTTGCTGCCGGGTTAGTTTGCGGCAAGACAATAGTAAGCAGTAGAGAAAGCAGCATTCAGAGCAGCCATGGATTTGAAGTCGTTGCGCAAACCGAAATTGTTGGAGCTTGCAAGAGAGTTGGGTCTGGATGTCTCAGACAAACTAAGAAAACCGGAACTGATAACGGCTATTCTTGAGTTAGAGGCTGAGGATGACGAGCTGTCGGAATGCCTTGAGACTATTGAGGAGAGGTCAAAAAGACAGGAGCGCGAACTTAAAGAGCAGAAAGAAAAAGAAGAGCGCGAACACGCTTTGGAAATGAAGCGTCTCGAGGTAGAGATGGAACGCGCTCGTAATGGAAGTCAGGCACACGGTGCAGGAGAACGCGTATTGTTCAAAATGACTGACCTGATGCGGCCGTTTAAGCTTGGAGAGGACATTGGTTTGTTCCTGGTTAACTTTGAGCGAACGTGCGAGAAGCAGGGGTTCTCTCGGGAAACGTGGCCACAGCGCTTGCTCACTTTGTTACCCGGCGAGGCGGCCGACGTAGTCGCTCGCTTGGATAGAGAGGAAGCAGAGGATTTCGACAAAGTAAAATCGAGTCTGCTAAAAAAGTACCGGCTGTCTGCGGAAGCGTTCCGTCGGAAGTTTCGGGAAAATGAGAAAGGCAAAAGTGAGTCATATACAGAGTTTGCGTATAGGCTTATGTCGAACATGCAGGAGTGGCTCAAAGAAGAGAAAGCGTTTGGTGACCACGATAAAGTTCTGCAGTGTTTCGGGCTAGAACAGTTTTATAGTCGGTTACCGGAGAACGTGCGATACTGGGTCTTGGATAGGCCAGACGTGAGTACGGTGGCTAGAGCCGCTGAGCTAGCCGAGGAGTTTGTGACGCGTCGAGCTCGCGGAGCTAAGGACGGTCAAAAGGGTGAATTTGGCTCCAAGTCTGAGAGGCCAAGGTTCACGCCCATGAGATTTAAGGGGGACACGCGTAGTGAGGATGCGAGTGAAAGCAATCCGACCAAACGTAAAGAGACGGCAGCCGAAGCCGAACGCAGAAAGCGGTTCGAGATGAGGCGAGCGGGCGTTTGTTATACGTGCCAGAAGCCGGGTCACTTTTCGGCGCAGTGTCCGGAAACAACACCAAAAGTTGTGTTTTTTTCAATAGGCAGCACTGACGAGAACATGAAGCTTCTTGAGCCTTACATGCGAGACCTCCTCGTAAACGGGAAAGAGTGCCGAGTGCTTCGCGATTCCGCAGCTACGATGGATGTAGTTCACCCGTCTTACGTAGAACCCCATATGTTCACGGGCGAGTGCGCGTGGATCAAGCAAGCCGTGGAAGCTCATAGCGTGTGTCTGCCGGTAGCAAAAGTGCTTATTGAAGGACCTTTCGGAGCGCTTGAGACGGAGGCGGCAGTGTCATCTATGCTGCCACCCCAGTACCCGTACCTATTTTCAAACAGGTCCGATCACCTCCTGCGCGAGAAGGGGCTTTTGTTTGGTGAAGCTAGTGTTCAGGCCTTAACCAGATCGAAGGTTCGGGAGCTCGCTGCAAAGGCGGTAGTTGCGGGGCCGACGTTATCAAACAACGAAAAAGGGTCAGAGGCGCAGCAAGCTGATATTCAGAGCACGCCCGAACAGAATAGAATTGAGTCTGTAGCGTTGAAGGCGCCAGATACTGGAGAGGAAAATCCCGATGCGGGAAAGTTAGAAGAGCTATCTACTGATTTGCTCATCGCGCCTACGTCAGACGGACTTGATAGGTTGCTAAAAGTCAGCCGGACGGCTTTGATAGCCGAGCAAAAAAAGGATGGCAGCCTGGAAAACGTGCGCTGCAATGTCAAAGAAGGTATCGCCAGGAAAACTGCGCGTTTTGTGGAAAGAGGTGGAGTCCTGTACCGGAAGTATCTAGACCGCCGAGGAGTGGAGTTCGACCAGCTGGTCGTGCCTCAATGCTATCGTCAGGATCTGTTGCGCTTGTCACATGGGGGTTCGTGGTCCGGACACCTAGGAGTTAAGAAAACTAAGGACCGTCTCTTGCAAGAGTACTATTGGCCAGGGTGTTTTCGGGACGCAGACCATTTCGTGAGGACATGTGACACTTGTCAGCGGGTGGGCAAACCAGGGGACAAATCGAGGGCGCCGTTGAAATTGGTACCTATCATTACGGAGCCTTTTAGACGGCTCGTTATTGATACAGTGGGACCTCTGCCGGTAACAGCCACGGGGTACAGACACATTTTGACTGTGATCTGCCCAGCGACAAAGTTCCCTGAAGCAGTGCCGCTTAAAGAACTCAGCTCAGTTGAGATAGTTAATGCACTACTGTCCATATTTGCGCGAGTTGGTTTTCCTGCGGAAATCCAATCAGATCAGGGCACAGTGTTTACTAGCGCTTTGACGACAACTTTTCTCGAAAGGTGTGGGGTAAAGCTGCTACACAGCTCAGTGTACCACCCACAGTCGAATTCCGTTGAGAAGCTCCACTCCGTCATGAAGCGCGTGTTGAGAGCCTTGTGTTTTGAACATCAAACTGACTGGGAGCTGTGTCTGCCTGGGGTGATGTTTGCTTTAAGGACCGCGCCGCATGCGGCTACGGGGTTTTCGCCAGCTGAACTGGTGTACGGTCGCTCGCTTCGATCTCCGCTTCGCATGCTTCGAGAATCGTGGGAAGGTAGGGGCGACGACCCAGTCGTGGTGGAGTACGTGCTTAAGCTCCTCGAACGCTTAAGAAGGGCACAGGAGTTGTCAGGTGAAGCAATGACAAAAGCCCAGCAGAGGGCCAAGGTTTATTATGATCGGACAGCCAGGGCCCGTCGTTTTGAGGTTGGCGATGAGGTCATGATATTGCGCACATCGCTAAACAACAAACTAGACGTGCAGTGGGAGGGCCCAGCGCGAATTGTTCAGAAACTGTCGGACGTTAACTACGTGGTAAGTCTGCCAGGAAAGCGGAAAGCACAGCAAGTTTACCACTGTAATCTGCTCAAACCTTATAGACAAAGGGAAGCAGTGGTGTGCATGATGGTAAACGTTCCTGAAGAGCTTCCGGTCGAGCTTCCGGGACTAGGCTCAGTGACGAACAGGGAAGACACCGGTCAAGTCATTAGTGACCTTATCAGTAAAGCACCGCTGTCGCCTGAGCAGAAAACCGAACTACACCAGCTATTACAAGAGTTTCAAGGTCTGTTCTCTGAGAGGCCTGGTAGGACTTCTGTACTTACTCATGATATAGAACTTACCTCCACAGAGCCAGTACGATCCAAGGCGTATCGGGTGTCACCCCGCCAGAGCGATATTATGGAGGCTGAGGTAAAGAAAATGCTACAGCTCGGTGTTATTGAGGCAGGTGAGAGTGATTATACCTCCCCTTTGATTTTAGTTGAGGTACCGGGCAAGGAACCTCGTCCTTGCGTCGACTACCGCAGGCTTAATTCCATCACTAAGGATCAAATTTATCCGATCCCTAACATCGAGGAGCGCCTTGAGAAAGTTAGTAGCGCTCAGTTTATTTCCACCCTAGATCTTGTCAGGGGTTATTGGCAGGTTCCACTTACAGAAGAGGCTAGTAGGTATGCGGCGTTCATTTCACCAATGGGAACATTCCGTCCTAAAGTGTTGAGTTTTGGTTTGAAGAACGCGCCATACTGTTTTTCAAGTCTCATGGATAAAGTGTTGCGGGGACAGCAAGAATTCGCTTTACCGTATCTAGACGACGTAGCGATATTCTCCGCATCCTGGTCTGAGCATATGACACACTTGCGGGCAGTGCTAACCCGCCTGCGCGAAGCAGGCTTGACAGTAAAGGCTCCTAAGTGCCAGTTAGCACAGGCCGAGGTTGTCTACCTCGGTCACGTGATTGGTCAGGGTCGTCGCCGCCCCTCTGAAATAAAAGTGGCCGCTGTGCGAGACTTTCCGCAACCGCGCACAAAGACCGATATTCGGTCGTTCTTAGGTGTCGCCGGCTACTATCAGAGGTACATCCCTAGGTACTCTGATATCGCGGCTCCCCTGACGGATGCTCTAAGAAAGACAGAGCCTCAAACAGTCGTCTGGGACGAGACAAAGGAAAGAGCTTTTAGCGCCCTAAAGAGTGCCCTAACAAGCCAGCCTGTGCTACGATCGCCAGACTATACAAAAGGGTTCATTGTTCAGTGCGATGCTAGTGAGCGAGGCATGGGCGTTGTACTGTGCCAACGGGAAAATGGAGAAGTAGAACACCCCGTCCTGTATGCTAGTCGTAAGCTGACCAGTCGTGAGCAGGCGTATAGCGCCACCGAGAAAGAGTGTGCATGTCTCGTGTGGGCCGTTCAGAAATTGTCATGCTATCTAGCCGGCTCGAGGTTTATCATTGAGACAGATCACTGCCCTCTCCAATGGCTGCAGACCATCTCTCCCAAAAATGGCCGCCTCCTGCGCTGGAGCCTCGCTTTACAACAATATTCCTTTGAGGTGCGTTACAAAAAGGGGAGTCTCAACGGTAACGCCGATGGCTTAAGTCGAAGCCCCTAACGTAGGAATCAGCCTCAAAATTGTTTGTTACTGATGTTTTTCTTCCTGAGGCAGGATTTTTTTTAACATATTGCTTTTGTTTAGTGTTTCAAAGTGATGATATGCTTTCTAGTGCAATTTTTCAATTTGTGGACGCGTTCTGAGTGATGCTAGACTACTGTAAGGAACTAGGCAGTGGTATAAAAAGGGGAAAGAGCCTGGCAGGGCTTAGTGAGGGTTGTGCCGTGCTTGCTGACTGAGCGGTTGAGTTTTCAGCGTAGTTCTAACGCTTGCCGGGAACGAGAACAAAAATGTGAACTCTCCCGAAGTCACTTTGCAGTGTCCCGTGCGAACCTGAACGAGAGAACGAGGCCTTCTCTGTGCGCTGCGCTCAAGAAACGTCAAGGGACGCCCGACTTCGGTTATGAGCATCATCGAGCGACATCCCTCCGGACAGCGGATGCAGTCCCCTGTCCATCGGGATCTCCTTTCCCCGGCGGGGCGGTCTGTTGCGTTTCGCCTGCGACACGTGGTTTTGCCGGCGCGACGGCGGCGGGGCGGCGGACATTTTGGCCCGATCGTCGTCACCGCAACACTCATCGCCAGGTGTTTCCAGGCGCGTCTGCGGCGATGCGACCGCCTAGGGATTTCGTTCCAGTCATTGTGCCCGAAACAGGCGAGGCCAAAGCAGGGATCTCATTCCAGTTATTGGGCCCGAAACAGGCGATGCCAAAGCAGGGATCTCGTTCCAGTCATTGTGCCCGAAACAGGCGATGCCAAAGCAGGGACCATCTTCTCGTTACAGTCATTGTGTCCGACCGGCAGCGCCACGACAGTGTGCTGCGCAGCGCCACGACCAGGTGCTACGAGATCGTGCGCAGCGCCACGACATGGTGCTACGGCGTCGCTACGACAGTGTGCGTCACCATTAGCCCATTGTACATTCACGTGCTCGTCTTTTGAGGGGTTCCTTCTTGCCCTCAACTGCGAGAGTATAAAAACAGCTGCCCCCGGACGCCAGAGGAGGGGCTCCGATTTCTTCTGCTGAGTGAAGTGCTCTCCCGTCTCTCTACTTCGGTCAAACCTGACCGCCAACTCTTTGCGATGTTAAAATAAACAAGTTGTTTCGTTGTTACCAGTCGACTCATGCTTTGCCGGGACCTTCGGATGCTTCGAGTTGTACCCCAGGCCGCCAGGCCAACGCTACCCTTGGGGCTTGCGACCCAGGTACAACCACGGGCGTCAGCGCCGAGTTCCCAACAGATCGTACCAGCAGTCGGATCCAAACAGTACGTGTTCGCTCTGCCGCCGTGAGTCGGCGGCCGGTTTGTACACGGTTCCGCGAAGTGCCTCTACCCCTCCTCCTCTTCCTTTACCCGCGATGACATCATTGGCAGCGTGAGCCATTGTTTCTGGATGGAGCCTTGTCCCGGCTTTTCTCCCCCTTGTCGCCCGATGTCTCCGCTGTGACGTCCCTCACTCCGTGGCGCTGAGCCTGCATCAGTTCGCCCGCGCGTGGGTGTGTGCATATCCCTGCAGGGGTATCGGTTTAGGCGATCGTTCTGCTTCACCGCAGCGATGATATAGAGCGGCACGCTTGTAAACTCCCGCATGGTAGTTCTCTGACTATAAGACGCTCTGCCGCTGAGCCTAGGGTCGCTCGTAACTTACTGAATATTTTCGGGACCATAAGTCCCAGAATTTGTTATTCATACTTGCGAACGGGCGCTGCGGCACAGCGAGGGAGCACGCGCGGTCCGTCGCTTCGCCGTCCTCATTGGCATTCACGTGCCGCGCTCTGGCATAATTATCTCAAATACCTGTTCCCGTAGCGCTGCGCTGAGATTCAATGGCGAAATCACGCGCGTTCATAGTTGACGGCTGTAGTGGAGGGCGAGCGTACATTTTCTATAGCGTGCCTGTTTGTTCAAAGCGGCTTTTGACGTCATGTAGTTGCTTTGCAATTAACGGCGGGTAGCGGGTGGTGTGATACTCGCAATTCCAGTTTGCTTAATTCCTGCCGAGGCTATAAGGAGCTCGAGAGGCTCAATATGCAAAACATGAATGTGGCGTGCGCGAAGCATGTCAAGATTTCATCTTATCGGAATGTCGTATACTTGCTTCTTTTAGCTGTGTGTACCGAAAAGCGCGCTTCGTCTCGGAGCGGTGCTTCGCAGGCTACCTGATAAGGCCCGTCTGTTTTAGGTACTTGAAGCGCTAATTAACAAGCTCCTCCTCTTTATATAGCTGCGAGTTAGTTCTACCAAGGACATTTGATATTACTGGTCTCGCCGCGCGGGATGCTGTCCTTATATAGAGAGTAGACTTATGCAGTCGACCGCGTGGTGACTGTTGATAGCTTGTCGCCATTTTCCTATAATATCTTCATAACGTATATGGACAGCCTACTGACGAAAGCCAGTAGGACGCCCATAGACAGTAGTTTACATAGGCAGTGAACAGGGATTGAATGACGGCTCATTTGGAACACCAAGAGCATACTTGCGCTGCAGAGGGAAAATTCTAGAACTGTACATTGCAGACAGGGAAGGTCACGGGAAGGACGAAAGCGCTTCTGACAGCTGATATTTATTCGAAGACACCGCGTTAAATATAACCCCACAAACAATAACAGCTTGTCCGGCCTTGTTCCTTTTGATGGGTGCTGTCAGTTTCTTTTAATGATGGCTTTACATCTAACGTCGCACTTTTTTTTTTTTTAGTGAAATCGGTTGTTGGAAACGCTTTCGACTGTCTCGTGCGCACTCTTTATCTGCGTAGTCATCGAGTTTTACCTTTTCGTGCATGCGCTAGAAAATCTTTGAAATATGGATATCTTTTGTAAAGATTATCTCTGAAGTGAACGTGTTGTGTAAGCGAATGTGGTAAGAATCCTGACTGACAATAAATATCGTTAGGAGTGTACGCGTCTTCGAGATATATATATATATATATATATATATATATATATATATATATATAACGTGCGCGCACTGAATAACCTGCGTATAACGTGTTATGCAGCACTCGTCCGGCCTTTCTAGGAAGCCGTGCCACAAGCAGGTTGGCACCGGAGTTACTGTGTGCTGCGACAGGCCGTGTTGTGTACGTTCCCGGCTGATCGTATATTGTGTTTAATGCGGCGTGCGCGCACGCGTTCTTGTATGCATATAGGATGATGATATGTGGCAGCATGCTGGGGCGAAGCACTTTCTTTGCCAACGACGCCTCTGCCGCGTTTCTTGCGCGCGTGCTTGGGAAGGTAAACAAGCCGCGCTTGCCTTGCACTCGCGACGCATACACGCGAGTCTCGTGAACGGCCGTACATCGCAATCCTCGCAGCGCGCGCAAGGCTTGACAGCATGCGGCTGCAAGTTCCCGTTCGAGGAGAGTGCGAAACTCGCCATATACCTATCGGCCGTTGAGGCGGATGGTGAGCTAGGCCTGTTTATGCCCTCCGGTCCGTGCGCGAGGCTCGGGGGAAGTCGCAGCTCCAGTGCGCTGTGCTGCGGCGGTATGCACAACCGCCCTCAGACTCGACCCGGACGATGAAGAAACATCTAGATGGCGGAGGAGGAGCAAGCATGGAATACTTTGGAAGACGTGTTATAGGCTAGCACATTCAGTGCTCCCCAAGCAGAGATCCCCAGCGCTCTTCTTTTCTGTTCTTCGTACTTCTGTTGAAGAGCCCATAGTACGGAATTAAAGGCCTGCAGAATGATGTTTACAAAAATGGATATTTGCGTTATTGGGACCACTTCGACCACCCTTTTCACCCTAAAGTAGTCGAAATGTTGAAGTTAAATCCCACGAGTTGATCTCTCTGCTTCTTGTCAGCTCCTCTCTTTTTGGAATGGTGGACGCCTTCGAAGAGGCTTCCAAAGCAACCCATATATGCACTCTTAAGCAGAATTACACCCTTTTGGCCGTATCTTGCCAGACAACGATAATCGTGATCTGCCTTGTCCGCATTTCCTTTGTTTAACGCTGCGAGCCCGGTACTTCCAAGTCATGAACGACATACGCGTTATCACCACGACAGAGCATTCTCGACAGGAAAGCAGCGAGCGCAGCGTTTTCACGAAAGGAAACGCAAGCAAGACAGATGACGATTATTGTTGTGCAGCAACACATGGCCCAAAGGGTGCACGTTTGTTTAAAAGAGTGTGGGGCATTCAGAGACCCGTCGTCCGTCGGATTACGGCCGCCTCGTCTGCAATCGGACCGGCGACATCAGGCTCACGCAGACCTTTCTCACCCTCTCCCGTCTCCTTTCTCGAATTCTTTCATAATCTAATTTGCCAAGTCCCCTACCTGCATCTCACATTTATTCATTCAGAACGTCATAACCACTGAACAATCGCTATAGGTGACAGCAGATTACCGTAATATCCGCACGAGTTAATGCTGCAGTGCCGAAAACGTTCCACTTGCACTCCGCTACACGCCACGATAACGTTGCGGGCCAGGCTAGGAATATCCGCGGATCGTGCGCACGCGCTAGCTGACAGCCTCCCATCGGATGCCGTAATCCTCGGAGGCTGTTCTTGCGTCCTTTGTTCGCGTCCCTCCTGCCGCGCGTGCGTGGACGGGGTGTGCGTGAAGCCTCCACCCGTGTGTGCACACACGCACACCGCGCCGTTTATTTCGGGATCGGCATGTGCCCGGGAACGCACTCGGTGACGTATTTTTAGCCTTTCCTTGGCCGCGCGTACACACGTTACACGCGTGCTCCCTGCTTGGAAAGTTTATTTTCTCACCGTGCACTGAGAGTGCGCCTCCGGCAGTTCGAAATTAGACAGACAGAACAGAAAGCGAGCGTATTTTCGTGTCATATATGTCTGCAGCGCTGCCGTCGTTGGCCGCGTCGCGATGTGACGCGCGCATGCTACAGAGAAACAGCTGCGGCGCGCATCCGTCGCCTTCGTTGCCGTTGCGCCACATATGACGCAAAAGTAGGTATACGGCCGGTTGCTTGCGGGTCACATACATAGAGGCGAAAGCGATGAAATTATGCGCACTTCAACCCACTGCAGAAGTAAACGGGTATACGTATGCCGTAATCGAAAAGCGCATGCAGGGAACGCTTAACTGTGAAGACATTCAGGCCGCGCCGAGTGTGGGCGCAGCGATGATGCGGCCTCCTAGATCGGCGATCGAGTTTCCAGTTCGACCTCTGTCAAAAGTAAACGCGCGCGTGCTCATTAGTGCGGAGCATGTTTGGCTCACCGGCCTGCGTGCATACAGGCTTGGCCGCCTGTTGTCGTTGCAAGGGGCACATGGTCGCTTCGCGAACGCGCTAGCCATACAAAGTGAGCTCGCGTCACACTGAATACGTCGGCCGTAGCCAAAATCAATAGGTTCGGTCACATCTTGGGCAGGGCGCCGTGTGGAAACGTACCACACGAGGGTGGTTCCTTTCTAGTGTTGCCTTGAACGCCACAGTCACGGTCTCTGCCTGCGGCAACGGATTCGTCCGCGCCCGTCTAGCAACCACCCAGCGATCGCTTGCTTGCACAGGTATAACAGCGGCTTAGGAATGGCAGCTGTCGCTTCGTACATGCCCAGCAGTTGGGAAGCCCGTGCGACTCCGCTATAGGCGAAGCGGAGCTGTTATAATGTAGCGATTCCTTTCGCTCGATTCTATTCCTGTCTTACCATCCGCCGTCCACGGCCGGCCGACGCCGGCGATAATGAGAACGGAGCGCTGCCGGAACCTACGACGAAGCGCGAAAATGGATTGCTTTGTAAAAGCCATTAGAGAGTTATATAGCTCAGCGAGCCAGCGGGCCCAGCGTAGACGCTAGTGCGCATGCGCGGTACAACATGCGCAGTGGTGTCTACGCTGGCCCACTAGCTCGCTGCAGCTATAACTCTCTATTATCCAATCGATCATGACGTCGCTAGTATGGTCGCCGCTTGTTCAGGTCATTCTTAAAGCTTTCTGATGAAAGGAGCGCTGACTTGCAATATTGCCACCTCGCTAATTCTATTAATACGATCGAGTATATCCGTGTTTAAGCACGAAGGAACGTGGAGGACGAAAGGAGAAGAGGGGAAGGGGCGAGTATGGTCGACCACCGAGCGTAAAGAAGGTTGACACACGTAACGAAACGAGCGTGTAACAAGTGTGATGCGAAGAATATGGTGCGAAAGAAATAGTCTCTGCAAACGAATTATGCGAAGGGCACGCACGTGCGTAGCAATTTGAACATTCTCAGAAATATATAGACAAGGACGAAGGGCGCGCTAGCTATTGCAATTGCACGCCAGGTCGCATGTGTCATCCATTGACGACCGCGATATTGCAAAAGCGCGATTCTTCGATCGCTCGCTGAGCCGGAGGCCCAAGAATAGAAGTTATATTTCCGAGACATCGCCGCCGACTCCTACCCTACACATGTGGCTTAACACATGTACTGCTTTGTGTACGCGACCTTTCTTTCCTTTTTTTCTTTTTTAGAATCCACGAATTTAATATTCCATAATGTGCATCTGACTTTTCTTTCCTTCTTTTTTTCCTTTGACTGTGAGATGGCCGCTCCACAATTAACTTCGCGACACCTTCCCGCCTTCCGATTAGCATAAGCGATTGTTTGTGCTGAAGGCACAGGTTATGGAACTGCGACGTCGGTGTTTCTCTATGCCACATCGCTTTTAAAACAGGCGTCGCGCTGTTGCATGTTAGAAGCGAAATGGATGAAGGCAGAAACAGCGCTCTTGATGATTAAACTTTGTGTTTACAGCTTCTTTATTTCGCTGGGAAAACTTAGTTATATCCCTAAAATAAAGCCCTGCCAGCAAGTAAAGTAGATGTGGCTCTTAATTTAGTGTCCGTTTATGCATGTGTCCTAACCGGTAACTGAGCTATTACTACCTTATAGGTTATTTTTCTCCCTCTCTCTCTCATCACTTGCGACGCGCTCTGTGCACAATGCGATGGAGCCTTCACCAGCCCTCAGCGTGCGGCGCGCGCATCGCATGCGCTGGACTGCGAGGCTTGGGCAGATCATTTTCGAGCGTTCAGGTCCTGACCCGACAGTTCCGTTGGCTGACAACTAGTCTCAGAATTGACAGGACTCGGGCCCTTTTTCGACTGGTGCGTCTTTGTGCATACAGGTATTAGATTATTATTTTTTTTTACCTATAACAGTACTTCATATGGCCATGCTATTATTGGTAACGCACGCGCTAATAGATAGTTTTAACGATGTCATGTTACCTGCAGTAAATCTTTTCTGCTTGCAAAATGGAGTAGGTATGACGCAGATGATGACACATGATACAGAAAATGTCGATATGAAAAGTAGCGCTAGAACTCTTTAGTGAGGTTTCTTGTATCAACCGTGCGGTAGAGCGGTCCTCTCTCGTTTCCTGTCCCATTTTACCGGAGGTGAAAAAATTACTGGATGGTCAGGGGCCGAGTTTTTCTGCAAGGCTTCGTCGCGTGGTTGAAATTATTTCCGATATGCAGGCTGTTGCATGTACACGTGGAGTCCCTTAAGTGGGCTTACCCGCACAAGGATTCTTGATGCGGAGAAGCCATCTTTGACGAACACTTACCGCGCAGGGGTTTCTTTCACCGTATACGTAACTCTGCGAACATGAAAACTTCCCAGGCTCGTCGCAGCTGCTACACACGGGTTGTCACTATCGCCGCGCGCTTTAGTGTTCGCCTCTCTTTAACCACGGTCAGAGCCCCCGATTTGGCACACCCGCACTCCTATCGGATCATTCACTGCATGCGGTGCATATCGCGAGGCTCTTACATGTTGAAATAATTATAATCAACGTGCGGCGTTAATCGCACACTGCGTCACGAAACATTGAAAGCTGTCGGGGCTTAAGATAAATACGCGATGTCATGACGGGCGTTGTCAGTTGGAAATCAGAAAAGAGAGGGAGGGGCCGAAGGGGAGCGCCTGTCGTATGGCCACGACTGCCAGGCGCGACGCTTCGGTTGTACTCGCTGCACTGCTTTATCGGCGGCGGAAAGTAAAGAACAATGATTCGTTGTCGTAGTTTCTTTTTTTCTTGCTCGTCAGATTGACTGCTCTGCGCTGCACTTTTACCCTGCTTCAAATAGTAAGAGTCATCATTCAGGTGGAACGCGATGTCGACGTTTGACAGATGCGTGTGACGTCAAACACGGTGACATATATATACCACGAAGTAAGAAGGAAAGCGCTAGAGACCGTTGCACGGATATCATTACTTTCGTTCAGGAAAGCTGGCTTAACGATTGCATCACCTGTCGAGCTCGCTTTGCTCATCACCCTGATTACTCATCACCGGGAAGCCGAGCCGCGCTGATTCGCATTCATCGACGGCTGCTCGTTTCGTTCTTCTTTATTTTTCTCTCACCGCTAGTATTTCTCGTGGCGACCGCGGAGGTCTTGATTGTGCAAAGGGCAGCCAACCTGTTGCTTCCTTGCCGTTGCTTCTTCGAAGATAGTAACCGGGGCGCGGATGTCTTTCAGCCCTGGGTGATATCGCGCGTCCCTCATCGGTGATGCGGCGGCGTCCCGTCTGGCGGGCTTCCTTTCCCGCTTCTTTCTCTAGCCGCTCGTTCCCTCCTACTCCTCCTCTCTCATTACCAAGTCCGGGAAGGAGAGAGGAAAGCAGGGAGGGGGCGACCTTGAAGCCGCCATCCATCCTGCTGCTCTTTTCTTTCGCAATGGCGACGAAGACGACAACAAAAAATGAGAGAGAGCAAAACGAGTACGAAGACCCTTTCCCTGCGTCGAGTATCGTCAATGAGCCGGTGAGAGCACACTGTGTACACGCGAAAGACCCGACGCAGAGGAGAATGGGGCGGCGACGTTGCATGCCAGAGGAAGCGATCCCTTCCTCTTGCCTTCCTCCTTGCAGCGATCTTCTTTCTTTCTTTCATCCGTGCCTTTCCTATGCAGATTCTCGCGCCACGCGTCCGTCACGTGCTTGATGCGTGCTTCCATTGGTGCACGCGTGCGCCGGAGACAGTGCAAGGCGCCACGGTGGGGCCTTGTCCATTTATTATAACGGCTCTCATTGTTGCCTACTGCGGCAGTTTCTGGCCTGGCTGCCTTCTCTCTTGTCTCTCGATCTCCATCCCGACCCTCCTTCGAGTGCGATTCGCGCTCCATTTCCGAATTGGGTTGTGGCTGATTGATTGGTCTGGGCCGTGCGCTTGTTGCGACCTTCGTTTCGGATTTGGCCGCGCCGATCGCGTTCTCTCTGCGCTCCCCTCGCCGCCGTTCGGCGTTGGCCGCGCGCTCGCATGCCTCGACCGGCGCTCGCGCGGCACTCGAGGCGTCGGCGTAGCGAGAGTGCGACACGCGGGAGGGATCGGAAGGAACTTGTATATCGCGCTGCGATATGTATGCATATATAAACACACACTGAAAATATCTGGCCTCCCCGAACGCTCAAGGTTTAGTCGAACACTCGGTGTTTACTTTGTGCACATTTTGCTTTTTCGTTGCCTATCGCTCATTTGCTGATCACGCGTAGTATAGCGCCTGTACTTCCTCGCCTTTTTTTTTCCCCTGCGGATTTTTTTTTCCCAACTAGTAAGTATAGGTAAACGTTGCAAGTCTTCATCTGGCCACGGACTAAATTTATCGTAATGAAGGATCGAAACTGATGTCAATGATAATGTTTTCGAATTTCGAGACGTTCCAACGCTTGGTCAGGGACCGCATTTCCATGCTCAGCCCGGAGTAATCGCTCGAACGCGCGTTAGAGCTCACTTACGAGTAGCTGATCTGTCAACATTGAATACGGGGCCCGCTGGCCGACATTTATATCGCCCACCATCCGATTTTCTCATTGTTATGGCAACACCCGAATGCAGAAGGCAGATACTGTAAGGACCTCGAAAGAACGCCAGTTCCAGTACCGGCGATGTGGTTACTTTTGCCGGTGTATTCCGCCAACTAGTACTTTCTACGCTGTCGCTAGCATCACTTCTCTCTCCACTTCGGCACTGTTGTAAGTTTATATATTACTGCCCACTTCGGAATGACTGGGTGGGAAATGGGCGTTTTGGTATCTGGCCTCTTGCGGGTCTTGATAAATTGCCAAAATAGAAATGATTGTGTAATCAAGAAGTCTTGTCAGTCGTTATGGCTAAAGAACGTGATAGATCGGGCTATATTTGTTGGTATTCCATGACCAAGCTTACTCTGTGCGCCGAAACCGCGAACACTGAAGCGATCTCCAGGCACTTGTGCTAGTCTTATACATTGTGTGTCCGTGGTTTCTCCGCGCTAAATCTAGGAAAAATAGGAAAATAGAAAAAAAATATTCTGCGGTTTCTTTTTCTTCATTTTTTTGTGCAACAGTAAAAAAGCCCAGGACATACAGAATCCTGAGCGCGACAGGCAACGGTAGACACCTATCTTACGCGATATTATAACCTGCAGGAGATGTATATACGTAAAGGACGCACAAAGGCAGCAAGGTTGTTGAACTCTTTAAAGAGTAATTTCAGAGATGCTTCTCAGAAAGTGAAGGAAATTTTGTATTTCACAAACATCAGACCTATTATAGAGTATGCCTGCGCAGTCTGGGACCCTCAAGTCGGAACCCATTGTGCTATGCTGGAGCGTACTCAGAATCGTGCAGCGCGATTTGTCACAAAGAAATACTGTTTTAATGTCCATAGTAGCTGCAACAAGCAGGAGTTGAACTGGAACTCACTGGAAAAGTGCCGTTTGCGATTTAAGCTAGAACTTCTCTACGGGATTTACTTCAATAAAACTGCCATTAAACCTACAATATATTTGCTCCCATCACATTTTGTATCAAGAAGATGCGAGCACGAATGGAAGATCTGTGAAACGAAGTGTCGTACTGATGTCTTCAAACGCTCTTTTTTTTCCACGTGCCATCAATGAATGGAACAAGCTGCCTCACTCTGTAATAAAATGCCAGTCCGAAGTAAAGTTTCGAGCACTATTGTAGTAAGTCTGATGTACGTAATGCGCTTAGCTACTGTTACCCGCTCTTCGTATTTCGCTTTTCTTTTTTCCTTACATTGACTGATGTGATTTCACATTGGACGATCCTTTCTTTATTTTAAACCACAGGTTGAGCCCATGCCGCATGCTATATGACTATCTTTGAAAGTTGTGTGTCTGTATCTCCCCTGCAATCGTTCCTTCACGGCGCTGCAGAAATGTGAATAAATGAATTAATAAATTAGCCATTTGGGAAATGGCGCCTATAACTGCAAAGTCGGGGACTATATTTGCGGACAAATCGGACGACCTCCCGCGCCACCCCACCGCGGTGACAATGCCAATTTCCCGGCCGTTTTCACGGCGAACGGAGCGACCGGCCTGCTGCGGATAACCCGCATTTACGTACACAGTACACCCCTCCGCCTCCCTTCGTTTCTAATGCGTATGCTTCGCGCGAGAGCAAGTCCGCGATGAGAATCTTCGCTCCGGGGTTCCTCCTCCCGGACGCCGCCGCAGCTCGCTCGACGCGAGTGTCGAGCGGTGTTTACCGTCCCTGCGGGCAAGGCCGCGGTCTCTCTCGCAATTAATAACGGCCCGGTGTGATCTCCATTCCCCTGCCGGTGTGTGTGTACACTAAACCGTCCGTCCCCGTAGAGGGTCGCCCCCTTGGTCAATTCGACCGCCCCTTTTCTTTCACTATCTCTCGAGCTGTCTTTAATTCGTCTCTCTCTCTCTCTCTCTCCGTCCTCCATTGCTTCGCATGTTTTTTTTTCTTTGTGCCATGTCTGTGCGAATAGCGGCGACGGGGACGTCGGGGCAGCGCGTAGTCCCCAGGCAAGGTCTCTCACGATCGGACTTTTCGATACGGCGCTAATAGCTCGCCTCTGAATCGTCCGTGTTGGCAGGCGCCTCCATTGCCGTACGTGCTCACCTGAATGCTGGGTTGTTAAAGAAGAAAAAAAGCGAGCCGGCGGACAAGTATACGTGTGTGCGAATTCCCACTTTGCGCGACCCGTACAGAAAGCCTAATTAGACGCGCTGTCGCAGCCTTTCGCGCTCGGACATTCTCGCTCGGACGTTCTCGCGCGATGGGCGCAGACGCAAGCGGCGCCTTGCAGCCGACGAATGACAGGCGGGTGGCGCATAATCGACGTACTTTCGTCACCTTTTCGTGCCTTTTCCTTCCTATCGTTGACACCTTTAAAGTGATTCTTTGTTGTAATTACAAGGTAGCATTTTCGCTTTAGTATTATTTTTCTTCTCCGCACTCTATATTCGTTCCAAAGCGACACACAGACCATGGGAGATGGTTTAGTGGTATGCTCCGAATTAATTTTAGCTGCCTGAGGTTGTTTAAAGTGCACCTAGAACTAACTACCAGCATTTTTGTCCTTTTTATTCCACCCCCATCGAAATGCACCCGCCTCAGCTGGGAATCGGAACTCGCGAGCTCTTGCTGAGCAGCCAGAGCTCAGCAACGCCACAGCCGCGGACCCACCGCAGCAGGTTGATCTGCCGCTATATTTATAATGCAGCCTCTTACGGGCGTAAACAGGGTCATGCAGTTTGGGATATATGAAGCAGGACCGCATCCTTGCTTCGCGGACAGCGGCCTTGTACGCGTTCCATTCCGTGCCAGGATCGCCCGTGCGCGCGCGAGCCTTCGCCCGATGCGTCAGCACAGCCGCCCGAGGCCGTGCGTACTCGCATGTTTGTACTTCGACGCGCCCCGGTCGCGTACGCGCACTCGCTTTCCCACCTGGCGCCATTCGGCTCCACACTTGGCGCCTCGATGCGGACGGCCGACCCGCCCCGTTTCCGATGCCGCGTGCGCACGTGCTCGTACGTGCCGACGCGCGTGTAGTGCACGCGGTCTTGGGGGAAAGAAAGCGGTTCGCCTTCGCGCGTCGTGTGGTCCAATGCCGCGAGCACGACGCGGGGGGCACCGTTGTGACGGCCGCGCTGTGACCCGATTCTGCGGGACTGCCGGAGAGAACGCGCACAACACAACAAACGGGCGCTGTATATGTTTGTTGTCGCGCGCGGCGTCCTCGGGTACGACCTCGCACACCGTGCTTTCTCGGTAGACTCTGACCTTCACGGGCCACGGGGTGTCTCGCCTCAAAAGGAAGACAGCCTGCGGCTTTGAATTGAATGAATACATTACAATATATTGTGTGTGTGTGTGTGTGTGTGTGTGTGTGTGTGTGTGTGTGTGTGTGTGTGTGTGTGTGTGTGTGTGTGTGTGTGTGTGCGTGCGTGCGTGTGTGTGTGTGTGTCATTTCCAACGCACCGTTGCTAGTTAAACCAGCCATTCATTTGTGTTGCCTTCAAATCGAATTCAAATTTCGTTATCATATATAATAACGGTCTCGAAACATAGCGATTCGAAAACATTTCCAACTGCAAAGAGAGCAGGGAAAACCACCAACGTTTGACTATCGCTGCATCAGGAATAGACAGGTGCCACTTCGTAAATTGGTATTGGCACAAACTTGAGAGCACAACACGCACCTCGAACGCCGGCAGTCCAGCGAAATATTACAAATTTCACGCAGCCTATATGACGATATGTCTCCTTTTAGAATGCACGTCGACATTACGAACGAGTACGCAAAATGGTGAAACCGCGGGCTTGCTTTTTTCTCCTTGCGCGCGCGTTGTGGACCTTTTATATGCGCGCTATCTTTTTACGGAATCGAGGTTCGCGTCGCCATTCAAGCTGGATTTTCTAATTTTGTTCGCTTGCCTTATCAGTCAACTCCGTTTGTTTGTTGTTTGTTTCCTCCTCGGCTGCGATCGTGCTGCTGTTAGGCGCAAATGCATGCAAATACAAGTGGCCTGCGTGCCTAATGAGCCGGAGAGCAGGTTGCGAGACGCAGTTAAGGATACATTGTGCGTTTGTGTGTGAAAGACGCGTCCTTATCTTGTTGTTTGTGGCTGCCTTTGAGACAAACTCGACCGTCTCTGAGAGAGCGCTCGCGCTATTTTTAAAGGTACGCGCGTTATATTTTTATTTCTCTCGTTTATATACGGCGCTCTCTTGTGAATCTCCGCGCATCCACGCATACAAGAACGCCTGCGCGCTCGAACAGAATAAAGTCGTCGCACCGGTCGGAAATATATACAGGGTCTTTAGTATGAAAGTGCTCGCGTAGGCCCCACACCCCCAACCTCGTGAGCTCTTACCTGCGCCGCAGCTCCTTTTCTTTCCCCCTCCTGGAACTGTTTCTGTTTTGTTCGCTTGTGCAACTCATTAGCCGGAACCTGCTGCGCCGCTCGTGCAGCGCGCTTCGCCGTTTTTCTTTTGCGCAGTTCACAACCGACGACGTCGCGACGATGGTTGTGTACGTATTTTTAGAGGCGAAACGGATCGCTGTTGAGAGAAGCCTCGAGTTCCCGGAATTTGGCGCGCTGTCGTCCTCCGCTCGCCGCGCTGCTTTGCTGCCGGATTGTAACATTAGCATCCACCAATGGCGGCGTGAATGTGGTCTTCGGAAAGTTCCACCGGTGTTACTTTGTGTATAGAGATGTGGCGGTAAATACGCGGCCCGACTGGCAACATCGCCCATGCGAAGAAAACGTCAATGTTTCGCCGATGAAACGGCGCGTATTGGAAAAGTGTTGCGAAGGAGAGGGAGTTCCCGTGTAACGCAGATTGTGTGGGAGATGGCCACACAGTGCCATGCAAATCCCTGGCACAGCTAAAGGAGCGGTGTCAAACGGTAATGTACCCCTTAAGTTAGACGTAGCGCCTTTTTTGACAAGCGGATCCGTGGAGGAAAGAAACAAAATAGGAAAGGTTCTGACGCCACGTTATTGAAGCCGAAAATGCAGCCATGTTGGTGTACCATCTCCCTTTGCTCCTCCAATCAGCTCGCCGGAGCATATAGGCGGGTGCTTTAAACTTGAATTGCTACGAGCCGCCGGGAGTGTGTGCTGCGGACGCGCGTCAGTACAAAGCCTATACGCAACTTATGTAACAGTTTTGATGAAGCAGACGCGCTCGTAGATTTTTGCGTGGCACGATGAAGACGACGACGAGTACCCGCGCCATAATTACTCGAGTATCTCTTTCGCAGGCTGACACTCACACACATAGACCCTAAACACAACTTTCAAGCTTACACACCACGCTCCAAAGTCAGCTTGTCTCGCTAACAAAATGTGCTGCGAAAAAGACGCGAGCCTAAAAATCTAATCTCACTTTTCAGAGGCCGAGGGCAGCAGCGAGAGCTTCAGGAGCGTGGTTGCTGTGGTAACGTTGACTTCTGGGGTACCAGAAGTCAACCAGTACCAAGCAACCAGTACCAGTACTAAGTCCCAGTGCTCCTTTGCGAAAAACAGCACGTGACATCCGCCACACTTTCTCCAACACCTCCGTGCTGGCCTGGGCTTTAGCCTGGGCCTCTCCTGCGCGTTCCTTGCTCCATGAGTGGATCGAAAAGACCAGTCAAATCCTAGCCGAAAGACGCGGCGCCGCGCCTGCAATTTCCTTCTTCTTCTTTTTCTTTGTTTTTCCATCGGTACGCTTCAGAGAAACTCGCCAGTTTTCTGATTGCACTTTGAACGCTTCGAGCCGTGCATTTGTAAAACGTACTGAAACATCTGTTGTTTTCTAAGACCGAAACTGCGTTTGCAGAATTGTATTGCCAAGAAGCCCGCTGTAAGCAGCTGTCGTCAAACAATAGCTTACTTTCTTCTCCGCGTTGTCGAAACCGGTCGCAAGTTGTGGACGTCAGTTACTTGCGTAAATTTGTAAACTTTCAGGACAACATTCATTGCACGTCCTTTAAAAAGCGTTTATATATGTCCCGCCGATACAGAGCATGCGCAGTTGTTGAGAAATTGTTTCTTCTTTAGTCATGTCACAGAACTTTCAGGCATCGTCAGGCATCATGTCGTCTTTTTCAAAGTTTCGAAAGCCGTCTTAGCCGTTATACCGGGCACCTGGCATGAGTGTAAATCTAGCTTTCAGGCCATACAAGGCCTTACTTGACGTATTAAAAGTGCGGTCTTTGAGTCTTGGGCGTTTGGATACGTTTTGGATTGTTCCCTCTGTCGTCATCGTCCCATCTCATTCCTCCTCCTTTCCCTCTTCCGCTTCCCTCAGCACAGAGTGGCTAGCTGGAGGAATGTGCACTCGCGTTCAACATGAGCTGCAACACGGTGCCCGGGGTCGAAGGGGCTCCAAGACTGCACGGCGGCGGTGACATACTAAATAAAGGTGGGAGAACTGAAACACCGTTCCAGTTGCCGGTATTTATTCGACATATATTTCTTGTATGTCACCGCCGCCGTGTATTCTTGGAAGCCGTTCAGCAGAGGGGACCGTGTTGCGGATCATTTTGAACGCGACTGTACCACAGGTCGACTTCCCTGCCTTTCTTTTTATTAAACGTCTCTCTCTCTCTCTCTCTCTCTCTCTCTCTCTTGGTCCCAACCCAAGCGGCGCCCGGCCTTGCTGCTGCCGCGGTTGAGGAAAGTGCATGCCTCCATATTTAGAAGGAAACGCCGCTCGCATACGGCAGCAACACCTGGGCGCCTGCTTCCAAGTATCCCTCCTCCCACGCCGGCGTGGCGTCTCGTCTTTGTGTCGCTTCCTCTCGCGCGGACCGACACCGAAGGGATACGTTATAAAGCGGCGGGCTCGGCTTGTCGCCGTCACACAATTCTGCGCCGGTGCGGTGCGGCCAACTGTTGCGCAATAACTTCCACTGTCAGGAGGAAGGACTGAGCAACTCTCGAAATAAAATGGAGGCGCCGACGTACAGCACATATACGCGCAAGAAGGCTTTTGTACACGGAGGTCGTAAAAAAAATCACTTTTTTTTTTCTTCTGGTATTACGTAAGCAGAGTTCTTGCTCATGCGCTTTAAAATAGTAGGTCGGAAATGCGTGGGTGCTGAACGCAGTTCGAACCCGATTCGAATTCGTCCTTTCGGCTTGGTTTTGGTGAAGTTCGAAAAAAAGAAGATATAATAAAGCAAATGGTGAGATAGGCTTTCTCGCACTCCTATCTCACTTCGAGGATAAAGTATTAACGACAACTAGCCGCAGCGTTCGTCGTTTGTCGCATGCGATGCTGTTAAGCCTGAAGCCCTCACATACGCGTTTTCGCCCGACCAAGTGGGTGGCGTGTGGATGGAGGGGCTTTAGTTAGGCCTATCCAAAGACGCCGTCGTGTCTATGAAATGCAGTCACCTCTACCAGATGGCGCCAGGGCTCTTAGCGGTGACCATGGCGCTCGCGATTTGGAAAAGCCTCCCGCGAAGGACTTACGACCGAAACTATGTAGGCGAGCAAACGGAAATGGAGGAAACGCTATTCTAATGCTTCCATAATGAAAAAAATAGTCAGAAAGCCGGTCATGGGAAAAATGCTGCCTCCGCTGCCGTTTTCTTTTTTTTTTTCCCCGGTACTCGTCCGAGTTCCGAGAACGGGCATAATGTGTCGACAAGCTTGACGCAACCGTGGGAGGAATCCTGGGGCTTTATTTAGAAACCAGCGTAGGCGCCCCGTGTCGGCATCTGGAAGGAGGGAACCTGCTCGAGACGCGTGGGATTACGCCCGGGAAAAATGAAGAAAGAAAAAGTGCGCGTTTCGGGGAAGTTGAGGAGAAAGAAGCGGGACAACGGGGAACGAAGATCCGAGGAGGCGGGAAAAAAGTATGATGGAGGTAAAAACGTGCCGGCGTTAGTGTAGAGTTTCAAAGAAGCCCAGTGCCCTATATTTAGCAGCACCGAAGCCTGGATGGTCTGATTTCGGCGAAAGAAGGGAAGATCCAGAAGCGGGTGTCTTTCATGTAAGCACCCCCCCCTCTCCCTCACACATGCTTGATTAACGAAAAATACAATTGGGACATATGATATTACAGCCAAGACACAGCTGTTGGATGTTTTGTTTATTGTTTGTTGCATGAAATAACTTATCGAGCATGAAAATAACCTATCTCGATGTATTGCAGTGTGACTTAGATTTAGATCGTTGTTAGATTAGTTGGTGAGGCGAAGCATTTACGATCCAACGTTAGGCGTTCTCCACCCGTCTCGCTTGTAGTTTAGTGGGCATTCGTGAACATGTACGTGTAGCCTAGCCTTGAGAGCGTCAGCCGTTTCTTCTTTCTGCCGTTGGCTAAATGCAGTGTCTGGCAGTTACTTCTCTAAACATCGAGCTCCTCACTTGTGAGCACTCGTTCACCTGCCATCAGAAAATGACTAGTAAGGACAGGATGAATGAATGAATGAATGAATGAATGAATGAATGAATGAATGAATGAATGAATGAACGAATGAACGAATTACGGACGAGCATCTGTACTCACGAGAACGACAAGCTTCCGATGACGAAAACGATGAACGATACCACGAACTGCATGATTTCGCATTCTTCGTCTTTCCCAACGGTGCCACACTCTTTCCACTCGCGCGCTTCTCGCCAACGACGCTGACGCAGTGGGCGCGGGTGACGCGCGCGCGCTATGGCTGCGCACGCGGCTGAGGCAAGCAACATTCCGGCGGGTCTGGCGCGTCGGTTCACACGTGCGCGACCCCGCGGGGTTCTCACCTCGGCTCTACGGCGGCGACAAGAGCAGCGCGCCGTAGTCATCGACACGACTCCCGGGTTGTCGCCCTCCGCCGTTCCTCGGCTGGCTTCCCGCCCGGCGGATCGGGAAGTTCAGCCACGCAAGGAGGTCGAGTGTGTGTGCAGTGTGATCGCCCACGCAGATCCGAACGCGTCCCGTTGCTTTTATCCGCGCCGTGGCAGCAAGGCGTTCGCGACCGCAGAAAACATCCGGGGCGCGCGTTTTATGACAGTCGTGCTTGCCGAAGAAGTACAAGTATTTTGTCCCGTATAGTTTATTACGGGCATATACACTTGTTTTTGATGTGTTCGAATATGATACGCACACCTCGTCCGTCGAACCCGTGTGTGCTGCTTTCTTTTGTATTTAGCGGGAAATTTCATTTTGCAAACAACATTATAACTGCGTAGCAGAACTCGTACCACCTGGAGTGACCAATGCGTATTTCTAGGCTTGTATTAGCTTCCTTACTCGCTAAACTTGGCGAGATGTTCAAAGATGGTATAAGAGGAAGTCCTTTCGATTTCGATCAAGCTCGACAGGAAATCGAGCTTGGCGCTAAATGAGCGATAATTCAGACAGACCGGTGAACAAAAAAGGGAAAACAAATTCGCGATTTTCTGTTTGTCAGCTCACTTGTTTGTTAATGCGGATGTTAGGGAAAGCGAGATTTGGGTAGTTACGGCTCCTGTTTGTACGTGTGACCAAGGATACGTGTCTTTCTAAAAGTGAAGCTTTCTTAGCCTGTGCTCCCGCGTTTGGCGTGGCTGCTGGGTCGGTCGGCTGGTTTTTCGGTAGATATATATACAATATATCGTAGTCATAACGCAGATAGGCGTAGGTAACTTCGCGATATAGAGATCGATGTTTCAATGAAGAGAGAGAATGTAAATTAAATGATAGACCGCAATAGACGTTGTAAAGGTTAGTTCAAGCAGGCTATAGGCGACAATTTGTGGCCTCCCCTTCTCGAGGAGAATGTCAGTAGAGATAGTGATCACCAGGATCACGTGTACGAGGTCATGACGCACGATTTGTATATTGCTTTGTCGGCGTTGCGTCGTCCGAAAAGCATCCATCAGCAGCGGCGGAACGCGAACGACAGGTTTAGCTCGCGCCGTTTCTTTGGAAGCGCTCTTGCGACAGCCTTGTATTTTATGCGCTCGTGTCTTGACAACGAGCCCGCGTGACTCGGCACTCATTGGCCTTTGCAGTTGTACTTATTCGGCTCCCTCTTATTTTAATTTTTTTTTCGCTCGACAAGCAATAATTCATCCAGTCGATGCGAGGTCAACGTGGCCTTGCGAACTAGAAATAGAGGCGAGGAAATGTGACAGGAACAGTAGCAACGTAAATGGCGCCCGCTGTTTCCCACTGCGCTGGGTGTAGGCCATAGACAGATGCGCAGACTTAGGTTTCGTGAACTTTGTGGAACGCGTCGAAGGCGGCGTTGTACACCGTGCATGCGCCGGCGTATTCTTTGTGCAGATTCGTCGCCAGATGATCGCGCAGCGTCGCTTGGAAGAATGAGAGCGGAGAGTCTCTCGCCATAATACCTAGAGGGAAATCTGGTGCTACTGCACTGTGGTATGCGTGGCAACGCCGGTATATTGTGACTTCGGATTGGCATCGTTTTCGGAGAGCCAGGACGCCTTGGCGACGCGCCTGGGTAGCACCGTTCCGTCTGTCACAATGACTCGTTTCCTACTAAAACAGCACGTAAAAATGAGTTTTAAGTTTATGATTACACAAAGGCATGATTTGTTTAATTATGAGTACTTCTGGTGGCATGTAAAATTATATGAAACGTAAGAAAGTATCAGCGGGCCTTTAAATTTGGAGAATAGACGACAAGATTGGCGCTCGCTTTGGAACAGTTTGTCCTCTGTTCTTGTTTTTCTCCGTTTGATTATGCACTGCAGGTGAGTAAACTTCACTGAAATATGTAATACGGGTGAATGAAAACCTTTTATGAAGATTTCATTATAAAAATGCGTTATCCGTGTCGCCATATCGACGTTTTAGGCGAATTCTCGTACAACACCAGCCAACACAAACCTCGTATATACCCACGTCATTCCCATGACGGCACAGCTCCCGTTAGAAAACGCCCATAGATGGTGGCGCCAGATTTCCCTCTAGGTAATATAGTGAAAAACTCTATGAATGAGAGCGACGACAAATTTATTCAAAAGGGACACCGGCTCGACCTGCGTGGGCAGGAGGAGGTAAAGGGACTAAGTTCATCGCACTATCGATGCCTTGTATGTGAAGTTGCAGAGCGACGGAACGATCCTCTCTCTGTCCATTTCCGAACAGGGCCAGCCTTCGCATCACGGTGGCCACTTGCTTTCCGGATGGTCACACACTGTAGAACAATTTACACCCTTAAAATGAATAAGGGTGTATATAAAATATTTTGTTGATTACGCTTGATTGGGGGCCTGATCAGCGACGGAAAAGGAAATCACCTGCCTGTATACGTCCACTGGACTGTGGAATGGAAGATGTGTGGCGTAAACTACTGGGCGGAGCGTATAACCACGCTGTGGTTTAGTAGAAAACGTTTATTGTAGAAAATAGGACGAGTAATTTGGCTCCGCTGGCTTGATTTCCGCGGCTTGCCTGGAGTGTGTGACAGTCCTCCGCGCTGCCTTCTCCGAGCTGTAGAGCAAGGCCTCCCACCTCTCTCGCGTTGTGGTGGGTGCGGGTAAGTTTTGGTTTGCAACCTCCTCCAAGTGACTATTTTCCGCTTTGCTTAGTTTCCGATGGGGCGGAACGAATTTAATTCGAGCCCTTTTGTAATATTCAAGGATTGCCGATCGGCTCCAGTTTATCGGTTCGGGTTCCATGCTCGCCTCACTGTCGGGGCGCTACTGGTATGTTGCGTGCGCAGTGGCGACCACGTGGGCGAGTTCATTTCCCCCGATGCCAGTATGGCCTGGTGTCCGGATGAGTTTGATTGCGCCAAAGACCTTTGTTTTTATTTGTTATCTTGGCGGCTGACATGCAGATTCTACCGTTTCGGCAGTTTATATATATATACACGCCTGCATGGAGTCCGTCAGGATGTGGTACGTCTTCCTCACTTGTGTTGATGTGCGCCGCAGTAGCCGTAGCGACGGCTGTTATCTCCTCGGCCTCGCAGATGTTGTAGGCTACGCTATATAACGAAGTGCAAAGTATACGATTGGAGTCGATCTTCAGCTGTGGTGAGGGATATTCAGAGCCAAAAAAAAAAAGAGCAGAACATCACCACCGCTACTGCTGCTGATGTTTATACGAGACCGGAGACAGGTGCAAGATGACAGCGAGGGTAGCCTATCTATCTATAATCATATCGTAGGAAGCCAACAAATAGATACACAAAAGACAGCATAGAGGAAAGTACTTGTACGTATTAATTGAATAGAAGAAACTTGAAATTAATGGAAGTGAAAGTGGATGAAAGAACAACCGGCCGCAGGTGGGGCACGAAACCCACCTCTTCGCATTACGCGTGCAATGCTCTTACCAATCGAGCTACCGCGGCGTCGTTCTTGAACGTTTTCTGCTGGTGGACCAGCCTTCAACAGAGTACATATATATAAATAATAGTATAACGCACCAACAAGGCGACTGCTAGGACTAATCTGACGTTTATTATCATTACTATTTCAGGTACCTCTCGTTTCTCTAGGCCCCGGGGATAATCGAGAAGCCGCGGCCTCCGACGACCAATATAGCACGACGGGGCCAGGCGGCGGTCGATGGGTTTAATTGGAAGCCGGCCCCAAGCCGGCAACGCGGCTTTCCGCAGCGGCCGTTGAGTCGTGTCCCGTGTTGAAGCAAGTTTTACGATCGGAGATGAGCGGCGGTTCGGGGGTGAAAAAAAGAAAGTGAAGCTGAACGGACTCGCTGGAGGCCCGTTATCTCGCCAATGTACTACGCAACGAACCGGCCTAAAATACGCCCTCCGTCCACGCTCTATACGAGAGAGCGAGAGACCCCCGGTGTGCACTGCCGGTGTCTCGCGGCGCGCCTCCCGCCCATCACAAGCCGCCCCGGCGATCGTTCCGGTGCCTGTCATCTCGGGTCGGACACCCTTCGTCTCAGTGGCGCGCTATTAGAGGAACGGGTTGCGCGACCCCCCACCCTACCCAACTAACCGGCGCTGCCACTCTTTTCTTGGCGACCTTTGCCTGGAGACATACAGTGCGCGGCACTCTAAATGGGGACGCGCAGACACGCTGGGCCGAGGGGAAGGGGAGGGGGGGGGGGCGGCGCGTGGGAGTTCGTCGTTCGGCCCGAAGAGACCGCAAGCGTGCCTGTGCGATGGTGGTGCGTGTGTGTGTCTGTATCGTGCGCCCGCTGCGAGAAAGAAAAAGAGCGCGCCCACGCTGCAGGGTTCGGGCTCCGGCCGACGAAGCCCGGCCGGGGCGGCCGTATCGATCGCGACCGTCTCCGAGCCCCGAAATAGCGGGGTCTGCCACGCGGAAGGCTATTTTTAGACCAACCCGGGGCTCGCGTGGTCACATGGCCTCTCCTCTCCCCCACCCTCTTCTGGTGGTGTCCTGCCTGTAGGCTCGGTGTAGCTGCCCGCTGCTCCGGTGCACTTGGAGGAGGAGAGCGGGAACGGCCCAGGGGTTTTGAACGCCGCTACCGCTTCGCGGGCTTCGCTTCTGTATATTTCGCGCGCCTGTGTCCGGGCCCAGCTCTTCTCTCGCCGTCCGTAGCCGCCACGTTCGAGTGGGCGAGCCTGGACTTCCCCGTGAAACGGTCCCAGACTGTCTCTCTGGTAACGGTTTAGTTTAGACCCGCTTAGTCGGGTGTTTGCGTGCGCGTGACGTGTTGGATGGACAGAGAAAGGGTTTGCGCCTCTGGCGTCTTGCGCTTGGTCGCTTCGCCCACGTGCGCGGCGGCCGCGACTCTCGCGAAGAACACGTTTGAAATAAACAAATTTGGCGCTTCCTGGAGAGTCCTCCGCCTCTCGCTTCCTTTCCGCGTCCTCCCTAATTTCGCGCTGTCAGCGTGGGCGGCGAAAGTCGCTTCGCCCACGCGCGCGCGGCCACTTGCGTGGATGGGGATCTGCAAGTGCGCGCGGAAGGAACCGTGCTGAAAAGGGAGCGGCGTATCGAAAGACCGGGAAGAGGAAATGTGCACATGCCATTTCAACGCTGTCATATCGCAGGGATAGGATGGCTTGCAAGTGAAAATAACGGGAAGTAATGAAAAATGTTGCCCAGAAGAGTGAGATATATAATTTAGGAAAGAAGTCTGAAAACAGGTGCGGGTCAGGGAGGATCTAAATGGAAAGAAAAATAGAGGAGTAGCTGCAGTATCCAAGTCGGGCTTGAAGGCCCATCTCGTTTTCCCTCTGCTCGCGCTCTTTGTAGCGACTAGATTTTGCGAAGATCGGCGAGTGACCGTAAATATTGCACCTATATGGACGTCGGAAGAGGACTTTCTTCAGGAGGCCCCTAATCAAAATATGATCAGGGGCCGTATTTTGATTCTTATCTCCGCAGGCGCAATCATGCGTCGATAAGTGCAGTTTGAATCCCTGAAGTTTCATGACATGACAGCGGCGCTTTCTGTGGCCTCCAGCTAACGGACATGCGGTCTCGCACACCGCTGCAACTTCTGCAGTGTCGTGCAATTCACACACACACACACACACACACACACACATATATATATATATACGCGAAAGGCGAAGGTTGAAGACGCTCCTGACAACGCTCGAGCCCCCGCGACCAGCCGCTCGCCATCACCACATAGTCGCCGCTCCCGCTCGCCCCAGCTGCGTCGCTCTCCATCCCCAGCTTACCGTCGCCGCTCTCCGACGGGAAACTAACGGGCAGCTCCTGGAGGTGACGCTGCTCTAGAACACCGGCCTCAAATTCCTCTGCTGACCCTGCCTACTAATCGGAACCTTCTGGACGTGGACGTGGATGGTTTGCCCGTTACAGCACTCATTGACACTGGAGCCCAAATTTACATCTTGAGTGCGGAGCTTCGAACGCGCTTGAAGAAAGTGCTTACTCCTGCTCCGACTCGACTGCTCCAGGTCGCCGATGGTGGAACTCCGGCTGTCCTTGGAATGTGTACTGCTCGTGACAGTGTCGCCGGTCGCCACACGTCCGTTTTGTTTAGTGTGCTTGAACGTTTCCCTCACAATGTGATCCTCGGACTCGACTTTTTGTCCGCCCATTCTGCTCTGATTGACTGTTCCGCCGGTGTTGTACAACTTGACGTATACCCTTACTTGTTCCCATTGACCTTCCTGCTCCAGCTCAGCTTTGTTCCGCGGATTTTATACGTCTGCCATCTTTTGCAGCAACCTTCATCCCTATTTTAGCCAGCCCACCTGTACCTGACGGAGACTATGTCCTTACTCCCGCGACGTCAGTCCTGCTTTCTCACAATGTCTGCTTCCCACACACCATCGTTTCTGTTGCGGACAATCAGACATGTCTTCCCATCCTAAATTTCAGACAGTGCCCGCAAGTAGTTCCTCGAGGCATGTCTCTTGCCACGTTGTCACCAACGCACGAGTGCCACATTTCTGCTCAATCTGTTGCGCCGTCTTCGACCACTGCTTAGTCTGTGCCTTCTGCATCAGTCCCGACCGGGGACTTTACAAAGATGATTGCACCGGACCTCTCAACCCAACAAGCCGCACAGCTCCGTGGCCTCCTCGAGTCCTACTTCGACATTTTCGATCTGAACGATCGCCCTTTGCGTCAAACTACGGTCGTGAAGCATCGGGTAAATACCGGCGATGCAGCACCTGTTCGCAGACGCCCATACCGGGTGTCGCCCTCTGAGCGACGACTTATCCAGAGCGAGGTTGACACGATGCTTGCCAAAGGGATTGTTCAACACTTCTTCGTCGTCTCCAAGACTTTGAGAGACAGTTACGGCACTGCACTTCTCTCTTCCTCTCATCCAAAAATCACTACACACACAAGACCACCATCAGCGTCGTCTTCTTTCCACATTACCGACTGTGACGATATATATATATATATATATATATATATATATATATATATATATATATATATATATATATATATATATATATATATATATATTATTCGTACAACCAAATTATTGACGGGGATTATACTGTTATGAATAGATTTGTGGTCTTAATGTGCAAGACAGCTCTCAACTGTAAGCAGAATTATGAAAGTAGCTCGTGCAATGGCGATGGTGAAAGTACGGACGAGCCAGACAGGGGGCGCCGATACGTGTGCTTATTACACTTTTCGCCATGAGTGTGCTCCTGCCGTTTTTGTTGCACCATCAAAACTGATCGCACTCCTCCGCTGGCGTATCCGCGGTGCTGCAATTCAGTGCTGCCCCAGGAATGAATGACGCTGCACGCGACCGTCATGTGCAGCGGTAGCGTCACAACGTCACAAAATGCATGTCATGCCTGATTACAGCGAGTGCTTCGGGCGGCGTGAAGGAGACGCTGCGACGCCGCGCCAAAAATACGCCTCAGAGCCGTTCACGTGTCATTGCCGCTTGAGCGCGCCCCGATGCCAAGGAGTGCACGCCGTATAGAAGCGAGGTGCCCCATTGGCACACTGAGCCGGTCAGTGTTCCGTTCTCCCCAAGATGAATCACGCAAACTTAGCCTCGCTCTCGCCGAGTGGGCTGCGGGCTAGGGCGCGCTCCTCCCGCGCCCGTTCTTGACCCATAGGTCTTGACCCGTGCTCTGACCCGCGCTCCCGGGGCTCCTTCCCTTCCTCCAATGACCGACCTCGGTTGATGCCAGAAACAAACTCGCACCTCCTCTCTTTCGACGTGGCCTGCTGCACCGCGCTGTTGCTCGGGCAGGCGCGCCAGCAACAACCTCCGCGGAGCAGCAACCCAGCCAGACGCGTTTGGGCCGCTCGTTGTACCCGAGGATGTTAAGGTTGGGGAGGGGCAGCGGTTCAGGCTCCGGGGCCGCTTTCTTGCCGAGAAAAAGGGGGGGAGCCGCGCGGCGCACCACGCAACGCTTGCGGTGACCGTGTGTGAGAAAGAGCCGGAGCACTTCTTCGCGGTGCCATCGGTCGCGGACTATATTTAGAAAAGCTGCGGATACGACGAGCTTTTTCCTCGCCTGGCTCGTCCCTCCGCCTGCTTGTGATGGTGGCAGCCCACGCTTTCGTCTGTGTTTTTTTCGCGTACGCGTATGCGCGGGCCCCCCCCGCTTTCTCGGACGAGTCGTGCGTGCCCGCCTCCAGTGGCCGCCGCCTGCAACGGCGCTGCTCTCTCGCTCGCAGATTCTGTTGTTGTTTCGGGCGCGGCTCGGTGTTGTGCTTCGGAGTTTCTTTCCTTGGATTCGCCCTCTCCTACTGCACCACCCTGCTCGCCCCTCTTTTCCTGCGCCGCGCCTATCGGGAGAACCAGGGGCAGCTAACCTCCGCTCGTATATAACTTTGGCTCACCATCGATTGCGTTTCGAGCAGAGCGCACTATATTTAGACGCCTGTTTGCCGCGGCGCACTCTGCGTATGTGCGTGTACCGAGCGTGTCTCCCCCCCGTCCGCGCCGTGCTTCCCTCCTACTCGCCCGTGAAACCGCGCATCAATTGATATTATTGGCGCGCCGCGCTCTCCCCTGCCCTTGCCGTAAATGGGCTCTGGAAATGGGGAGTGATGGTCCAGGCGGACCGGCGGTGCTCTTGAGCGGCGGTGTACCAGTGTGCCCTCCGGAGTGTTTACGTTGACTGCTTCCCAATCCCGGCGAGGCTCGTGTAGCGTCGGACAAATACTCGGCAAAGCCACTTCGAACGCACTTGTCGAAAAAAAGAAGAAAGATATTTATGAATACATAAAACTCGCTTTCTACAGTGTCGAAATCAGAACAGTGCAAGTTGCTGTAACGATGCTAAGGTGAACGCTTAAAATGGCAAGGAAAGGTACTCGTTCGGAACCGACCGACATCGGAGAAACTGTTTAAAATTGCGGGTCTCGCAGCAAACAACTGAGAGTAAAGGTAGTGCTGGTTTGGTAGTGTAATGAGAGCTGAAAGCTGTGCCCTTAAAAGAATGATAATAAAGACGCAGTGAGATGTGCCTCTGCTTAGGATTGTGGCCGGCTTTCTTGAAGAAATGGCAAGAGAATATCGAGGAAATTTTAGACAAAGATAAATAAATAAATAAATAAATAAATGCAAAGGACGATTCGGTGACTGTTATGGCAAAGCAAGAGAGAGAGAGAGAAAGACAGACAGATACATGAGATGAGAAAGGCAGGGAGCTTAACCGGTAGACATCCAGTTTGCTACCCTGCACTGGGGAAGGCTTAAGAGGACACAGAAATATAAAGAAAAAAAATGCGCACACATAAAAAGAGAGGTAGATTAAAACAAACACATGCACATACAAAATAACTTGGAAGTGTCACAGTCGTTCAAGCGGGTCACTTGAGCTGAGGAACTTCAGCAGCGCCTTCGTCGCCCTCTGGTGGGAAGACCGCATCAGCCGGCACTCTTAAGATCGTTTGCTGAGAAAGCGGCCGGTTGTCGAGGCGTACCAACTCCGTCACGAGCGACTGCCTCTGAGCGCTGTGGCTGCTACAATGACAAAGGATATGCTCTATTTTTTCCTCGCTACCGCAACTGTCACAAGCAGCACTGTCAGCCATTCCGGTGCAAAAAAAAAAAGAAATGATTATAACCCATGCATCAGCCAGGACCATACAGAAAGAAGAAACTCGTAGGAAGCACTGACCGCATTTAGAAATACGCATCCCACTATAGAATAATTATGCGTATTCGCCGTTGTTAGCCTACGCATATATCGGCTGCAGACATAGGTTTATAACCATGCCTTGGTTAGAATCTCCTACAGATCAGCATTGCTCCTTCTGGTACATAGGCTATAAATCTCTTCCTTCAGAAGCAAGAGCATTAGCTGAGATATTTCACCACTGTTCTACACTTGAGCGATTACACGCGGCCGGAGTTGCTGAGGCCGAGGACGTGTCAAGGTACACGCGAGAGCCACGAAATACATAGTTCCTGATTCGTACAACTCGTTGGCCCAATGAAGTCGGCGAGCTGCAGGTCGCCGTTGCGTCGGTCAAGCTGTGCGAAACAGTGATTAGGTGTGATCATCGGTGACAAAGAGCAACCTGACAAGCTGATACTATAAGCCGCGCACGCTGCTTTTCCGCAAGGAGCCCATGTACTGTGGCTTACTTTCACTGTCGTCTATGTCTGCTCGTCGAGCTCTTATCGCCTTTGAAAATGCAGTAAGAATGTCTATAAGCGTTATTTAGACGTCTGTACAGAAAACATGTTTCCATAGGCTTCTTGGTCTGCGCACCCAATACGATTGAAAGTACCCGGTCATAAGTCTTTCGACCATCTCTGCAACATATTGTATATAGTGTTTGCGCATAGTCTGTGAAGTCTGTTCGCAGCTACTATAAGACTTTATGCAGTCAGATGAAACGAATTTTCGTGACGTCTTTCGCCATTTCTTCGACAGTCATCCATTTATCGAGGGTCTGTAAATGTTTTCCTTAGGAGTCCCGTTTATGAACGCTCTGGGACATTCGCTAAGACAGCTCGTAGCCGACTTTTTGTCGACCAATTCGAACGTCAGGTCCCTGCAAACAGCCCTCTTGGAAGTCTACTGGCCGCTCGCTGTGTATTTAGGCCGAAGGAGACAGATTTAACAACTTTTCTATTACATCCTGTACACTTTCTCATCTAGAAAGGGTCGAGTGTACGTGAAAGCAAGTCTCTCTGCTTGGACATCTGTAGGTCGACCATCGGTTTAAGCAGTCTTAATTAGTTTCAGCGATAGAGGGCGAAAAACAAAGAAGAGCGTGACGCAATGTTTCGGCCGCGTTGTCGGCACTGTAGACGCCGAGAACGGAGGTGAGTACGCGATATACCCGCGAATGGTGCCTCCTCGGCGCCCGCGCTCTCTGCCATTCCCTGCATGCGTCCCGATATTTTGTCGGTCGCGCGCGCGCCTCTTTCGGCACGGCGGGTTGCCACGCGGAACCGCCCCCCTCGTGCTCCACTCTGCTGCCGCTGCTTCTGCCGCGCGTTAGCGCGTGACAGACACCCAGACCAACGGCGGCGAGCATTTTATAAGACGACGGAAGGGGAAGAACGAACGAAAGAAGAACGGGCTCGCCTATATTCGTGTGACGTAAGGAAGGTGCGGTCCCTATATATAGTGCCGGGCGTGTGCACCGGGGGCTAAATATACTGTGTGCCTGCCCCCCCCCCCCCAAAAAAAAAAAAGAAAAGAAAACGCCGTGGTGCTCACGGCCGCGCAGTGTGTGCGCGGGTTGGCCACGCGCTTCCTGAGTCGCTGTGCGCATTGCGCGACAAAGAAATGTAAACGAGGCGAAATGTGTGCGGCAACTCCGGCGCGGCCAGCTGTTCCGTCACAAGCGGCCTACTTTTTCGCTATCGGTTGGGCGGGTTCGATGCCGACGTTTCGGAGTCACAGGCAGGCACGTACCTCTCTTTAATACGGGCTTTACTTTCGTTACTCCCTCCCCCCCCCCCTTTCATTTTTTCCTGATTTGTCTTGCCGTTTTCTCTCGTTGTGAATAGTCCGGCACTTGTCGACAGAATTACTGGAAGCGTTCTGATAAGAAAGAAATGCAAATACTTTCGTGCATCTATATTTAGGCGTCGAACAGAACAGGAGGTCCGACACTGCCGATCACTATATTTAGGCGTGCTAGAAGTAGTGTGTAGGCATTAGGCAGGAGCCGCTGCGCTGTCTCCGCGACCTGCGGATGGGACGCTTTGCGCGCCCATTAAGGTATACCGGCTGGAAGTTGCCGTGCTGACGTTGTATTATATATATTCTGTTAAGTGCTTCTGAAGTGCCGGAAACGGCTTACGAAACGTGCTCGCTTTATTTTTAGCCCCGCGGATAGCGCGCAGGGATCCACGTGCCTTTGCGCGAGTGATTAGCTCGGCACACTGGAGAACAGCGGGCTTTCGCGATATCGCCCCGACACTCCGGTTGGCGCCGGTCGTTGTTCACTCGCCCCTGCGTGAGCCTATAAGGAAACCCCAAGCACAGCATTGGCTTCCTTTTTCTTTCGTTATATATATATATATATATATATATATATATATATATATATATATATATATATATATATATATATATATGTGTGTGTGTGTGTGTGTGTGTGTGTGTGTGTGTGTGTGTGTGTGTGTGTGTGTGTGTGTGTTTTGTATGCGTTGTCACGACATCGTGTCTCGATTCTGTAAAATGTCTTACGTCACGTACCACTGCTCGTTGTCCACTAGTAAGCGATTGCAAGAGGGGCATAACTGTTTAAACAGGTAGCGTTAGTATGACAGTGTACAGGCGTTGTTAGTTTAAGGATGAAAAAGGGCAAACGCAATTCCACATCAAAGAACATCAAAAACAGCTTGCGCACCTTTATTTCTGGCGATAAAGAGTACATTTGTATACAAGAAGACAATGAAATATTACTTGCATAAAGATAATGAGTATGCCAATTAATTAATTTATTATTGGTTTCCTGCAGTACCTACAACTAAAGCCTCGCTGTAGGATATCAAAAACAATATCTATGAGCTTCGAGTTTTGTTTTTGTTTTTTTACCCTTAAATCACTATTATGAGGTATCGAAATACGCATAGCGAAAACTACGCGTTAGGCTTTGTGAGATTAATGGGCAGCAAACTGTTAGCTCGCCCTCCGTGTCGCCGCAAAGTCTACCACTCGCGGTATCTGCACTCATGTACATTTAGGCGAGTGGGCTGTTTGCTCGCCACCTTTGAATAGACGCGTCTCAGGTAGTATTCGTGCGCATGGCACGTGCAGGGTGTCTTTTTTTTTTTCTAGCCGCACCAAATTTTTTAGAAATTGCCTATGGCAAATAGCGCAATTCTAACCCTTGATCTAAATTACTGAGTGATGGGGCCATTACTTCTACGAGAAATCAAAATGCGTAACTTGAATGATTAACGTAAATACACACTTTATATATTTAGTTAATTACTTAATGGCACATTTTTCGATTACCAATTTTGGCTAGTGAGTACTATGCAAGGCATATTGATTTAGAATGAATTTTCAGGACTACGCTAGTTTCGAGATATTAATTTTCAATGTGACCGACGAAATGTATTGGCGTTCCAGTTACTTTAGCGCTTCCATGCATAGAACAGCGTTTTCTTAAAAGGTAAGTGGAACAACAGTGGATCTTTACCGCAATCGGGACGGCGCACTACGTATACACGTCACTGTACGTAGGTGTTTGTTGTTGTGATACCCAGTGGACGTCAGAGATATTCGTTGAATAGCGGACCGTACCCAGCGGAACATCGGCCCACGAGAACGGCCAGATACCAACGGGAGAGTCGTTACAGAAAACGGTTGAATTCGTCAAGGATGTTTCACATCGCAGTTTATAACACAGTTCATAACGCGAGCGCTCGTGTCTATGTCTGGTGCCAATTGTCACAGATCTACCCTTGTATGTCGCCTTCAAATCTTACCACGTACGGGCTGACAGCGTGTCGTAGCGTGCTCGGCAGGCGTACGCAAGTCGAATGAACGCTCGACAAGATGTGTTTTGGCCGCGTTCGGGGCTTCGTGTAGGTGCTGCATATGTCGTATCACACGCACCGACTGACACGGGCGTCCGCGTAATACAAACGGGCGGGGTCCATGCATGATTCACGAACGCCCTTCCCGTGGAAACAACAATGCATGCCACGTGCAAGCGGTGTCTGAACGCGACGGAACTGGATTTGTATTGCATGAGACATCCTGTCGACGCAGAAACTTTTGACACTCCCCTGCCGGTCCAGTGGCTCCGGACGCCCTCCGCGCCGCGCTGAAAGGGGAGGGCGCGCGCTTCCCCGGCGGAGCGTGCAAACGCGCAGTGTCGTTTTGCGACGCGTTTCGCCACGCGCTTGCCGTCATACTGCGCTGCGTCGTTATGGCGACACCGGGCTGTCAGAGACGAGCTCCTCCCGTAATGCGCGCTCCGATTCTCGAAAACACGCTCCATATACACATGTACTTTGCGTAAAGCCGAGTGTGCTCCACTGCCTCACTGACTTCCATTCGATCCAAGCGCGGCTCCTGTCATGTAGGTTTATGCTCTGTGGGCACATATGTGGCGGTTCATGTGTATACGCTGCTCTTATGTGTGGGTATTCCAAAATGTTCTGACTGTTGAGATACGCGGAGATAGACGTGGAGATCCTTAAAACATACTCCGCTTTTCGCACGCGTCACGTACGGCCGCGTGTCTCCGCGCAGCCGTTGAGGATGACGCAACCGCGAACCTGGTGCCGCCGGTTTATTCATAGCGCCCTGCGCCACCTCCCCGACGGTGACCGTGCGGTGGGAGAACTCGGGCACGTTTCCACGAATGTCCGTTTTTACTCTGTGCGCGCCTGAAGGGAATGCGTAATTATTTCGGTGCTCCCGACGTTGCGAAACGTCGCACGGACGCCTTCGTAGCGTACGTAATAGGCTCGTGCAGTAAAACAAGCACGAACGTAAAACTAAAAATAATCGGAATCTCTGTCGCCTAACCTGGATCGGCACGTTGCATCGTCGGTTGGCGGCAACGCGTCCTCTCTGCGGCGCTTTATCGCTCTCAGAACGTCACCATGACATCACGCGATTGCGAGTCCGAACGTGTGTGGGTGGCCAAGGTGGTCGAGAGAGCAACAGAGGACGCACGTATGTACCGTTTGAGAAAAAACTGGGCTAATTATGCGTTATGGTGGTCCTGCCTGTTGTGAACTTTAGATGCCGCAGTCGATTACAGATACAGAGACGTGTGCGCGCGCATCTTGGCAGAAAGCGTTAGCGGCCATTAGCGCCACAATCACGGGATTGTGATCTTACGGCTTCGCCGCGTTGTTCTCTTTGTAAGGAAATTCCGCGCTATTAAGCATCAGTTTGGACGAGTTCGACGAGTAAGCATTGCAGTCCCGCGGCGTAGAACGCCTGTAGCACAGGCTTTTGTTAGGTGTCATAACCGATGGGCAGTACTACAGCGTTCCACAGCCGCTCAAGCTTTGCGACACCTTTAGCAAAAGTGAGGGGGCTTTCGTCCTTAATGGCGGCATGTACACGTAACGGACGTCATGCCCAGAGCCTCAAACATGAATTTCCTTGAAATAATTAAAAACATGTTCGCCCGGTTACACGTACGTGTCTTGTATGTCTATAAAGTATGAAGCGTACTACGCAAATTAACATAAGAGATACACATATAAAGTGCTGTTCAAGGGTCTGAATAAAACATCGTTCTAAACCTATCAACAAGAATACCCCCTTCCCCCCGAATCCCTAATTTGGGTTAGTGACAAAATAACACCTGCGCATTCCTTACGCTTGTTTCCGCCAGCGTCCTGTGAGGCACATAGCTCGCTACATCGATCTGATTTCCTTTCCCGTTTTTCCGTTTGGTTACGTGGTGCTCTAATTGCATCTTAATGGCACAACATCGTAAGCTCTGCTGAGCCGCATCTCCATGAACGCGATCCAGCGACGTCGACTACATAACGCGATCCACGTATGACGAAGCGTTCAATGTCAACTCCAGCCGCTTCAGAAATTCCGTTATACGGCATAGCTGATTGCTTAACGGGCCCTGCCTGTCTTGCGTGCACGTAGGTATGCAAACAAACGGTGCATGCATATTCGGGAAGCACGCGGGTCCCTCTGGTTTATCGAGATGACGAGATAACTCGAAAGGGGCGATCGGATCCGAGAGGTTTCACTGTCCTCCGCGCCTGTGACTTCTCAATCGCGCTCGTTGTGTGTCCATTTGCGGGCAACAGCCGGCGCGTGCTCACGCGTGTGGATGCGTGCAAATCCGTCGCTGACCGCCGTCGCAAGAGCGCGCCAAGGCCGCCGCCTTCTGCCCGCAGCCCGGACGACGGCGATGATGCGGGGCCGCCCGCGCGCCGCGTAGGGTCAGGAGGTGTTATAAATAGCGCGCCGGCTGGCCTTGGCGCCTTGCTCGTGCCCGCGTGCGTGTGTGTACGCTGGACTCGGCTTCCCATTGGACGACTCGGGGATGCCCACTCTGCATCGCTCGAGCCCCTGGCGACGACGGCACGCGAACGACGGAAAAGGGGACAAAGGAGATCGAGAGGGCGCAAGCGGGCTTATTGAGTGTCGGCGGCTATGCGCACACCCCAGACTTCTCGGTTATTTCGTGCGCAGGGCTGATGTTTTGGTACCGTATTTCTGAAACTTTAGCATATTTAAACTCCCCCGGGTTTAACATCCCAATGTTGCACTACCTCCCAATTTTACGCCTGGGTGGAGGACTCCGGATTAATAGTGGCCATTTCGCGTTATTAAACGTGTACCTGAGCCTTTACAAGGGAAGGGGACGCACTCTAAGGTGCCAAAATAAAGAGGGGGTGGAATTACCTCTAGGGTGGTGGAATTACCTCTACCTGCTGGCAGAGGTAATTGAAGAGGGCTCAAAGAGGAGATATATATTCGTCCATGCAGTGAGCATGAAATAGACTGAAGAAGAAGAAAAAGCTTGATTACACGAACATTTTTTGCATCACGCCCTTACGGATGCGTGGCCTTCGTAGCCGGGATTCGATCCCGCGACTTTTGGTGTTCAGCAGCAGGAAAAAGAAGGTTGATGCAGGAACGAAGGAAGGGGAGGGCTGCATGCCGACGTGTCTAGCGCGCGGTATTTATGTTTCCGGCGCCCGACACCAGCTGTTACAATATATAGAGTAGCGACGTATTTTCCTTCTATAGCAGTATAGAGTAGCTTATGACTGAGCCACAGGTAACACATCCAGAGAGTTCAAGATGTGGCTGAAAAAACGTGACATGTACTAATACGCGGCGTAGTCGTTTGAACATGTACAATCGGCTTATCTTTTTCTAGTGCTGTAGTGTTGGTTATAAATGGTGCATTATTTATTCCACTTCTGTGTAAATATAGCGTAAATGTGGGTATGTGTAATTTGTCGTAGCTATAGCTTATCTTTGTACACTTGTGTATAAACACCACTAAAGCTTGTGTTTGTGTATAATATTTATGTTTAAATAGAGATAACTGTGTGTGTGTGTGTGTGTGTGTGTGTGTGTGTGTGTGTGTGTGTGTGTGTGTGTGTGTGTGTGTGTGTGTGTGTGTGTGTGTGTGTGTGTGTGTGTGTGTGTGTGTGTGTGTGTGCGCGCGTGTGTCCTCTGAGTGGTGAGTGCGCTATGTGAACTACGTTAAAGCCACTGCCAAGCGCAGTAACTGCGTCAGGGTGCGGTATTCATTGCGCCCTCGCGTTGAAGGGCGCCCTCGCGTTCCACTGATTGTTTCAAGTTGCAGCAGTTTCCTCTCGTCGTGCAAACTTTGTTTTGCTTGTGGCAGCGAATGTTGCGCACGGAATCGTCTCTTTGGGAGCAGTTAGCACAAGCATCATTTGGTGGACGACACAGCGGGGATTTGCCCGCGTATATGTATACCGTCGAGATTTCTCATCTTGCGACGTGCTCTCCCGCCCTCCTGCGGGGGCGGTGCTGCGTTTTGAGCGCTTCGTACTCGTCACAATGGCCGCAATGTATGCATGCAATCGGGCAGTTTTCCTTTCCAGCCGGTAAACATTAAGCATGGCCTTGATCTGCTCGCAGTTCTTCGAAAGCGTCCCCCATTCTGCCAGCTGCGACCTCTGCAGTTGACTTTTCTGCCTCTTTCCTTTTTTTTTTCTTTTTCTTGAGACGAGCTGGCTGAAACGTTTATTGTGTGTCGTCGCAGGCTAAAAATTACATGAAAGTTGAATTTGAAGTTACTTGAAGTTGAACTGCTATATAAAGAAAGAAGGCGGCTCTGTGGAAGGTCTACAGTAGGACTTTCCTTTTTTTTTATGCTTGCTATATACAAACATTATGAGCAACCTATATATCTATGGCCTTCAAGGTACCGTCGATTTGTGTCTCTAGACTTTCCTAAAAGAGCTAGCTTTAGAGCTCTGTGAATCACCAATAGACCGGACCCCCCCCCCCCCCCCCAAAAAAAAAGAAAAAAAAGAAAAAGCAAAACGGAAGATGGAGGCTAAGTAATAAAAGCGGCCCAACACGTAAGTGCTCAGCCTAGAGCCAACGTTCTTTCATTAGGCCACTGTTTGTTGATCAGTATACCGTATACAGAATAAACAGACAATGCTAAGCGCAGCGTTATGTAGACAGTATGTAATCTTTACGTAGATAAGAGTAAATCTATATACGGCTATGCTGTTTACTGGAAGTCTGCGGGCCGTCCATACAATCCGTAATTACTTTGTTTAGCGCAAAACAACGGACGCAAGAGAGACGACAGGACATAGACGCTACTCTCAACTGACGTCATTATATTGCGTCACTTCTTTATAGAGAGCAGAATCTAGAGGAACATGCGCAGAACATGTGCAGGAACAACCAACATCCCAACCCGCCGTGGTTGCCCAGTGGCTATGGTGTTGGGCTGCTGAGCATGAGGTCGCGGGATCGAAATCCCGGCCACGGCGGCCGCATTTCTATGGGGGCGAAAACACCCGTGTGCTTAGATTTAGGTGCACGTTAAAGAACACCAGGTGGTCGAAATTTCCGGAGTCCTCCACTACGGCGTGCCTCATAATCAGAAAGTGCTTTTGGCACGTAAAACCCCCTAATTTAATTTTTAATCAGCATCCGATCACCAGAGCGCACTCGTGTGACAGAATAAAAAAAAAATATATTCAGCGCTGTACAAGGTTAAAGGGACACTAAAGCGAAACAATATATCAGTTTAGACTAATTAAGCATTGCTTGAGAACCCTGCAGGCAGTCATTTAAAAAAAATAGTTTGATTATTAGATGAGAAAATGAAGGTCCAAGTATCAGTATTTGAATTTCGCGCCGAAACCCCAGCGCCGGTACGTCAGCGTGACATCAGGGATTCTAAAGTGTGTTTTCGTATTTGAGACACGTTGGCTGAATAAAGGTTCCCGAAACTTGCCATGTTTAATATTTGGTTTCTTTAGAACGCAGTGTAGTCAACCTGTACCGCTATATATAATTAGTAGGCCCTAGAAGATGCCATCAAAATCCAAGACGTCAAAGCCCCCAGGTGCGGTAACTTGAGTAGGCGTCGCCACCCGTATTTCGTTCTTGCGTTTTTTCTGGCTTACCAAACGTCTTATCGTTGTAAGAGTGGTGTTTTTGGTGTTGTAGAACGGTAATTTACTGATGCAGAAGAAATACTTCTTCCCTTTAGTGTCCCTTTAAAGAAGGCACACTAATGAGTGCGCTCTGGGGATCGGATGTTGGTGGGTCCTACACATGGTGCTCACTGCGCATGTTCTTCTAGATTCTGCTCTCTATAAAGGAGTCAATGATGTCAATTGAGAGTAGCGCCTATGTCCTGTCGTCTCTCTTGTGTCCGTTGTTTAGCGCTAAACAAAGTAATTATGTATTCGCACCGACTAGCCCGCCAACGCATGGTACTGAACTATCGTCCATACAATGTTTGAACTCATGCTTTGCAACAGATGTGCGGTAAAGCTTTCTTCCTTTTTTTTTCGTTGTCAAGATATTTGATGCAGCACTATCTCTTTCCCGCCTGCTCGCGTGTGTCGCAGAGAAAAAAAAAAAGAAGAAGAAAGCGTGTCTCTTCCTCTCTTTCTCTCTCGTGGTCACGCCACGAAAAGTCGCCCCCAGGTCCGTGCACGACTCTTCCGAGAGGAGATGTTCCGTCGAATGAGACCTATACAGGAAAGGATGCAAGAGTGAGCGAAGGACGGGGGGGGGGGGGGGGGGGGGGGCGACACAGAGAAAATACTCCCTTTATTTTTCTTCCCCGTGGATTTCCGGACGCGCGCACCGGGCCGACGGGCTGGCCGGGTTGCGTTTCGGCAACAGCAGAAGCGTTACGAAAATAGCGTCGCTTCTTCTTGTCTTCCTTGCCAGTCACGCCGAAGCGCATTTCTTTAGAGCCGTGCGTGTAGCCGTACGGGCAGGAGCTCGGCGCAATTTTTTGTTTAACTTTACGTTTCTCTCTCCCTCGTCGGATAGCTCTTTTCTCGCCCGTTTCTTTCAAGCCCGGCTGGCAGAAGCTGGCGGATCGCGCGCGCGGCCCGGCGCCCGATACGTGACCGAAAATACAAGGTTCTCGGGGAAAAACGGAAGCTGCGCCGCGGGGGCGTGCATCCGCGCTCTGTGTGCCGAGCAAGCGGTTGCTCCGGAACGCACGCCTGTCGTGGAACGTCCGCCCCCAAAGACCGCACGGAACGTCTCCTCTCGCGTCGTGGCTCCGCGAGGTTCTTTTTTTAATGACCGTTTCCTGCGACAGTCTCCGAGAACCGTCGCCGCAACTAGACAGTTCCTGCGCGCGCTCATTTAGAGGAAATCTATCGTCGCAAGGTCAGCGACATGCTGTTCTCCCCTTACAGTTGAGTCATGGAAGATGAAAGGATATAGTTGGAATCAAGCGAGATAATGCGAGGAAATCTGTGATTCCGCATGCTCGGCGCGTATGAAGCTTGCGCGGAGATGCACAGACAAAGAGCGGAGACGCTCCCTCACGTTCTTATAGCCTACTTCATTTTTCATTTCCTTTTTATTTCTACTCTTGCCATACAAATTATCAAACACTGACTGAACCCATAGCCAGAGGCTAGTGTGGGGTTCAGAAACATATATATATATATATATATATATATATATATATATATATATATATATATATATATATATATATATATACAGGATCCGCCTTGTTTTTTGTTTTTCGTTCACGACGGCTCGCGTGGTTGTTTCGCACACACAAATGTGCGTCCAACGCGAACTGTCGAAAAGCTTCAAACTTTCCTTTCGTTCTCCTTTCCTCTCCCTCTCCTCTCTGCTGGTTGCTCTTGTAGTGTCAGTGTTGCGGTGCTAGGTTACTTCTCGAACCTGACTCCATATCGTAGCGTGGCGGAGACTTCAGGTTGAAGAAATCAGAACCTCGGAAGTTGGGTAAAACAACAGGTTTACTGACACTTGGACAAAACTTATTTACATCGTTGAGGTAAAACAGAAAAAAAGTCAAATGTTTAGCAACGAGCGTTTAAATGAGCCTCGTTTCCATGACCCAGAACACCTTGTTTTCTCTCCGCACCGTCATTTAACACCTCTATTCCAACGCTATCCCCTGGCGGCAGCCATCACACGCAGGTCACCACCGACTAGGACGACAGCCAATGAAGAAGCACATACAACACTGTCGCAGACGGAATATCTGACGAAATGACCTGCAAAACGAAAAAATAATTATGTCCTGGTTCTGTTGTAAGCTGTGGGATGCGGCACGTTTACAACGAAGTGGCCCTTATAAGGAATTATTTCGGAGGCTTCAGTCACTTCGTTACAAAGGCGTTCAAATGTACTCGTCATCCTTCGGTAGGCCCGTTTCAAAGCGAGCGCCGGCTTCTGCGTAACGTCGTACGTCCTAAGCGACGTCACAGTGATCGCATCTTATGGACATGTGATGTAGCCAATCCACTGGATCCATTTAGCTTATTAGTTTACTCTGACAACACATCCTAAAACCGTTGTTTCTATTTAGGGGGCTTGTTTCGGCCAGTACCATGTCGCTGCTGCTGATGGTTTGTAGCCAATGTACCCATTGCGGCAGGCGGACTGTATATTACTCGCCTAGCCGACTGCGTGACAGTATCTCTTGGCGCCACTGAATCGGGTTTTTGTCCACGTTACTACGATCACTTCATGCGACTGTCTTCCTATGAAACGAATATATCCATTGTTCTCTCACTCTCCCTCCCACACATGCATTTAGCTTGCGTCTAGATATCCATCACACCACAAAAAAAAATACCGAACTACCGACTCAATCTGAGAACGTCAGCCCTCTCGTTCGTGACAGAGATCAAGAGCGTGCGAACGAGACAAAAGTAAACGACTGTACCCGCGAAGCGCTGTGATTGATTACTCCGGAATTGTTCTATTCGTTCTACACATCTTCTAATGCAAGTCTAGTGTGAGGCGCAGAAAGAGGAAAGGTCGACCGTTCTCGGCACCATGCTATCGTTTTGCCATTCATATAGGTAACGATTAAAACACGTTACGGCAACCACTTCTTCCAGCACTGATCTTAACCTCTAAACATTCGCAGTGAAGAAGGAAAAGGCGCACGCGCAAAACGTTTCATTGATCGTTGATGTCGCACCATACCGCGGCAGCGAAGGCCTTGTTTCTCTATATATTCGTTGCGTGGGGGTCGCTGGTAAACAACTACTTGGAAAGGGGCGAGGCATGCTTTTGAGGACAAGAGGCAGCGCGCAAGAACGGAGGCGTGCTGGAGCAGTTTAATGTCATATTATCGAGCTACTATATGCGGCCCTCGGCCTTCAGCGAAGGGCTATTCTCGGCTTCTCGAGACACGCAACAGAACAACAAGCAGACGCGCTTGCGCCCGCAGACTGTGAAAGCGAGCGTGTGTGGGTGGATGGTGGCAGGCCACGCGTGCCTGCCCCCCTCCCCCTTCTCTCACCCTCGTTCGCCACCACTAATAGGCTTTAGCCGCGCTGCGCGCGAGTTCTCTCTGTCCGTGCCGGATGCGTGGGCGTGCGGTGTCGTCGAGGGAAACTTGGCTCTTTCGAAACACGCGGCGTTGTAGCAACGGCTCCCCCCAGCCCCCTCTGTCCTTCGCTCTCTGACGCAGCCCGTTTCGCGCAGGCCGATGGCGGATCGATATGCGTACGACTCTCTCCCTCGTTCCGTTGCACCCTATCCGTCACTGGCGTTATTTTATTTCCTCGTCGCTAGCGAGATATGCATGTGCCGCCCTGAGCTGCTTTCCCTCTCTCTCCGCTCCTCTCCGGGCTTCGCGCGTTGCGTTTACTGCGGTTCGGCTATATTTAGACTCACTCGCCAGCTAGTGCGCTCTGGCTGGCTTAAAGCCCCTTGGCTGTACTGAGTACGACATCTAACGAGCGAGTCTCTCGTGTATCCATCCTGTGCGCGCACGAGCGAGCGATTGAACCGCGCATGCGCAGTGCGGAGGCGTCTGCTACGGCACGTGTGAAAGAGCCGGCGCGCCCTCGCGCGTCGACTTAACCGAGCGGACCAATGGCAGCGTCCGACTCCAAGGTCACGCTGTTGCTAAATTGGAACTGCTGTGATTGGGCCATGTGCGATGCGCGCTGTTTCAAAATAAAAGGACACCAACGCCGCCGCGTTCCCGGCTTTACTGCAGTGACCTATGTATTTCTTTTTCACTTCTTTCCATCGTATTATCTCGCATTTCTACGTATACGGTAACTTGCACTTTGTTTTTCGATTTGCTCCCGTTCTCTGCCGAGCACTGTAAAGACGTTGTCATTAGCGGTGTCGCTGCTCCTTTTGGCGTTCCAATATTTATTGTTTTAACCGGACCTCAAGGAATATTTGTGCCATTATATTTGTCTACGATTGAGAGTTGGAGCACATCCCACGTAACCTTACTTACAGTATCGCCCGAATTTTCGCGAACGTTTCTCGTGGACGTTAACACGTTGAACATAACATTAAACGGGGCGGAACGTTAAAACACTGACAGAGATAGATAGATAGATAGATAGATAGATAGATAGATAGATAGATAGATAGATAGATAGATAGATAGATAGATAGATAGATAGATAGATAGAGAGGGAGAGAGAGAGAGATTTAAGTGCACCCCATCGTCTTCAACCCGTGCACTGCGAAACAAACTTTTTCATTGCCTATGACGATTGTATCGCCTGTATGTTCTTTCTCCCCCCCCCTCTCTCTCTCTCTATTTGTCATTCATCGTGTTTATTCATGCTAACGACACGGCTACGACGAACAGACTATAGGGCGAAGCACAGGTGCCTAGCGAGCGACAAACGCTTTCCAGCATCGATCGTGACGGGACGCGAGCTTTTCGTTGCTGGTGACAAACGTTTATCTGAACTTTTACCGAACCCGCGACGTACCGACGAACATGTGCCGGCCGTGGTTCTGAAGGGCCGCTCCTTCATGTGCGCAAACAATCGTCATTGTCGCGTGCTGCCCTCTCCTGTATGCCGTGTCGCCGATGAACACTTCGACATGTTCCGTAACAGTAGTGAAGCGTCTCCCTCTCTCTCTCTCTCTCTCGATACGAATGCAGACACTTCGTTTAAATCGATGCGACGTTGTCAGGATCGGTGTACACGAGTATTTCACTCCTTGCGCGATCAATACTCCCCGCTTTGTCCTTCGCTGTTGCGGAGAACATTCTTTTTCTTCAACGATAATTGTTGTGATCAGCAGCCTGACCGTTCTCATAAACGCGCGTGAAAATTTGGCCTTCTTCAAACGCTTTCTAGTTAGTAATCTGTTTTACACCGCTCACCATGTGCCTGCTAAGTGACTAATCTATCCACCTTATTATATTTCTGCCCCTCTGAAATACGTGTTTTTGTTTTTTTCACCTGTAGATGGCCATTCTGCAGCGATGATCTCGTACAGCTATATGTCGCAAGCCTTTCGCAAACCACATGTTATATTTAATTTCAGCTGGAATGCCATCAATACGAGTGTGTTCTCGTGTCTGTGGTTAAGTCACTATATAGCCTAATGATGAGCTAAGTTCTCACTTGCTGTCAGGCGGTTAAGTGCCGCTCTTTGCCACATTTGTCATATCTACTTTATTCGTCAAATCATGTCCTCGTTCTGCGCAAGGAAGTAAATTTAAACTTCTCACATGATCAGACGAACGTTCGGACAAGTTTGTGAAACATCGTATAGCTGTCTAGCGCGCGTATACCCACTATAGGAAAGAAGGGACACACGCGAATGGAACATTGTTGTCAATATAATTTTATTAGACGATGCATGCACATGCAAACACACCATTAAATCTACCTTTAGGCACTCGAACATTGGCCGGGGCTGGGGCGATCCGTTCACGTCTAATATGTTTTACCTGAATTAACTTGATTGTGTGCATTGTACGAAGAGTCAACGCACTTGGACACCGGGATGGGCTGTGTTTACAATGTGGTGCTTTAAATTAGGCGTTCGATCGAAATATGAAAGTCGTGGCAGCCTGGTGTTGTTCGACGCAGATGCTTGTGTCGCGCGTGCGTTGCTGTCACGCCTCGCCCTGTATGGTTTGATCGCCCCATAACGTTCTTTCTCTCTAATTATCGCTGCACTCTCTCGCCCACTGCTTCGCATTTTTACGCCGCACCGGGTCATCTGGGCTCGCCGTTGTTATCGCAGCCATTTACGTTCGTTGTTCTTATTACTACATAGCGTGTTCATGTTTGCGTAGCCTAGCAGCGGAACACTGACTTGAAGGCCGGATTCTTTTTTCGAGCGCGCTCGCGGAACTTGTTGATGCGTCCACATGGTAATGAACTACTACTTGAGGGTGCCGTGCCCGTTTCAACATATCTCCCTCCCCGAGAGCACTCGATGCCCTTCCATACCCTCGCCCACTCTCATTCTCGCCGCTGCGCTCTCTCGTCGCCGTCACGTGCTCCATCTCCGTGGCGGGCGTTTCCCAGAACCCGAGGCGAGCGCCCAGGTTCCCGAAAAAAGCCCGCTCATATTGATTGGCGGCGGCACCAGCAACAGAGCGAAGGAGAGGGCGCAGCGCGAGGCTGGAGGGGGAGGGAACGCGGCGCGTCCGGGCCTCCTCTCGGCCCGAGCCGCGGGCATGCACGGGGCTGGCGATCCGCCGTGTTTACCCCCGCGCGACTTTGGGTCTCCCGTGACGGAGAGCGGGACGCTTTCAAAACACCCAACTGCTTGGGCGGGAAGAAACGAGGGAAAATGTGTGGCTCGCCTGGCGCGCTGTCCTCTGGCCGTGTGCGCGTGCGCGCGTCGCGTCGTGTCCACGCGTGGGCGACACCGACACTCGGCTCGGCGAGCTCACTCACTGCTGTGGCTGGCGATTTCGTGACATATCGCCGCATGTTTGGTGCAGTAGCGCTCGACGCGTCGAGCCCTCGCTATCAGCATGAATTGAAATATGCAAGCTGGGTGTAGATGCGGGAAATAACGAGGACATCTTTCGTGCGTATAGTTGGCCGACAGGATGGTGATGTGTCAGCTGCATTAGACGCTCTCTTAATGTGATGCGACGTCCAGACTCCGTGTCGGGGCCTTTAACGACGCAGGTGTCACGCACGCGGTGGCGAATGTGGAATCTCGAGGACGCGTTACCGTTTAATCCTTTACATTTGCCGTATTTCAGTTTACGTTGGCAGTGGACTCCAGCTCAAGACGGCCCTCTTGGGGCACTTCGTCAGTAAGCTTAATCGTTACTCATAGAAGTGATTGGCACGTGCAAGCGTCGCTTGCTTTGATGTTTGGACATCACGCCGCAAGAGGCCGCGAGCCGACAGGTGTCTGATGAGTTGAGGCTGGAATCCATTCGCGTTATTTATCTTATGGCGTGAGTGCTTGTTGAAGACTTTGCATTGGAACATTGGTGTGTCTTTCCTCCAGCTGCTAGTTTACTTACCAGTACCGATTCGCTTATTTGATTTATTCTTCTAGCCGTTCCCTTTCAAGGCAATACCTTCTCCTCTGTCTTCCCTTCGTGTTCCTTTCACCTCGATCGTCTGCTTTCTATTACTATTTCCTGCTTTTCCTGCTCCTACGAAGGAGGCTTCTCCACAGGCAAATATATTATGCAGTGAAGCAACCTTTGACGAGGCTTGCCGCTTTAGTTTTGTCTGGGTTGCTTGACGTAGAATCGGTGTTATACCTGCAGATTTTCTGTCTCGGAGTGCCATTTCGCCGCTGTGTTCGTTCGCAGTTCTAACCGACGTTGAATTTCGAATACCTCCTGCTTTCATTTCTGAAGAAAAAGAAAACGGAAGTCTTTCGACGCCTTCAAATTTCTTGACCTCACTGTGGCCTGAAAACGACTCAAGAAACTTCGCAGTTCTGTAGAGGTTCATATTTCACGCCATAAATGGTAAAATACTGATCACTTTTGCCCCTTCAGGCGGGCTCATTGTGTACAGCGCTGAGCAATAAGCAATGGAGTTCCTTCAATTTTTTCGTTAAAGCAACTTGCAATACCGGTTTACATTCTTTCAACGGAGTACTTGTAGAGGGCCTATTGAATATCCGCATAATATTTTGCCTGAGTACTTTATTTAAAACAGAGCCCCCCCCCTCCCCCTTGCCCTTGTCTTCCCCTTGCCTCCTATGTGACATCTGATCGCTGTAAGTTTGAAAAGTAACAGTTCTATAGGATCAAGGAAGCAAAGGTGATTGCTTAACTTATGCATCGCCGCCTTTTTTATGATGTCTGACTATGCATATATTGCAATGTGAAACCATGGTGACAGCCTTTCTTTAGTTTGTTGAGTGTGTGCTGACATTGAAAAACACTGACGCTGCATGTATCCTAAAATTTATCCTGTGATGTTCTCTTTCTTTTCGTTCTGATCACAGAAAACCTGGGGTCCCATCATACTATGGAAATAAATCCTCCATACAGCAACCTTCAAAGAAAAGGTAAGGCGGAAAAAAAGTTATCACTTACCCGCCGTGGTTGCTCAGTGGCTATGGTGTTAGGCTGCTGAGCACAAGGTCGCGGGATCGAATCCCGGCCACAACGGCCGCATTTCGATGGGGGCGAAATGCGAAAACACCCGTGTACTTAGATTTAGGTGCACGTTAAAGAACCCCAGGTGGTCGAAATTTCCGGAGTCCTCCACTACGGCATGCCTCATAATCAGAAAGTGGTTTTGGCACGTAGAACCCCATAATTTTAAGAAGTTATCACTTGATTGTTAATGTTCTGGCTTATTTTTATCCTTTCTTGTGTTGGGGTTGTCCTGCAAAAGTGGAAAAAAGAAAGGGTGTTCGCTTTTGTAAAGATTCTGTCGCATTTCAAGTGATGACTGCTGCAGAATCCTATTGTCTGCTGTGTCTGTTCAAGAAGAATAAGGTAGCATAACATTTAGGATGTTGGATGTTCATGACACCTCACTGATTGCCCTCACCCCCAAAATTAAATAATGGGGTTTTACATGCCGAAACCACGAGCTAATTATGAGGCATGCCGTAGTAGGGGTCTCCAGAAATTTGGACCACCTGGGGTTCTTTAACGTGCACCTAAATCTAAGTACACAGGTTTTTTCGCATTTCGCCCCCATCGAAATGCGGGCCGCCGTGGCCGGGATTCGATCCCGCGATCTCGTACTTAGCAGCCCAACACCCATAGCCACTAAGCAACCACAACAGGTGCCCTCACACCCATTGCTTCATGCTCCACAGTGGCATTCCTTGGCTCCATAACGCTTGGTACATTGCTACTAAGCCTCTCAAACTAAATATGGATTAGAATATAAGGAGCAGTATTTTTATACACTTGATTTAGTACTTAACCCAAGTGGCATGAGTCTCTCTCTCTCTCTTTCTATATATATATATATATATTGTAAAGGCGTTTACTAGTCACCAGCGTTTGGGATCGACCGTTAGTGCAGGGCACAAATTCTCAGCACGAGCGGCATTCACGAGCCAAAATGCTGAAGAGGACGACCCACTAAATTCTTCCAGTCCTTCTCTACAATACACATATATATATTATGAGGGTGAATCAGAGACACTTTACCCCTATTGTTTAGTAGCTAAAATAAGGTACATACAGGTAATTACAAATGTAGACACTATTCCAGGTACCTTACACTGTTTTCCTACATTGTCCCCACATCTGTTCGGCCATTTGTCCAATCGCAGCACTAAATTTGAGATGCCCCTCTGCCATGTTGTCATCAGTCAGCGATGCATGCGGCCTCCCCGAACGCTCATTGTCATGCAAGTCTTCATGGCCTTTTGCGAACTCGCCACACCACCACCTTACATTTCTCAAAGTGAGACACCTTTTCCCATACGTGGGCTGCATTTCCCTATGGATTATGATGGCCTTTGTCCCTTGCTCCATAGAAAATGAATCACATTTCGTGGCTCTTATGTGGACATGTGAGGCACAAACGTCATCTTCAACAGTGTACTGCAGCGTCATGCCACAGAGCTACCAGCAGATAAGGCCAGGCCGGTCCAAGAAAGGTGTACCGCTGGTAATGGATATGTTGACTTTGCATTTACAGCCATAATTTGGCTAGAAAAATAGGGGCAAAGACTTTCTGATTCGCCCTCGTATATGTCATGTCTCCAAAATAAACATTCAGTTGCAGCATACACTTGCGTATGTTGACCTGCTTTTTGCTCCCAGTTTTTGGTAACTCTACCTCTCCTGGAAAATAAACTCAGAAGCTGTTGATGCACTAGTTGGCATGACATGATGAATATAACAGAATGTTAAGATAAAAACGTAAGATTGAGTTCAGTGTCATGTCATTCAAATTCTTGCATCTCTGTCTTACCATGCTCTTATATCCGTCATCCTTAAAATTGCAAACTATCCTAAATTATGTGCATCTGAGTCATGTACGTATCATGCAGCAAAACAAGTGCAGTTAGGCAAAGTTATGTCCCCTCTGTTCCTTCCTCCACAAGTGCATGCCCGTGCTCCCACGCCACTGATTCTCCTCATTGCTTGTGAAGACTGTGCATGTGAATATGTGCTTGTGTGTGCATGTATGAATGTGTGATGCAGACCAGCATGGTGTGATGGGCTTCCTGGGTGGGCTTCCCTCGCTGCCAGGTGGCTCCCAACCATTGCACCAGCCACAGCCGCAGCACCCACTGGCTGCTGCTAGCGCCACTGCACAGCCGAGCTCGACAGGAGACATGCAGCAGCAGCAGGAGCACTTGCAGTTCCAACAACAGCTCCTGCAACTCAAACAGGAGCAGCAGGTACGTGCATTTTTTGTGCAACTGCTCAATTACATGGAATCTGAACTGCGCCTTTTTGCATACTATTCACATTCTTTTCCCACTTTTCTTGGTGCTTATTTGCCCTGTAGCAAAACCGCTAAACATGAGCAGCATTCACACATTGTAAATGGTTATTATATTATATCAAGATTTTCACCTTGATAGTTAGGAGAACAGAGTATAGTGAGACTTCACATCAACACTCATATGGCACTGTCTGGCAGCTGGCAACCACGCAAAATCAAATTCTTGTAAATTCATACTTGTGCACACAACTCTGCACTTAAAGCCACAGAAGAAGCATTGAGGGGAAGCAACCAGCAAAACAATGTGGCAGAATAACTGTATTGGGTGCGCCTCCAGTTTCAGAACAGTCCATTTAAACTGATCTCACTTTCATTGCTACCTTTGCGGATCTACTTTTGTTGCTACCTCGACACAGTAGAAGAGTGGTGTCACACACTCAGATTCACATTCGTTTGGGCTTGCTTGATACTGCAGGTGCAACAGCAGTTGTTGCTTCAGCACTACCAACGGCAGCAGCAGCAGCTAGCCCAGCAGCATGAGAAGCAGCTGCAGGAGCGCATTAAGGAGTACCTTGAGCATCAGCGGCAAATCCAGGAAGAGTACAAGCTTGAACGCGAGCGCCTTGAGAAGGACCGTCAGCTAGACCAGATTCGCAAGAAGGATAAGCACGAACAGAGTGAGTCTATACTCTGTTTTGTTCTGTCCTCAGACCCCTCCAGCATATTTTTCTTTCTTTATTCTTTCTCACTGCGTGAGAGGAAGGTGGGAGAGTGCTGTTCTAACCAAGAAATGCAGCTTTTTTTCTTTTTGAAGACATTGAAAGACCAGCAGCATTCAAAACACCATAAAGCTGTCTTAAAGCAATTTCTTAACAAAATTTCACATCGCAATATTTATTGCGTAGGCATGTTCTACATGTGCACATGCAACATGTAACATACATGTGTATGTACACATGAACACACTCACATATCTGTCATGCCATGTACACGTATGCATATATGTATACGCCCACACATGAGCAAACTTAAATGTTCATGTTGCTACAGTGCAGTGGGTGGATAAGGATGTGCTTTACAGAGTGCGAGGCAAGGCTGAGAAACATGCTTGCTGGAGTATGACATAGGAAGTGTTTATTTGGACAAGGCAGTGGAAAGCTATTATTCGACCAGCTTGTTTAAAGCCAAAGTGAGAAGAATAAGCTAGTGACTGTTGTCAACATTTGTTCTCAGAAACATGCACTGACAACAAGACTGTTTCCCATGACTGCGGGTGCAGTCTGACGGTGCATGCCACTCTTATCTGTCAGCACATGCACGGGACAAGGCATATGCTTGCCCCCTCTGTTCACTTGGTGCCGTGCCCATGATGTGTCGCATCGTGTGCCTGCGCCAGGTTTCTATTCTGAATGAATGAACTCAGCTTCGCAGTTTGTCGTGAATATATATACCTTCTGTCGTGCAAGAATATGTGCCAAGCACACATGGCAGACAGTCTCAGAGGTAGGTGTAGCACATTGCATAATCACACTCACCCCGTGGAATTTTCGCTTCATCCTGGTTCCAGAGGATAGGAGCCAAGCAGCTGTTGGGGCTTCCTGATTTAGTGCTGTCAAGCAGGCCATTGCATGCAATGATCTTATGAAAGCTCTGGTCGTCCGTGGAATGGAGTGGAGTAAAAAATAGGCTTACTCATGGATGCTTTTTTGGCACCTCTGAGGGATGTGCGGTGCATCTGTTTTGCAACGTAGTATTTGAGCATAGCATAGCAGTGAAAGTGTTCCTAGTCAATCGCACATGCAGTGTTCGTGTGATCCTGGTGTATGATACCAAACACCGCATGTTCACTCAGCCCAGTTTCGTCCGCTGACATTACTATGGGAGAGGCAAGTCTATTGTCGTATCCAGTGAGTGAACCAGTTACATTTTATGTAGAGTCTGCATAAATGTTGATAATGTGGCTGATTGTTATAATTTTTTGCATATGGCGTTGGTATAACTATATATGTTCCACTCTGCGGATGTTTGCTTAAAAAAATTTGGTGTCACTTAGTTTGCAGACTCTTGAAGACAAACACGATGGCTCATGTGTTAACAATATATTTCTTGTGTGCAGGTGCTGTGGCATCATCTGAAGTGAAGCAAAGGCTACAGGAGTTCGTCTTGAACAAGAAACAACGGGAAGCAGCAGCTAATAATGCCAACACATCACCACCAAATTTTAGAAACTGGTGAGCTTCAACATTATGTACATAGGTCAAACCTCTCTAGAAAGTTCCCACTATAAGAGATCATTGCAACAGCTGCTGCAAAGCATGCCCTGATAGACAGAGCCCATTAGCTTGCACTATTTTGTTATGGGTGTTTCTTGGAAGACTTCAAGTAACTGGTATTAAACACTCACCACCAATCCTTTTACCTCCTCATAAGTGAAATGTTTCCCAGCACGGTAAAGCAGGTCATGAACCAGCAAGGAAAAGGTTAAGTTGTTCACTGCTTAAATGGCGATTTCTGAAAGTGACAACTTTCACACTGCTGAATTTATGCTGTACTTCTGAACCTTGCCTTCTATACCTAGCTTGCAAATAATTTTTTTTTACTCATGATATACATTGGCCCACAATTGTACCAAAGGTTAAATTTGAGGACTATATGTTTGCCAGTCTCATGTTCCATTCTGTACTCATAGGCAATGGAATAATGGGCTTGTCATAGCTATAACACAATGTTTATTGTCATTGTTATAAGCACCTTATTTTCTTTATGAGCCACTATCAGTTTCAACTTTATTTATCAGTTGTTCGTGCATGTTGCAAGTTATCTTCCTCTTAGCTGTTTGAAACTCAGCCCTGAAGCGGCACTAAAAGGATATGTGGTATTTTATATGTACTACTGTCAGTGTCAAAAGTTTACAGGATGCAGGTTTCATGAAAAATCCAAACTTCAGCCCAGTTTTAGGATACAGCCAGTAAGAAAGTGCAACACTATCTTGGTCACATATGCTAGCGCAGTTAGCAAATTGTAAAACCAGGCTGCATGCTCAGGATTATGAAATATTCAGCTTTTTCTCAGACATTTAAGCTTTTGTTGCCAGCTGTACCTGCCGATATTTGTGTATTGTAGATACGGTTGAGGACACCAGAGAACAACATGGGTTGTCGATATTTGGAAACTTGCTGGTATTGGACAGGGTTGGTTCACACAGGCCATGGGAAATCTGTGTCCACCAACAGGCTTCATTACAGTGATGTTTATGATGATGAAAATACCTACCAAAATAGCAGGCATGTGCCTATATTTTCAGTTCAGCCAGAGCTCCCTCTTTGGCATGTGTAGCTATGGGCCACACAGTGGTTTATGCAATTAATTGTTTTCTTATGTGTGCACAGGTCCAGGCAGCGTTCTTCTCTGGATCAAGCTTCGCCTCCTTCAACAAGCGCTGTTTCGCCTCAGTGCAGACATCTGCTTCTGGGGAAGTACGACGACGATTTCCCGCTCCGGAAAACGGGTGAGTCACAGGCATGTGCTTTCTTCCTGCATGTGCTTGCCATGTTGTTGTCAATAACTACAGTTGTTGTGACATCCTTTATTTCTTGTGCTTTAATATTTAAGGGCAACAGCTCCAAACTACGTTGTTGATGCTCAGACTGGCATTCTCCTTTCTTGTTTTATCAAGAACTATAGTCATTGTAATTGTAGAAAAATTAAAAACAAGCATTTTTAATGTTTAACTTTTCTTTCTACACATTTCTCACAGTTTTGTTTTAAAGTTATCATACAGAGATGGTTGTGTAGTTCTGATAGCATTGCTTTACCCAGTGCTTGTCCTGTGAAAGAGAAGCAACAGTATTTTAAATTGCTGCAGTTCGACCTTGTGCTGCTCTTAAGAGAATTGTTATGACCATATTTTCTAGCACATGATCATGATGAAGTATACTGTGTGTTCATCTGCTATGAAGGACATTCTATAGCTTTCTTGGAAATACAGTCGCTGACCGATAATTTGGACATACTCAGTTAATTGACAGCTACATGGCACAGCCACTGGACTCGTAGACTAAGTTGATAAGGACAACTAAAATTTCAGACGCCTTACAACCTGTCGTTCAATAATTCAGGCACCAAGCCAAGCAGAAAGAACTATATTTTTACTTTGATACGTCACTGGCCATATCGTCAGTGCCACCTCAAAAACCGAAGCAAGTGAAGCCTAGCCGATCCAATAGTCTCTGTCTGCAGACAAGCAATAGGACAAGCCAAGCAACCAAGTTGCAAAAATGGCATTTACAGTTTCTTGTGCGAGTTCTGCACATCCAGCGCTGCTTCTTTATGTGCAGACTGTCCAGGTCGCAGGCAAGCGTAAGTGCATGCAGCAACAGGTTGACAAGGTTTTCTTTGGCCACTTGTTGAATAAAGTTACTTCTTTCTTGGCAAGTGCAATATTTCATACATCATATTATTCGGACATTTAGGCAGTCTCCGCCGAGTCCAATTATCCGACGGCAACTGTAGTTCCTGAGAACATTGAGGATATCATTTGCATTACTGTGGCGTGTTATATAATTGATAAGGCATGATTCAAGCACTTGAAATAAGTCTAACCTTGCTTGTGTTGAAATGACTGTAATTGTTTGTTTGGATTAACAAGTGAGTGGTTATAGCATTACTAACAGTCTTTAAAGTTTGGTTTGTGCTGTGCATCATTTCCTTAGCAGTGTGATGATAGCTTTTGCTGTGTTGAATGCTACTTAACATATTCTTGTAAAGCTGTGGCTAGAGTGTGACCATTAGCCTAACTACACATCTTAAGTTATGTCGCATAGCAGTTGAGGTCCATGTTAAGTCACTGCCTGCACCTCCCCAGGCCCAACGTCACTTATTTTTCATCTCAAGATAGTTTCCTTCTGTAGGATTTGTATTCAATGTAGGTCATGTTACCTCTATGTTTGTATATTTGGTAGTACCACATTTATGTGCATATTATGGATATGCCCCTATAAAGACCTCTTTCAGAGAGAGGTTGTTATCACTTTAAAGTACAAGTAATTCTACTCTCAGAAGTAAACTGGCTTCCAAGCACATGCAGCCCACACTTTATTACAGTATTGTTGCTGTACATCAGCTCTCATGTATTAATCTCTAAATGTGTTATACTAGTACTCTATTCCTTAAAGTAATACTAGCAAAGAGAAGTGGGCTATATTAGTATGATAAAACTTCACTGATCTTACTGTTGTTGAGATATGTTCAGTTGTGGAATACATTTGTTTGTCACAGATCCCTCTATTAGGGACAAACATGGAATTTCTTAAACCACATATATTTGTCATCAAGGGACGCATCTGGCAGGTGCATGCAGCTTTGTTTGAAGGATCTCCTTTAGGAAAAGAGAATTGTCACTACAATTAATCAACAGGCATAGACAGCAGCTATGGGGAAACATTGTGGGAGGCTCAGCTTGCTTGGTTGACCCCTGCGAGCATGTGTTCCAAGCAAGCACGTGTGCCTTCTCTGTCACCTTCCAGCGTCGGAACCAAACCTTAAGGTGCGCTCTGCGCTGAAGCAAAAAGTAATTGAGAGGCGCAGCAGCCCGCTTCTGAGGCGCAAGGACAAAGGGCCCATTCCTTTGAAGCGGCGGCCGCTTACAAGTACGCAAGCACCGGGCACTGTCCTCACTGCCCGTTTCCTACCTTCTTCCTCACCTTCATTCTTTCTTTTTCCCGTACATTTCTTTGGCACTTTTCATGCCTCATCCCTTATATTTTTTCTCTGCATATTCACATGCTCATCTCAGGCTTAGAGTCAGCTCAGTGAGGAACAATGCCCATAGTAAATTCAAGCTGGCGCTTACCTTGAAACATCCATCAGAAAGGTTTCACTTTTGGGTAACACTTTCATGGAGATAAAATTTCAGCTCAAATAGAATGTTACATGTGCTCGTGAGATGAAGGCTGAGACGATAGTTCTTTGGCTCTACCACTACCTGCTGCTGATCATGCAGTCGCACATCCTCTTCTGTGCTGCGGCACATTTTTATTGAGGCCTAATATAAAAATGCTAGTGTACTGATGTTATCAGGCACCTTAAAAATTCCCAGGTGGTCTGAGTTAATCCAGAGCCTTTCAAGCTTACAGCTCTGGCATAGCCCAGGTGCTGCTCTGGGAGCTTTGAACTGCACCCGTTAGTATTTTTGTGCCATTGCACAGTCTAGACGGAATAGGCTGATATTCCTTCCCTCCTATGTCTAATTTCAGTGCTGCTGTTACAGGTACAGAAAGGTGCATGACACTAGCATTAAGCATTAAGCATGACATTGAGGGATTGCTTCCCAAAAAACAGGGGCAGTGTATCAATGGAAACTGAGAGACTGAATTTGGGGGGGGGGGGGGTGAAGATCTGCCAAGCTTTCGGTGTGCGCTACGGAACCCCGCATGGTCGAGACTCTGGAGCCTTCCATTATTAAGTCGATTGTGGCACAAGCAGGATACGTAGCAATCAATTAAACACTCTGCGATTGCTGTTTCTATAAATTTTAATCAAGAACTCCATACCCAGTGATAAAGCAAGTGGTGGGTTTAATTGTAAACTTCCCAAATGCAACCAATGAGTTTTCAACCATTTCGGTTCTTGACACTGATCCACTCAGAGGAGTGTTCCAGCTGTGGCAATTTGACTGGCTATGCGCAGCCAACGTGCCACCTATCTGTATCCTAATCACAGCCAGTTGGACACAGCTGGTTGCCATTTGGTTAGCCAGTTTTCTGACTATAGGTGTGCACATAAAACCTCAATTTCTGTTATGAATATGTGCTTAGTTTGCACTGTGTACATTCCTTCATGTTTGAATGGTTGTTTTGAAATTCGGATACCGTCCGTTTCAGCCCCTGCGATTTATTAATTAAATGTTGTGTACAGAATGCACATTAGTAAGCTCAGGAGACAGCCTGTGTTCCACAGGGCCCATTGGTAGCAAATGACATTCAGGAGCATAGCTTGAACATACTTTAGAAGCTTTCTTTTATAGCATGATTCTACTCTTTTACTTTCTCATCTTTTCGTTTTGTGCCTTTGCAAGCTGTGCTTATTTCCAGCCACAGATGCCTCAGTAGCATTATCTGCCAATGAGGGTCATTAAATTGGGCCACACAGAAAGGTCAATATAATATCACTTATGAAGGCATTGGAGACAGTTACCCTATTTGGCTGTGCCATTCTTTACACTGTTCATGTCAAAAACTGTCGTAGTTGCATTTTGCCAGTTATTCAGGTTACACTGAATGTATGATAGCTTCCGGATGCTACATAGTCACCACTTATGCTGCAGTTGAACAGTAGTAGAGCTCATACTGCTGGCATGGGTTAGCTGGAAGTAACACGTTGCAATTTCATGAATGCATGCATGCTTTGTTTGATGTCTGTTTTCACATTTTCGTGTAATAACCACAATGCTGAGAACCGATCAAGTTCAGGCATGGCATGATAACTGACACTTGCAGTGTATGTGGTTTGATTCGTTGAAATAACTAATACTATATGCACTTTGAAAACGATGTATGGGTGACCATATGAGGAGGAACGTCTGACATGTTTCACGCTATCAAACACCCATGCTTTTTGCCTAGAAGCAAAAAAGTAATGCGTGTACTTTCTTGTACATGGGAACTAGATTAATATGCATGAGCAAATGATGTTTAAGCTTACAAAACTGCAGTAACCATTGTTCATATTTCAAATAAATGTTCCCTTCTGTATTGATTCCTCCTTTACGTAAGCTTCTCGTATTGCAAGTTTTCTTCTATTCACAATTGTAAAAGCACAAGGTTATATTGACATTTAAGCTATTTTACTTTCACATAGAAGAGCTGCAGAGCATGATTTTATAAAGATCTAAAGCCACTGCTAAATTGGTTCAGTGTAAGAAAAGAAAATCATGCCCACTTGTTGATGTGAATGCATGAGCTTGTAATGCAGTTATGATGAACTCTGCTTTGTGAGTGTTCTTCTAAGGCAGGGTTCGTACATTGAGGACAAGTTTTGAAAAGTTGCTTGCTGAAAATTTTCATTTGAAGCAACAGATAACGTTCAGTAATAGGAGACTGAGTGCGTTTGTCTGTTCCTTTTACAACTCAAATTTTTAAAAATGCATCGGAACACCCTCTATGTTTAAAAAAATTTAACTTGTTTCTATTGCTCGTTGCAACTTAATACTGATTGTTTCGGAATGGTTTTGCGCCTATACAGAAAAAGACACCAATGAGTCTGTTGTGCAAAAATGTGCAAAGCACCTGGAAAGGTGATAGTGGCTAATGTTGCTTTTTGTTTCTCTTCATCTAACAAAAAAAAAGTCGATGGTAGTGGAAGCAAACCTGACTCGTTGGAAGGATCCCCACCCAATGGGTCGCTGTCACTGCACTCTTCTCTGCATTCCAGTAACGGTAGCACACCCATTCAGGAGGTGAGTGCATGCTTGTTAAATCATGTTTGCATATAATGACTTGATTAAGCATAATTAGTTGTAATTATACATAAAAAGGTGTGCTTAATGATGTGGACATGTAGGGCAGTTTTCCTGTAGCTGGGAATATGATCAAATAATTCAGATAATTGTTGCCCAAACAGGACCGATATGGTGCTCTTATTACCATCCTAACAGCAACGTAGCACTAAAGGAGTTCTTAGCACAATACAAGTTGTCCACAGGGTCATATGAAATTAATGCTATTAACAGTTGCTATTTTTCAGATGAAAGCACCTATTCATACGCAAACTTTGGTGCATGTATGCAATAACACCGGAGATAATGGACATAGCTGTACTCACAGTAGCAGTTTCTTGTCTTCGTACAGAGAAGGCAGCTTCTTGAGTGCATCTTGCTTAAAGATGTGCACTTCACCTCTCTGCTTCTACAGTACATGCATTCAGACAAGTCAGCTTTTGCCTGTGTATTCGTACTCGTATGCTCAATGTAGTGTTCGCGCATGTAATGAAAGAAATGGTGGTTGGCCACATGGTGAATGATAGTCATTACTGGTACTCCCTCTATATCTCCTCCACTGGAGTTATGTTTTGCTATCACACTGTTAACTTTTCCATGGTAACTTTCCTCCAACTTGCTCAACTTTAAGGCTCTATTCATCAGTGCTGTATTTGTTGGTGGTACATGCATTATTGACGCTGAATACTACATCCCCAGCATCATGTGCATTGATGTGTAACTCACTAAAAAAAGCACTTGAGGTGGGTTGAAGCTACTGACGCAGCTAAGGGTCTGAAAAAATAAGAAAGCAAAGATAGCAGAGCATGACAAAACAGAGCTGCTGGAGGTGCAGAAAGGGGCATGGCTGAAGAAAGGAAAGGCACTCTGTTTATATTTGGAGAGTCCAAAGATACCGTGCCAACCTAGGGGATAGTGCACGCACCCTGGGGGATGCTACTAAATATAGATGCTGCCTGCCCCATCAGTGGCTGCTTGCACTCCGAGAGCTCACATGTGTGTGGTACGGAGGACCTGTGAAAAGGAAACAAAAATACTGAGATAATACGGGAACCATAAGGAACAAATAGAGGAAAATGCTTTTGTGAGCACACATTTGACTCCGGTGCTTTCAGAAACTAGTGCCCTGCCTTGAGTCAAAAAGAATGATGTGCAGAGGGAGGAAAGCAGGTTTGGTTAAATTAAATGTGCAGCCATGACTAGGAATTTTATTACCATACTGCTAATAATCTTCACGCTTTATAGAAGAGTGTGAGTAAGAAGAGATTGTGGCTTACATGAGTGGAGCGACATTGTAAGGTCGTGACTTAGAACTTACTGTTTGACCTCCTCGTTTAGCAAATATTGTTCCCAGTAAATTCTTTCATCTCGATTGTAGAGAGAGGAACTAAATAGTGGGCTTTTTCAGGTCTGTTGAATCTACTATTGTTTCTAACAGTTGGGCACACAGTGAGAACTTATAGTGCAAATAAGTGTTACCCTTCTGTCACTTAAGAAATTTCCGTACTCCCATTATATGTGTAGCACCATGCCACACTTATTTGATAGCTTCTGTTCATTATATTACCGGCAGACCTTCGTATATAAAGAAAATTACATGTTTCAGCACTCTCAAAGAAATCGCCACATTGATAAAAAGAATCCACTGTGACCACCATTGCAAAAGTGGGAAGATAACAATAAATGCACTCTGCAGCAAATGAAACAATTTTGTAATGAAGGGGCACCAGTGATCAGTGTTTTCACCCATTATAATCTATTTTAATTGGATCCTCTGGCAGATTTTGCTTCGTTTAAGTGGGCATAAACAGCTTTATTTCTATGCATTTGGCTAGTTTTTCCCCACAAAGCTTTCCAAGATGGTGCAATTGTTTACTGAGATGCTTACCACCTTACTTCAGCCACCAAATTTAGTGGAATCTATTTGTCTTTGCCACCAAACCTCTTAATTTTGTATAAGTGCTGTTTCTTTTTTGCTATACCAGCACTCTGGAGTCAAAAAGTCTGGTTAGACGGTGTGTGTGTGTGTGTGTGTGTTTGTGTGTGTGCGTGCGTGCGTGTGTGTGTGTGTGTGTGTGTGTGTGTGTGTGTGTGTGTGTGTGTGTGTGTGTGTGTGTGTGTGTGTGTGTGTGTGTGTGTGTGTGTGTGTGTGTGTGTGTGTGTGTGTGTGTGTGTGGAGGGTTGTTTTTAGATCCACCAGCCAAGCTCTTTCTTCCACTAGAAGTTGTGGCATGTATTTTTGGGAGCACATGCACATGTGTCGAGTTGAGCCAACAAGAAAGGCCAGTTTTGTGGGTTTCTTTCTTCTTCTTACCTAGGGCTGTTAACAAGTGTTGCAGAGCATAGCGACGCCAAGAGCTATTCTTGTTCAACGTGGGGGTTATTTAGTCCGCCAGGGCTTTGTGTATGCCTTTCGCACGAAAACTCGGAATATTTTGGATCTTCCTGGCATGAAGCAACCTCTCCCAGACAGTGAATCTTCAAGGTGTGGCTGCTATGACAATACTATTTCTTTCTCTTCTTTTTCTTTTCCTGAAAGCTTTAAGTCTATCTATACAGATAGTCGCTAAAGAATGACACAAGTTAACGTACAGCAGATTACTGTTAGGACAAGCTCTTCCGAGCTAAGTTTATGTATTGAGTTGAAAGGGTTCAAGAGCTGCTTAGTTTTCTGCAGATTCAGTGCGCAGCCACTGCAAAAGCTTTCGTGGCACAGAATGCAAAGAAAAGTAGGGATTTCCTCGTGGTTTCACCACACAACCCAAAATTTAGCTGAACATTGTGGTGATTGTATGGGGAAGCATTTGCTGCATCTATTCATTCCAGACACATTGGCTGTGAAGAAATTTTTTTTCTTGGTTCTCATGCTTTGAAAACTTTTATGTGTTTGGGCGTATACTTTTGCTAAGCAGAACTTAATATCAAAGGGAACATCTTGAAAAGAGTGCGCTTTATAAGCCCAGATTATTTTGCTTTGCGATGCTAATAGCAATTAGTTATACAGCTTCACTTGTTTTTGTTTTGTTTTTTTACTTTAAACTGGCTTCTTAATAAATTGTTTCTTGCATTCTTGTCTCATTTGACCCCTCAAGAAACTATTCTGTTGCAGCTAGGTAGCACATTTCTACATTTGCAATTGGGTTATATGAAGAGGCAGACATGAATTGTGTCATAAATTGCCATTTTTGCTTACCTAATTGACATTCTTTCATTAATAAATGTCTTATTTACGGAGCATAGGCCATATGTTTATTGCAGAATTGAAGATTACCGTTTTCCAGGGCCACTTCATCTTGTAGAGAGAGAGAGAGAGAGAGACAGAGAAATAAATAAAGAGGGAAAGGTAGGAAGATTAACCAAGAATGTGCTCGGTTGGCTACCTTACACTTGGGGAGGGGGAAAGGGGAAGAATAGTGTTGTTATAGTAGACTCACCATAGTGCCTCAGTGACTATGGCATTCTGCAACTGAAAACAACAGTGCAGTCTAGGTTTCCAGCAATCACGGCCACATTCACATGAAGATGGAATGGAAAAATGCTTATGCACCTGCTTTTGATACACTTGAAAGAAACCCAGCTGATCCTAATCATTATGGAACACTCCACTGTGATGCCTCGCATAGCTGCCATGTTAAATGCTGATAAATAAATAGATAAATAAATAAATAAATAAATAAATAAATAAATAAACAAGCGAACAAACAAACATACTCTTATAACGTGAGAGTGGCTCAAGATTTATGCTCTTAAACTTGTCATTCAAATTGTGATTTCTGAAACATAAACTGCAGCCTCCCTTGCAAACCATGTCTCACTTTTTTTTTGTACAAACCAAGGTGCAAAGGCGGCATTGGAACCAACTCAGTCAGACAGGGCTCACGAGTCACTGAGCTGTTGGTATGGAAGAATAAGGAACAGAATGGAAACACTGGCATTTGTGATGTCCTCCTCGGTTTCCTGGCGTGCATACCTGCCTTTGTGTACCATGAATCCCTTAACCAACTTGCTCATCTCTCTGTCACTCTGATCTGTTGGTGTAGCTCAATAGTGACTGTGGTGTATGTCAGTGCATATTTTGCCAAGTTTAAGTTGTTTGCTCTGTGTCACACATCTGTGCTCATGATGCCAACATCCCAGGAGCCTGGCACTTCTCCATACCACCCTCTGAACCAGGGTGGCAGCAGTGATCTCGCCCTGTACTCATCACCCTCTATGCCCAACATCTCCTTGGGGCGCCCCCCTGTGGCCACCAGCTCAGCTGTGAGTGCCTTTCTCTCTCTCACACCTTCCCCTTCATGTCCTACTTTCCACTACTCCAACAGCAGTTAGGTGCTTTAAACTGCAGTGTGCTGTGTCCGTCTGCCCTCTTCACTGTGCCAACAACGACTCATTGCCATACCGTCATCAGGTTGTCATTAGGGCACTTCTCAATTTTCAGCTTTACCCTTACCAAAGGGGAAAAAAAAAAGAAAAATTGCCCACTGCAATTTGAACTCTCCTACACCTGCAGCAATGTGAAGTTGGGAGGCGATCACACTAACCAATGCACTGTCGTTCACTTTTGGTGCTTGGTAATGATGTGGAGTTTTGTATACCACACACACTTTGAAAGTGGGGGCATATGCGCTTGTGTATCGGAGGCCACAACAGGCAATACTGTCGTGGATGAGGAAGTTGTTCTTGAGAAAAAGGGGGTGTTCGCTGTGAGAGACTGCTGCTGTCACAATAAATGAGTTCAGAGCAGGAGCAGTCACTGAAGTCTGCAGTTTTTTTTCTGCTCTTCAAATGCAACTGAGATCTGCAATGTGGAGGTGAATTTACGAGAAAGGAAGTCAGCATCCACCATCTTCAGCTTTCTTTTCAGAGAAGCCTGCTTGGGTCTCTTTTGATAGTTTCGTGCTACATATAGGTTGATGCCAAGAGATTTCTTAAAGGCCAACAGCGGACTTTGTAAAACAAGATTCCTTTGGTGTACCATGTGTATTGTATGATTGCATGCATTTTCTGCAATGCTGGAGCTTTTGTCTATCAGTCTAGGTGTATGTAGACCATATGACGGAACATTTGTGCTGAAGTATTTGAAGCATAAAAATTATGCTACATAATTAAGCTGCCTAGCTTGGCTCGTTATGGCAGGCCTGTGTGCTGAATGTACTTGCATCTTTCTGCATTCCAAGGATGGGAAAATCCTCAACTCTGTCTCCGAGGCCCAAGTTCGTGCCATGGCAGCTGCACGTCTTGGGATGCCACTCACATCACATGTGTTGCACTCGTCACTGCCTTTCTGCTCACCATTGCCAGGTGAGCGTTCCCTTGACAAATGTTTTGCTTCATAGCTTATTCAGCTTACAGCTGCTAAATTGCATCGCAAAAGTGCACCTCTAAATGATTCTTCTTGCCTGCAGACACTGTATACCAGATTTATTTTCTGTTGTGTTGTTAAGTTTAAGTCAAATCATATCGCACTGGAGTTCTGGCTACTTTTTATTCTTGTAGTTATAGTAACTTTTTCTCGGAAGGTGTAACAGCCTTGTATTAATACAAAGGCAATCAACACTGATAGCCCAATGTTTGCCTGGTTCATGGACCTAATGGCAATTTTGTTATGTTTCTTAATGTCAAGGCATATGCATATGTGTGGGAGCTTATTAAGAGTGTGGAGTTTCCTTTCGACTTTAACATTTGCTTGGTCCACTATTCTGACCAGCAGCGTTCCTGCAAACAGCCTAATGTAATGAATGAAGGTGTTCACAATGATTTGAGAATGCTTGTAAAGTCTTGTGTTTAACAGTACTTGAGCAGACTTTGTGCCAAAAATCAGGCACACTTAAAGCCCTAAGTAGCATGCCAGTGAGGAGCCTGCTGAGTGCTCCTGCCTGTTGTAATCGTTCACCTTAATTGTGCTGTGCTGTCTATCCGGCTTTACATGCAGTAATAGATGGGGAGTTCACGCCCCCAACCAGTCCTGGCTACATCCAGCAGCAGATGAAAGGTCTGGAACAGTCTGGCGCTCCAGGACATGTGCTGCAAGTCATGTATGCACCACCTCCAGGTGCCGTTATCACTGATGCTCAGGTGGCACAAGCACGCCTGCACAGGTCAGTACTCTTATTCCAGCCTGTACTACCTCATCACACTCTTCCCATAACAGAAAGCTTGTGAACAGGGGCTTCAGCCTAACACAACCTAACCTAACCTGGCATAATGTAATCTAACCTAGCGTAAAACATTCTGTGGTGCCCTTTGTGCCTTCATATAGGCATGTAAGGCTTCATGTTTGTATTGCCATTGTGCAATTTCTGCACTGTTTAGGCTAAAGAAGGAAAGTGTGAAATTGGTAAAGAAAGGAAAATGCAAGGCTTATAAGAGCTATAAACATAACACCTGTTGCATTTTTACTAGTGATGGACGGCACTAATAAACCAGAAAATAGTGGCAGCCACGCCAAAGGCACAAATGTATAAACAGCTCACTGATGTGTTTCTTCTGTTTCACTGCTACTTGCATCGATATGTTTGCAGATTTTTGTGTGTATTTTGGTGTTCCACTCAGTCAAGCACTGGCATTCAGTTGAAAATGCCACTGTGGTTTCTCAGTGCAAGTCTGGAACTCCATAACTATGCAGTAGGGGATATCCACGGGAGGATTTTTGCAAACTCTGGCACCTGTGTCGTTCACCATCTGAGTGACTCGATGAGGGTCTCTTCAGTCAAAAATTACATAATTTGCTGCAAATGCTGTGGTGTGCTCAAAGTCAAAGACAACATAATTTCAAGCAAATGCTATGGTTTGCTGTGGAGCACTGTGGCTTACTAACATGAGAAGTGGAATGATGCAATTAGAGATCATGCAGATTATGTAAAATTTATATTCTCTCCACTTGCTATAATTTACTCTTGAACTAAAGAAATATATTTGCAGCTTGAAGCTTGCAGTTGCATGCACAATTCTTCGACCTTCTCAAAATTTACATTTTCATTGCCCCGACAGTCATAATTTATTAGAACAGATGTATCCTCATTCATATTTTCATAATTTGTTGGTGATTGGATAACTTTAGTCTTAAAATTGTGTTAACACTCTTGAGAAGGGAAGGTTTTCTGTGTCTTATTCATAGCACATGGGTTATTCAGAGCACCTGTAATTGATGCTATATACATTGTCTGTGACTTTATTGCTGGTCACTCTTGCTGGTGAAAAACAGAAGGTGACATATCAGAGGGACTGTTGATGTTGAGCATTCCATGCATGCATGTGTGCTTGCTCCATATGGATGCCAGGACCATTCATCGTCCTCTGGGCAGGACCCAATCAGCACCCCTACCCCTTGGACATCCAATGCTGCAGCCGCAGGGTGTGCTGCTCAACGCACAACTCTACGAGCAACAGCAGCAGCACAACTTGCTTAAGCAGGTGAGGACATCTACCACTATGAGTACGGTGGGGCACAATTGCCTTTGATTTATAGTTTTTGGTGGGTAAGCTGACTGACTGAAGCAGATTTGCTCTAGATTTCTTGCATAGCATATATTGGGTAACTGTGAGGCTATATAAATTATTATGAAAATGTGCCATGTAGAGCAAAAGAAACAGCTTTCAGAGGCACTTTTAAAATGTTGAACACAGAGGTTGTACACTGTTGTCAAACATAATTGTTTGAGTGGTTATGCATAGATACCAAAAAGCAGGAGCACTAACGAGCCTCCATGCAGTATCAAAAAGAAACAGAAGCAGCAGCATCTATCTCAACCCAGTGAATGGCTTCATCAATCATGCATGTGACCTGTAGAAAGTAGTGTATTTGGGAGGGGAAGGTTGTTAATATTGCAAATTGTCCCTCCATACCTCTACATGCGTTCTCAGTCTAGGTTTTGTCCATTAAAGGACAGCCTAAAAATTATGCAGATCCCACACGCACTGTAGGAATAGATGTAAGTGAAGCTTCTTGTGCTGTTTGTGTTCATCGATGATATTTGGCAGTGGTTTTGATGGTAGATGACAGTCATGATGTGGTGCTAAATTTTATCTTGCTTTCACCACTTGTGTTTGTCTATGTGGTACACAGAGTGCACGGCGAGACGTGTTTGCTGGAGGCATTGTTGTGCACCATTGTTCACAGCCTATGAGAAGGTTACCACTGTCACACCCTCACACGGTTCATCACATCATGGCTGAAAGAGAGGAAACTTTTTATTGCAGCCTTAAGAGAAATAGCTGCCACGTTCCATTCCCAACGGACCAGCACCCGCTGGCCACTCGGGTTTTTGTAACACAGCACGACATCCTAGTGTTGCAGGGTTAGGACATCGTGGCTAAAGCACTGAAGTGTTGATTTGCTAGACCGCCGATTACGTATTGTCGTCTTGACATTGCTGCGCTTTAGTATGGCTTTGCATCTGCACACCCTGCGTCAGCTGCCCACATGGACAAACTTGAGCCAGTGTTTATTTTTCACAAATTGCAGAAATGTGCCATAAGCTACCTTGGATTATTATTATTATTATTATTATTATTATTATTATTATTATTATTATTATTATTATTATTATTATTATTATTTTACAGTTTGCCTGCAACTGTCACCGTGTCTAGTAGTTGTGTTTTTTTTATTCAAGAGACCCCAAACGAAGCACGTTTTCGGACAGTGCCTTTTGCTTCTTCCTCGATGCTTTCATGTGTGGAAGCTGCCACAAACAAAGAGTGGCAAGGCTGTTATTCACTCGTTTTGTCATGACGTTGGCTTTATGCATACTTGGTCTCTTCTTTCTACCATTCTATCTCCTCTCTTTGCTGTTAGGCTTGAGTAGAAAGGTAAGCGCTGCAGCTTCTGCAATGCTATTGCGGGGGGCTGACGCTTAATTACAGCTTTCGGGAGAGGGCATTGTGTCGACAGCCAGGGAATTCCAGAGGGCACTGTGGCGATGGCCAGGGAGATCTAGAGCGCATTGTTACAACACCTCCTGAGTTTGTTCAAAAGGTCTCATAGACACCTCCACACCATTGCCATGTACATTACACACTTTCTCAACCACACCCCGATGTCTTGCACCCGATGCTCTGTGCAAGACAGTAACAGCGGTAGCAGCAGCAGCAGCAGTGGAAAACTCAAAGAAAGAGGCAAAAATAGTTTCGCTTTAAAAAACTTGCTTGGCAGATTTTTCTACACTGCACTTTAACAGCTGGTTTGAGAGTAGTGCTGACTGGGGAGTATCGGCAGTAGGATAATTACTAGAGCATACTAAGTTGGTACGTCATTGAAAGGCAAATCAGTAGCACAAAAGGGCTGGAATTGGCTCAGGAAGGGCCAAGACAGCTTTGGCTAACAGGCATTTTGAAGAGACTACCACACTGTCTAGGAAAATAGCTGCTTGTCAGCTTTGTGCGTGTCACCCTTCACCTTTGCTACATCTGCACCATTTTCATTTTCAGTTATAAGATGAAGCCATGTCATTATGGACCATTATTTGTACTGCTCTACTCTCGTTCTTCACTCTCTTGTCCTTTATTCTCAGCACATTCGGCAGACAGTGCTGACTCGGGCGGGTAGCAAGAGCCAAGTGGTTGAGCACGTGGAGGAAGAGACAGAGGCTGCTGTCGCACAAGAGATGAAAGACCAGTCAGAGGTCATCGACCTCACAGACTCACGCAAAGGATCATCCGCTTCGTCAGCTGCCACAGCAGAAGGCACGCCACCTCCTCCCACCTCTACCGCCACCCTGCTGCAGCTTCAGCAGCGACAGAGGGACCTTATCAACCGGCACTCACTCCATCTTGGCACTGGCATGGAAGGTGGGTGGTGTGATTGACCACGTATTTCTTAGTGTAACCTTGATATAATGAACATTAAAAAAACAGAAAAGAAGATCAGTAGCTGTACTTCCCAGTGATACATTTCATTTTGTATTATTTTTGTCCATCATTGGATCAGATGTCAGCGCAACACATAAGCAATAAAGAATGCAAAATGAAATGAAACATGACCAAATATGTGCCCAGCATATCACAAAGTTCAATTTTTATATGGATTGCAGTGTTTTGAAAAGTATAAGGCAAGCCAGGCTTGTAAAAGTCGCTTATTTAGCAAAATTAGCTCTATGGGAAAATTAACAAACAATGCATTTTGCAATTATCAAAGCAGACAGCAATACAGATGTGATGAAAAACAGCCCACCGGTAGTGATAGCACAGGTCTCCTAATAGTAAAACTCAAAAAGGTGAGGATATCACATGGGGCACTTGATTGTCTCATCATGATGGTTACATTAAACAATTAAGCACATTACGGCCTTTGTCAGTTATCCACATGGTGAAAATTCTTGAAAAAATAAACTTCCTAGGGAGTTCAATTGTGTGGTGTGTTCAGTATTTTGTGAATGCCAGGTTGTACTGTTTGATGTCGTATTTTTATCCTTAAATGTTGTTTATTTTTAAACTAAGATATAGTATACATCTTCTATATGGCTTCTTCCAGATAATATGTTGACAGCATTTACTTGTAGTAAAACATGCATGTTTGTAAACCTATTGTGAACTTGAGGCCATGCTTGTTGATTAGTTTTGTATGCTATAACGTTTTATCAACTTGCTTATGGACTGCGAAGGTACGAAATGTCTTCACAACAAAAGGGCATGTAGTTATAAGGGAAAAGACGATAAACTTCTTTCATAACAGCAGCTTGTGGTCTTGCTAGCTTGGTCTGCCTGTATATTCCTGTAACAAGTTCCTCTTTAAAAGGACCCAGCTACAACAGACTATCAGCTGCAAAGGACAAGATTTTGTGCAAAATTTGTATAGAGGATGCATATATACAAGCCTTGCTGCAGCAATGTGTGCATTTGGCAGTGCACTGTGTACAACTTTGTCCAACCCCTCGCGAAAAAATTTGCCTTTTCTCCAAGAGAATGGGTATGCTAGTGACAAGCTTCCTGCAAGAGCATGACACTTGGTGTCCTGTTGGCTAATCAAGAGTTTTCAGGACGACCACACAAGCGGCTCACTGCCATCCATTGCTGTTAGCTTGGTGCCTTGCGACAAACAGTCCACATTTTAGTGTGATTCCTGTGCTGGCCCAGACGTCATTCATTCATTCATTCATTCATTCATTCATTCATTCATTCATTCATTCATATACTCTTGTTAAACAGATACAGGGCTGATATGGGGTGAAATAGATAAGACAATTGACAGGAAATGCTGTGCAATATACATGAGCGCAATGTAAAGGCAACTCATGCACTGTGAAATGCGCTTTGTTGCAGGTTCTGCATTTACGAGACACCAGCATGGTGCTCGTCCATTGTCCCGTGCCCTGTCCAGTCCACTGGTGAGCCTGAGCCCTCCTGGTGGAAGCAGCAGCCCCCAGCACCAGTCAGAACTGGGCAGCCCACCTCCGCCACATGGAAGCCCATCACACCGGATGACCACAGCCTTGGCCTACGACAGCCTCATGCTGAAGCACCAGTGCATCTGTGGCGACTACTCCAGCCATCCAGAACATGGTGGCAGGCTGCAGAGCATCTGGGCACGCCTGCAGGAAACAGGACTCGTATCCCGCTGCGAGGTGCGTTGCAAAGCCATCATGATGCGAGGTCTCTTCAAAAAAAATTTTTTTTAAGGAGGTTCATATATGAGGCTGGTTCATATATGAGGCTGCCTTTGAGAATGCTTGCCGAGTACAGCCAACTTGGAGATTGCTCACCTGAATTGTGCTTTTGAAAATGTAAAGACCTACACATTCCCGTGTGATTGTCTTCTGATGCAGCTACTCATCATGGCCCTCGGTAACATTGGTTGCTCTGAGCTTAACAAAATTCATTTGAGATATGCCTCTCTCCCTGGGTTCAGGTGTGTTCCTAGAAAATGCACTCCCTTTGCACCAAACAAGCTGCCTATTACCAAAATCAAGAATCCCTGAATCTTGCCTGTTGAGAAAACTCCGCCAACTTTCAACAGATGCTTAAGAGCACCCTACAGTTTGTCTAGGCATTACATAAGAGTATAGTTGTGTGAGGAATAGTTTACAATAAATATTCTGATAACACTATGCAAGAAATTGAGTTAGCTGAGTTCAAGCTTTGTTTCCTTGATATTGTTACGGGAAAGATGAAGACCGTGACAATATTATGCATATGTTGTAACATTGTATAGTTCTTCCACGTCAGAGAAAATGCATAACATGATGAATGTGTAATTTTCCTGGAGGAAAGATGCGTGATCAAGAATAATGGTTATAAGTAGTATGTGTTTCTTGCCTATCTTTCACTATAAAGATAGCAGTCACATTTACTACGGCACTTGCAGGTGCACAGATCATGGTGATAAAGTGTGATGCTATCACTTCCTTCACCTGGCCTAACGGTTTACTTTTGAACCATTCATTGCTCAGCTGCGCAATTGGTGCAGCTCCATTTGTGCACAAAATTGTTGTAGATGCACTGGAGGAAATACTAAAAATCAGTATTTTGTTTGTCTTTTTCTACAACAGAGGATCCGATCACGAAAAGCCACATTGGAGGAAATACAGTCGTGTCACGAGTAAGTACCCATCTATGGGAAAATGAAGGGTTACATCACTGTCAGCGTGCGAGCGCTTAAGGGATTGGATGTGAGATTACAATGGTCGCTTTCTTCTGTTTATTTTTTATTTATTTTTTATGTGCAGTGAGGGCTACGCCTTCATGTTTGGTACCAATCCTCTCAACAGGCAGAAACTGGAAATGAGCAAATTAGGTAAGTCTGTCTTGGTATCATTAGCTTGTGGCATTTCTAATTTCCCTATGTGCTCATTTCCCAGTGTCACAAATAAGTGGAAAAATACACCATGCTTTCATGAACATAATGTTCATGAACACTATGTTCTGGTAGCAGTGGCCTGGGAAAAGCATGACTGCATTAATTAGCAAGACATTCGTGGTTTTGGTAGCAATTGCAAAACTGGCAAACACCTTTACATATAACGCATCCCCCACATATAATGAACCTATTTAACCTAACCTAACATAACCATGCTGATGTTGATGTAAAAAAGAAACGTCTTGGAAACCCCCCTGATAAAATGAAAAGTAAAAGATAAATAAAAAAGTGGGTCACAATTGCATGCGCAAAGTGTATGAACTGTTCTGTCACCTCCTTTTCATTCAAGAGTTAGTAGTGACGCTTGTGTTTCTGTTATTAATGCTCTCATGCATGTCTCCTTCACTCTGCTCAAAACAATGTACAGCAGAGCATGCCAACTTATGTGGTTCCTGGCAATTCTTTGGCATTCCAGAGCTTCCCATTAAAAGCTTTGTGATGCTGCCATGTGGAGGCATTGGTGTGGACTCGGACACTACCTGGAATGAGCTACACTCGGCCAGTGCAGCGCGTATGGCTGCTGGCTGTGTGGTGGACCTTGCTCTCAAGGTGGCCATGGGTGAAGCCAAGGTGAGCCTACACTTTCTTTCACGTGAATGCTGGTGTATTCAGCATTATACTTGCATATGCAGGCTGCACACTTGCCTGTGCGAAAGCTGTGCCTTCTTATAGTCAGTCAATAAAATTTACTGAATTGTAAGTGCATGGATACATTCTATTTTCTTCCTGCATTTGATTGATAACTTCACCTATAACTTTCATATTCATAAATCCTTGGCACATGTGGCCACCTTTTTGAAAAGATGCAGTGAAATTTTTGGCTAAAAGGTAGGAGGACCTAACAAAGAAAATTTGGGGGGATTTTCCTGCTGACTGGGGTTTTTTGTATTGCTTTTCCAAATACAGCTATAAATTGCATACACCAACTTTTGCATGATTCTTATAAAGTATGGAGATAACAAGCAAAAACTCCCATACATTCCCTACTGGTTACAGTAGGGAATTGGCCTCGAGCTCCACCACTGGAAAAGCTGGCGCCACCGTCGGCGTGACATGATAGGAGGGATCACGTGGACATAGCGGCCGCGTCGGCTGCTTCGGGAGCGCCGAAGCAAGCTGAAAACGTGTTTGAATTCCCTCGTACGCTGCGGTCCTCATTTAGTGGCAAAATTTTCCCGCTTCGAGTGTCTCCTTTACAACGCTTGAAAGCGCTACAATAGGTAGTGGCTGCCTTTGAAGGCGCGCAACATGGTAGGCTACTGCTCGGTGCCGCAGTGCCGGACGTACGCAACTGAGCCCAGTGTCACTCTTATTCATACGTAGGCACAGGACAAGAAGCTGCGTGAAGCTTGGCTCGCGAAACATAAAACCGGCAGACAGTCATCGGCTACAACTCGAGTCTGCAGCAAGCACAGACGCGAGGAAGATTTCTGCTACGGCGCCGGGACTGCGATGTTCGGAAAACGCGCACTGAGACGCTCGTCCGAGTCCGCTGCCCGACTAATGTCATGATGGTTTGGTCTATGAACTTGTCGATGCTATAGATACTGGCAAGTTCACTGGAGTGGAAAGGGAGCGGTCAGAAGCACATTTAAAAAAAGAAAGCATGGCATATGGTCATGTTTGTGTTATGAATTAACGCCCTGGATTACAAAAAAAGAAGCAGCGGGAAATCGCACGCTGAGAACACCGATAAACATACAGTGTGACGCAACTCGAGAAATAATATTGAAACTTCCAAGAATTTAGAAAAAAAAAAGATTGAATTGTCGCGACGGCACATCGAAGTCTCTACAGTGAAAGTAGGTGAAGTAGGCGTCAAAGTCTCTAGAATGAAATTTTTTTTTAACAGCTCTGATAGCGCCCACGCAACAATGGTTGCTTGTATACTGTCAAATGCTCATATTCTGCGGCCTAAAGCTCGTGGCACGGTGCGAGAACGCGCGCGCGGAGAAAGCGAAATAGTGCGCGGACAAGCATGCAGACGCGCAGTCGGTCGCTGCGAATCTGCGTGATCGCTGCACTGAGGCTTCTTTCTATTACGCTCCATTTAATTATACAAACACTATAAGAACGTATTTCACATAGTTTGCTCTCAGCGTTTACCTACCTTTCACGCAAGAAGCCGGTTCGGGAGACTCCATTGCGGCGACCGCGTGCAGTGGCGTTCACTGTACGTATTCGGTAAAGAGATAGCGTCTGTAAACGATTGTGTGCTTTCAGTTTGCCAGATTATTATTTAGACAGTAAACAACTTCTCTTGTTTCGAAAGTACTTACAGAAATGTCCGAGAGAGCTCGCGCGTGGTGTTTTCAGTGAGCGCTGACAGCAAAACCTATTAGGAGCGCGCCGCGTGATCCCTCATACTACGCCAGCGAGGCGCTTCCGATAGATGGCGACTCCGTAACTCCTCGCCGCCAATATACCTCTGTCTTTCATGTTTCTTTTCATTTCTCGGGCAGATATTCATTTGTGTGGACATATGTCATACCTTCCCGAGGAGTAATTAATGAAACTCAATGAGGAATCCTAAACCCTCAATTCCGTATTCAAATAGTGAAAGTTATTATGCAGTTAATTAAAGATGCAGTTTAGTGGACTCCTGAGATATTATTCTATTGTTTTGTATTTTCCGCTGTTGATCTTTGTGCACCAGAAATTGCAAAAATAATTTGTTGCTTTGTTTCTTTCTTTTCCTTTTTAATATGCTCAGAATGGTTTTGCTGTGGTTCGCCCTCCTGGTCACCATGCAGAGTTCAAACAAGCAATGTAAGTCCAGCAAGAGCTTGGTCTACAACTCTCAACAGTTTTGCAACTGATTCTTTTGCTTAAATTCACATGAAACAGTCGAAGTTGTATTGACCGCAGACATTTGAAATGGCCAATAGACAGTTGTCACTTGAATGGGCTTTTGCCCCGTGCTGTCTTCGATAGGTGCCATACTCTCATCAATTCAGCAATTAGTCACTGTCCAAAGGTATTCAAAAACGTTCTGGAGTGTAAATACAAATTAATAATGCAAGCTGTTTGATTGTGTGACTTTGGTCATGCACACCCTGCACTTTGGAATTTTTGGCTGTATGTCCTTAAACCACACAGCACAGAACTACTGTGAGCTTTTGCCACCCATAGTGAAATACCAACTTCAATCCATCGAGTTGAATTTATCAGCTGGAATCTATCAGTCAAGGAGCAATATTAAAAAGTGCCGCGCTTAAAGTCGCCCACGAATCCCTTAACACAGTCACTGTGGAAGCTCTTTCTTGAGGTCATGATTTCTGTGTGCCCCAATGAGGTGAGTCATTCATGGTTCATGGTGTTTATGTGGAGCCAAACGTTTTTATTTCCATTGCCACCAGTTGCAACCGAAATTTTTCGCCAGGGTTGATCATTTGCAGAGATATAGCTTCTGCACTACAACAAAAACCTGTGCACTTGTTTTGTACAGCAGGAATATGCAACATAACACATTGATGATGTACATTTTGTTGGGTATTAGTATGGTCTAGCAATGGGATTTCAGACAGGCATGCTACAAGATTCTTACCAAGTTGGCAGTTTCTTTTTACTTTTTACTCCTGGACACCCATCTTTCCTAATCCACCCCATGCAAAAACCTAGTGATTCCATTTCCTGTAACAAGCCAAGCAAAATGCTCAAAAAAGAATGATTAGCCTGCTTTAATTGGAGCTGGTCTTACAATGTGTGTTTCTGTCTTCCAGGGGATTTTGTTTCTTTAATTCCGTGGCAATTGCTGCTAAGCAGCTTCGGCAAAAGCTCAAGATGGAGAAGATTCTCGTGGTTGACTGGGTATGCTCTCTAACATTTATTTTATTTTTCAATCGTGTCACTTTGTTTCCTCAATATTCATTGTAATTTTATTCACTTCAGGTGCTGTGCACACAATTGTGCATGCCAATATACTTCATCAAAATCAAAAGCAGTGCAGAAAATAATATTTAACAAGTGTCACATACATTCTGAAGTAGTTCTGATTGGACCTCTGCTGCAAGTTTGAATAATATATGTAAACTGCTTCAGTAGAACTGGTTGGTAGTTAGACAGCTGGGTATTATTTCTTAGTGTCAGTTTTTCGTCCTGCAGTGAGTTGACATCTTTCATTTTTTTCCACAATGTTTTGCATCAGGCATATTTTTCAAGTAGCTGGATAGGTGCTTTCCATGTATTCTATACATCAAAAAGTTTGTTTTTATATTTGACGTTCCCATAGAGAGTTATCCCATGAAGTCGACCCACATTCTGTAAACTTGACAAAAGTCACTGAAGAATTGAAAATTATTGATTCTTTCTGAGGTTGTATGCTTTTCAGGATTCTGAAGGGACAACAAATGTAATGAAACTAAATTGTCAATGGGTAGAATTAATCAGTGCCTGAAGCGGTTAGAAAGCCTATCCTGCAAGAGCGTTGTAGCAGTGCTTTTACGACACACCAAAAAAGTGTTACTGAGCGCGGAGGCTATGGGAACTTCTTATTTTCGGTACCAACAGAGACACAGATACTCGAACACTAACGAGTTTTGTAAGGTTTGGTTTGCATCATAGATGAACAAAGTCGTTCACTGCAGAGAATGTTGGCAGTTATGGCAGAAGTACCCCTTGCCCAAGTTTTGAAACTGAGTAGCAGGCCTTCTTTCTCTCGTATTGTGCTAGCTTGTCTTATCGTGGAGTTGATGAGCACACTTCTTTTCCTTTTTATTGGCATGTTTTTGTTCCACCAACCATTGCTTCATTTCAGGATGTCCACCACGGGAATGGCCTGCAGCAAATCTTTTACGATGACCCACATGTGTTGTACATCTCCCTTCATCGACATGACGATGGCAACTTTTTTCCTGGCACTGGTGATCCCCAGGAGGTAAGGCTGTGAGCCATGCCAACTGCTCACAACAGCTAAGCTATGGTATTAGAGAAAGCAAACTTACCTAGCCATAACTCCTATTCTCATAAGTTTGAAGTTTAGTAAGCAGAGAAAAGAATGTCAACAAGCTCAAAAATCCATGACAAATAATATGATTGTCACAGATCTGCTTGTTACCCTGAGAGAAAGGCAACCTCAAAACTCCTTACAATACATAGACCAGTGTACCACGGAAAGTGACAATGAAAGGACATAACTCAAATAAAACATACACTTGCCAACAAAAGTAAATAATGTCAATTGATGTTACGAGGCCCATACGCGTCCCTTGTTCACAATGTAGATGAAAAGCTGTGGCAGTGGCTTATGTACAGAGTAGATGGCAATACAATATACATGTATTGCAACACAGATTGCATTACAGAAAATTTGCTGTACAGTATACAGTTGAAACTCGATTTTACGAAGTGATGACAGCTCTCGAATTATTTAATTAAATTGGGAGGTTTGTAAGATTGAGAAAGGAATTTTTGGTCCTTTGATCTAAAATTGTAACGTAGCGAGACGCAAAAGCTACCACGGCATTGTATTTACCGCTAATCCAGACATCTGTCACATAAACGATGAAATAACGAAAGCAACCATCGCTGCCCCTTCCGAGGCAGCGTTGAGTCCACTGTTCCATGTATGGCTGCGACATGCAGCCTCACCAAAATAAAGCTAAGGCCATGACTAGGGCACCCAGATGTTTTAACTTAATAGCGTTAGAGCGCATGCTTGAAGAAAAACCCATCTGTGTAAGAAGTAGAAAGAAATTACCGCTTTTTTACTCATTTATTTCAGGAAAAGCTTCGTTAAATTGAGTGCGGCCTAGTTAATTTCGTTAATTCAGGTTGTTGACAACATTGAAGCCTATGGGTGCCTGCTGGGGAATGGAAATTGCTTCATTAGATCGGGAATTTCGTAAAATTAGGTTTTGTTAGATCGAGTTTCAACTGTAGCTTGTACTTTGTGAATGGTAAGACTAGCAAAGACAATTTGGTTGCATTCCATCAGTCGCTCACATAGTTAGTGTTAGTTGCAAGTGAATTGCATCATGATTTAGCAGTACATCAGGTAGCTGATCTTGACCTAATGTTTCAGAGTATGTTGTCATGAGCCCACTGTAGTGGCTGAGTGGTTGTGGTGCCTTCCTGTTGAGGTCACAGGTTTTAATCCCAACCACATTGACTTCATTCTAATGGAGAAGGAATACAAGAACGCTTATGTGCTGAGCTTTGGGTGCACATTAAGGAAGCCCGGGTGGCGAAAATTAATCCTGAACACCCTCTTTATGGAGTCTCTCATAATCATGTGTTGCCTTGGAATGTTAAAGTCAATCAATCCCTGTATCAGATATCTAATCGCTTTCCTTTCCTAGGTTGGCATTGACGATGGCACAGGCTTCAATATCAACATTGCCTGGTCCGGTGCATTAAACCCCCCGATGGGCGATGCCGAGTACATCGCAGCTTTTCGGTGAGTGCAACTCGACTGCATGCTAGTTCTATTTTTGAAAGGTTTTCACTAGAGGTCTCAGTGTATCTGTGTTGTTCATATGAATGGTGGTCCTTGGTTTTATTGCTGTATGTTTCCATTTTTGGTGTGCATATTTAGCTTGCATGCACAGGTTATCTATCAAACTGTTAAGGCAGAAAGGTGTGGCAGCACCTCTCTTTGTGCGGCTTATTTTTTATTTTATTTTTTCTCATATATTATTTTAGTTTGTAAATTAGTGAATTGAACAACTCTTCCAGGTACCCTAAAATATCATTCATTCATTTATTTATTGACACTTGGTAGTATAATTAAATTGATCTCTTTGACATACAGGGTCCTGAATATTTGGCTGCAAGTGTTCAACAAGAGATTTTGCGCTCACCGCTGCACTGTTCTTGCTCAAATTTTGAAGAACGATTGCATTTTGGCGTCGACTTCATTTAGTATATCACTTGCCAAAATTAGTCACCTGTTTTTTAAGACAGAAATGAGAAACTGTTTTTGTCTATGGGAAAAATGGCGTCTGGAGAACCGGCCCTGGCATTGACTTGTATCACCACCTGCCGTCATCTGCAGAAAGCAGTGTTTCAGGGAGGGCTGCTGCGTGTTGCCCGGTCCTGGAACAGGCGACTGTCCTCCCTGAAATGCTGCTTTCTGCAGATGACGGCAGGTGGCGACACAACTGTATGCTTGCGCCGTCGCGGCAGCAGCTCACAACCCCCCAAGCGGAGGCAAATTTGCACTTTTTCTTAGAAACCAGGCAATTAACTGTGCCAAATGTTATACTAAACGAAGTCGATGCCAGAATTCAATAATTCTGCAAAATTTGAGCAAGAACAGTGCAGCAGTGAGTGCAAAATCTTTTTTTTGAACACGTACAGCCAAATAATCAGGACCCTGTGTGTATGAGAGGCAGCAGTCTTAAGACTGATAATTATATTTTGTTGGGATTACGTATTACTCCTTTTTTTCTTGTGATAAGGCCTCTTCTATTTATTTGTCATTTATTTAATACATACTGCAGACTCAAGGTCCAAGAAGGGTAAGCATAAAGGTACAAAAATGCAAAAACACAACAATAAGAAGTATTTACTAACATGTCAGAAAACAACAAAGTGGCGTGTTATAATGTGCAGTCTAAGCAGTTCCAATCATTATTGGTGCATGGGAAAAAAAGAGTATTTGATTGAGTCACTTCTCACAAGATACGGAGCATGTGTTTGCTCGCGGTGGTGCTGAGCATGCCTGGTAACAAGCGGTGTTACATATGGTCAAGGTTCACAGTGCCTTCTCAGTAGTCCACTGTGGCAGTGTAACATTCCCTGGAAATTTGCTCTGTATTGTGCTACAATGTGAACAACTTTCTCTGTGCATTGGTACCATTTCTGTGCTTCCCCATGCTACTCTATGAGTAGCCCCACAGTGAGATAATACGAAAGAAAGTTCGCATCGCTTGAATCGTCTCCCATAAACTGTGACCAACACCTGAGAAAATGGCACCCTCTAAGTGGCCAGTACCACACACCACAAGTTTTCTATCACTTGGCAGCAATTGACAAAATGCACAAGTTAGCCAAGTCTGAGGCAAAAGGAATTGTATGTCAGTGTGTGTCCTTGCTAAAGGAAACTGTCTGGATTGTTGTGTGCATATTTGGTTCCTCCTTTATCTTTAGGACCATTGTGATGCCCATAGCTCGAGACTTTGACCCGGAGATTGTCCTGGTCGCAGCGGGATTTGATGCAGCTGCTGGCCACCCACCTCCACTTGGTGGATACCAGATATCACCAGCCTGTAAGATGACACTTTGTTTCCCTCATTATCTCGTGCATGGCTGCGCTAGTGCATCTACTGTATACCGTGCTCTTAACGCTTATCTTCGGAAATGGCAGTATGCAAGAGCCGTATAACAAGGTGGGACATTTAGTGGGCACAGTGCGGTATGCTGAATAAAATGTGTCATCTTGCTGCAAAACTTATTTGGAATACACCTTCCAGTCTAACCTTTCCAAAACCAGTGACATATGGCAAGTCATGCAATGCTGTCATTGAATGCTCTTGCAAAGAGCAGTGCTACATGGTACTACAGCAGCTACACTGAGCAACAAGCACAAAAACTCTTTAATGGTGGATTGCAGCTCGAATTACATTTGACATGACCTTTGTAGTGTAGTCAGAATGCCTTTAATATGACTATTTATATACGGTGCAAGTCATATGTCTTATTCCTGCAAGCATTGCAAACAACAAAAAGGACCATAGAAAGATGGAGATTTGAGATGGGGTCAACTGTGGTCAAACAAGGAAAGCCTCAGCTTGAAACCAGTGTGTTGACTTGGGGACTTCGCTTTGTCATTCCCCTCTTTGTAGATTCTGCAAATGTCGTGATTGATAATTTACCAGCACCAAAAAACCGACAGTATTCAATAATATGCACACAGTACAAATCCCGATGAGCCTTTGGCATTTGTCCTGTTCACACCTTCCTCTGTCCTGTCCTATTTTATTTCATTAAATTACGGATTACTTTTCTTTTAACCAACTTTAATAATGATTATTCTTTATTGTTACAGTTCATTTATAAGATAAACCACTGGTAAGGACTATAAAATAAACATTGGCAGCAATTTGATGTTTACAGTTATTATACATTAGCATAAAATGCAAATCACAATAAATACAGAGTTTCGGTAAGTGGAGCAAAATACATCAGTGCACAAAATTTATCAAAGCAAAGAGGAATAAATGTACAGAGAGAAATCAAAGGGAAAGCAAACACTTAGCACACATGAATAAGTTGTGGTGGTAACTGTGGTTAGCAGGGCATAAATGGCATGTTTAAACTGTACTTCTACTGATTTTGTGGACAGATATGCTGGTTCAATATATATTGGATCAAGTTTAAGAATTTAGGTATTTAATGGCCTAGCTTCTGAAAGCTGCTGTTAGTACGGGCTCTATGAGTTTGATAGTTAATAAGCTAACCAAGCATTCTTGTTCTCAGTTGTTATATATACTCCTGTGGCTTTTAAAGCACATCTCCTCTTTTGAATAGTTGAGAAATAATAGATTTTATGTATTCAGGGTCGAGTAAAATGAGTGTAACAGCGATAACAGCAAATTCTTCACACAATCATGCACAAAACGCTGCCAAGGACTGAACTGCTACATTGTGTGTCATCAACCACATCAATATCTGTAAGTGCGAAACGAGGTCTGATGCTACCTAACATTAGATATTCTCCACCGAATAACTATACAAAAATGTAACGCTCTGATTATAGCAACCGCTTATGCTGCTAATGTTTACCACTACTTTCCACACTTGCATTGCTCTGTGCATTAATTGATATAGTGCATGCAAAATAATGCTATTGTTTTTTTTTTTCACTTCATCACTGAAAAGTGGGTTGGTTTTATTACTTTATATAATACCTGGTCATAGAACTAGTTTAGAGTAACAACAGTGGAAGCTCAAAGTCATGAATTCAGTGATCTGAATGGTTGTTTTGCAGGTTTTGCCTATATGACGAAGCAGCTGATGACATTAGCCAAGGGCAAACTCGTGCTTGCTCTAGAGGGAGGGTGAGTAAGGTTTTTATTTTATTCTTGCTGTATCATATTTGAAGCTTCTTTCTTTTGTGCTAAATATTAATGATAGCATGTGATGTTGCACTTCTTGCTGTCTGCGAAAAGATAATACAGTTAAACCTCGATATAACGAACTTGAATATAACAAAATTCTTGATACAATGAAGTATTTAACTTTTCATAACCTCTTGTCCATAGAACACCATGTATTTAGAACCTCAATATAACGAAGTGTGTTTGTATGCCATTTCAGTATAATGAAATTTCACTGCCGCCATAAAGAAATGCCGAGACAATAAATGGGAGCTTCTGTGGACTGAGATGGTCAAATTATTCAGTTACAAGCGGCTGCTTGCAAAAGCACCTCTCAAATCGCTCGCTGCGCGACAAGACTGACCGCCGAAATGGAGCTGCATCATGTTCCATATAAAGTCCAAGTGTGATAAGATCCTGCCATGCCACGTGCACTGTGTGCCCTAGGTGTGAGTTAAAGGGACACTAGAGGGGCAAATATTAAGTCAAGCTAAAGTGATGGATCAGTGCTTAAGAATGTCTGAGGCGCCAATATTATCGCCAACAAAGCCTTAATAATTGCGAAATTGAGGTAGGTGCAGGACGTGATTAGAGACTCCCACAGGTCATTCAAGTACTTGCCCGATGACAAAAGCACTCCTCAGTTAAACTCTGTGACTAGTACTCGACCACTCGTTACAAGAAACATCATTGTATTCTATTATAAGACAAAATAAAATGCTATTTGCCCAGTTCTATTTCATTTTTAGAAAAAAGAACTCATTGAAATTACCCATGACAATGACACAGTTGGTCGAAATGTTTCGTTTTCGCTCGGCTCCGCACCGCCCACGCTTTCAAGTTTCAGTTTCAGTAGTTTCGTTATCGCGTAGTGCTGCGCTCGTTTTGCTGGCTCGTGAGACTCGTACAAACTGCAAGTAGCAGAGAATTCAACTTCCACGTGATGTTGCGGGATGCCCAAGTGTCTACACCACTTGACCAAAGAGCAGCGGCAGCCACAAATCTACCGCTCTGTCTTGGCTCGGTACCGTCATCTGTCGGGCGCCGTTTTACTCACCAACGGCAGCAAACGGTGGTGATGGCGTATGCAGCGTCACCATCCCCCTGGCTGGGTGGTGAGAGCTTTGAACTATGAAAAAGGTATTCAGACCCTTCAGATGCAATTTTCTCATGAACCTAAGTCTTAGCACGAAACAAGCATTGCGAGGTTTCTGGAACGGTATTTAAACGGTCCACGTCGACTTAGTATTTGCCATTAGTGTCCCTTTAAAGTTTGCGAGGGTCAAAGAAGAAAGATGTTGCCGTCCTGAGTGCCACCTTCCCACACAAGCAAAGGGAAAGAGGGGGGAGGGGAACGAACTCACAGTAACAACATCAAGCGTGCGCGAGGGGGTGGAGTTGGGCATTGGTGCGCTTCTCGGCCGTGGCTGCGCATGGCTGTAAGTGCGGCTGAGCGCATGCACAGCCGTGCACCTTACTTTAGAGGTAATCCGCTGCGTGTGCAAAGAGTGGGCATGCCGAGACAGCGTGGCACCATGTATGCTGTCTTACTGCACGTTTAGTATTGGAGGTTGTGTAATCTCGAGTGTTGGTAACCCGTTGGAGCGAGAAGCATACGAAGCATTCACTCGTCACTGCTGGCACTTTTCATGATAGCATCGTCCCAATGCAGGCGATGCTGTCAGCCGCAGGGGCGGAGTGCACGTGAAAGCATGGCTGGCTTCGCTTAATTTGTACCGCCGAGAAGATATTGTCGATGCATGTGACATGAAACCGTATCGTTCGTAGTCGACTCCCAAGTTTATCAAAAGGAAATGTTTTCTTATTCAAATTTTCTTTCTTCAATTGCCCGATAATTCGGAAAATTCTATGGCCTCTTTCCGTGTAAAAAAAAATCGATCGGTGAGTGTACTTCTTTGCACAAAAAGTGGAATTCCAATAGAATGAAATTTCAATATAACAAAGCAAATTGCTGATTTTACCGACTTCGTTATATCGAGGTTTAACTGTATATAAATGCCACAAACAGCTATAGCACTGCACCAGACAGGCTCATGTTGTCTTTGTTTTAGTCTCAGGCCAGCTGGAGAAAACTATGCTCAGTTTAGGCCGTATTGACACGGCAGCTTTATTTCAGTACTATATTATAGTTTTTGTACAATTGTGCATTGATGAAACATTCTAAGACACTGGAGATACATAGATCGTCAGCTTGCTGCTACATGATTATTTCCAGTTTGTAGCTATTTTCTATCATTCCTAAGTATTCCTGTAGAATACACCTCCTGCTTATTGTGAGGTAGTAGGGTCAGCTTCTCAGTCATAACCCTTGCACTGGCTCTTATTGTGAGCTCTGTGTACAGCTGAGTTTTCGTTCGTATGCATAGGTCAGCATACTTGCTCATGAGCACAGTGACTCATACTCGCTTCACAGTGATATCGTAGATGTAGGATAGAGCGGGAGTGAGTGACAAAAGGTGTGGTTGGACATTAGTATGAACGGGAATGAGTGCTGGTGAGTGTGAGTAGACATGAATGTGAGTGAGCATGAGTTAGTGTCCACTTACTGTGCTGACCTGTGGTCGTATTTACCCTGATGATGTATTGCAAAACTGATGTAAGTGAGATAGTTTGAGGAATTCTGCAAAGTAGTGCTTGTTGCACAGTTAGAAATCACTCAATTTTTATTGCAAACAATTATCGCTTGTCAGGGCCCTTTAGCGCTCTGCAGATCTGTGGAGCTTTCTCTTGAAGAACCTGCTAAGTAAGAACAGCAGTGTGTCATTCTGCAACATGTAGTGCCACTCATGAGCACATTTCTTCATTGTTTTCTTTCGTCTTTGCAGATATGACCTGCCGTCCATATGTGACTGTTCTCAGGAGTGTGTAGCAGCATTGCTCGGAGATGAGTGCTCACCCTTGCGCGAAGAAGAGATCACCCGGCAGCCTTGTGCAGCTGCGGTCCAGCTGCTGCAGAAAACTGCCGCCATTCAAGGTAAACATGAAAACCAACGCTGGGAATCTTTAAATGTGAGGGGGAAGGAGCTTCCTACACTCTTCCTGTGTGCTCACCCCTTAGTAATTGAAAAGGACAGGCCAATCTCATCAGACTCACAGCATGTGCACAAGGACTCACCCCCGTATTCAGAAATGGATCTTAATTTGAAGCCCATGCTTGACTTGATTTAAACGATGCCAGTCGTCAACGCACCAAAAGAAACGCAATGAGCGTCTTCGGCGCGTTCACACCAGGCGTCATTTATATCAACTCAAGCATGAGCTTCAAGTTAAGTTGCATTTCTGAATACAAAGGTCAGGCACGCCACGATTCCGCTAGTAGTCATTGCTTTGCCTCTATGCTTAGCTTTGAGGCAAACTTGAATGACTTGCTCAGGCTAAGTACATTTGATAATCTTGCCAGTGAATCATGTTTATAGTGTTCTGGTGCATATGGTAGGATAAACTTGTGAGCACTGATCACTAACAGCATTGAGAAGATAATTTTACTGTGATATTGTGCATGTTTACTGGTATTAATAGCAACACCAAATATCAGTGAACAGGTCCTGCCACGCCTGTTTACTGAAAATTTAGTGCATTGTAAATGGACACTAAAGGCAAGCATTAATTTAAGCTGAAGTGATAGATTAATGCTCCGGAAAGTCTAAGGCGTCAATATTATCGCGAGCAAAGCTTTAGTAATCGAGAAATTCAGGTAAATGTAGGACACAATTTGAGACTTACTTGGGACACTTAAGCATTAGCCTGATGACATAGGCACTCTTCCTTATAATTCTGTCTCTACACCATGCGACAACTTTCTGTAGTTGCGCAGCCGAGGCTGCGGCGCCAAAGGACACATTTTTTTACTGCGCATCTGCATGTACTCTGAGAATATAAGCAACTATAAGCTACATAGCGTTAAACAAACCGTACCAATTATTTTTATTTTTTGTTCAAGATTTATTTCATAACAAATAATAAGCTTGCTTAGGAAAACGATTTCCATTTCTTGCTGGTCCTAGTTTTCTGGCTTTATGGTGTCCATGTCAGGCATGTCTGGTTTTCCTGGTCCTGTAAACCCCCAGCAAGACATCAGCACTGCTTGGTTTAGTAACACAAGAACAGAAGCTCCGTACGTGCACGCTCATGCGCATAGCTTTGGCTGTGCTACCACAGAAAGTTGTTGTCAAATGTAATACTCAACCACTCATAATAAAAAGATCATTGCATGCATTATAAGATGGAAGGAAATGCTACTTGTCCAGTTCTATTAAATCTTTAGAAAAAAGAACTCATCGATGTTACCCTTGCCAATGACATGGGCAGTTGAAAGGTTTTATTTTTGCTCGACTCTGCGCCGTGTATGCTTTCACGTTTCAGTAGTTTCATTATCACATTGTGCTGCACTGGTTTTGCTGGCTCATTAAATGCACTCAGACTGCAAGTATCAGAATTCCATGTGCATGTGATGACATGGGATGCTCGAATGGTCCACACCACTTGACCAAAAGCAGCTGCAGTGTGAATCCAACTTAGTTTGGTTTCTCCATGGCTGTGCGTTTTTGCTTTAGATGGATGGATGCTGGATGGATGTTATGAGCATCCCCTCTGGAAAGGGGTGGTGGGTTGCGCCACCAAGCTCTTGTTAATATATTGCCTAATGTCCTACCTATGTTAAAAAAGAAAAAGAAAGGGAAAAAAATGCGATGAATTCCCATAACCAAACTTTCTGAACCCCTATTGTGAACTTTGTTTTCGCACACTTCGGTTGTTTGTTGTTTCCCTACTTTTCTTCTACCAATCATCCAATCGCCACTTACTAATTTCTACGCGTACATTCTTAGTTTCCCCCTGCTCTCGCTGAACCCAAGGGCTTCAAGGAGGCCAGAGATGCCTAAATCGACCGCTGGGCAAATATCTTCACATTCTAATAAAACATGCTCCATTGTTTCCCTAGCTTTACCGGAGCAAGCACATGCTTCTTCTTCCTTCTTATATCTTGCTTTATAAGTGCATGTTCTAAGGCATCCTGATCTCGCTTCGAAAAGTAACGAGCTTCCCTTTGAGTTATCGTAAATTGTTTCTTTCCTGATTTCGTTTTTTTCCTCTTAAGTAGTTACTCACAGCAGTTTTCTTTTCCATTGCCGCCACCCATAAGATTCTCTCAGCTTCTCTGACTTTCCGCTTGATGTTCTTTGTCGCTATGTTGCTCGCCATACAGGTCATATACTTGCTGGTAAGCTTTCTAGTTCTTTTCCTCCACTGTGAATCAATGTTTTTCCTGTACAAATCACCGGCGAGATTCTCAAATTTACTTATCCTGAGCAGGTCATTCAAGTTTGCCTCAAAGCTGAGCATAGTGGAAAAGCAACGACTACTAGAGGAATCGTGGCTTGTGTGAGTTGCACCAAAAGCTGCAGTGCCCTGTGTGAGGCGCCATTTTATTCGCCGACAACAGTAAAGAGCAATGATAACTTATGCAACACCACCACTACCTGCTCGAGGGCGGGCGATTTGAATTGCTCTAGAGACATCCGGACCCTTCAGCTGAAATTTTCTTGGCACAAATAAAGCAGTCTTTTCTTGGCCCGAATAAAGTGCTGTGAGGTTTCTGGAATGGAATTGTAACAATTTACCAATTCAGGCTGGTGCTTGCCAACAAATGTGCAGCCTTAGAACAGAGAGATGAAGATTACATAGATGTAATGAATGAAACCGTGACTAGGCTGGCTCCAGAAGCAGCAATTGAAGTGGGAGGTTAGGCACCAAGGAAACTAGTAGGTAAGCTCTCCCAAGTAACGAAGGACCCAATAAAGAAACGACAAAGTTTCTGGAATAGAATGGTAACAGTTTACATTGACTTAATATTTTCTTTTAGTGTCCCTTTAGTTAAGAAAAAGAAAAGCATCAGGGGGTCAAATGCACATATTTCAGAATTCACTTCTGTATGCCTCACAATTCATTCTAACTTTGGAATATTAAACGTGGTTTGCATGTAACAGTTCTGTTGAAATGTTGCACTTTGCGTGCATTTTGTCCATGCAAATACTAATGTCCCGCTTAGCCAAGCCTTTCACATACTACATTGTCACGTCTGTGCAGCACCACACTGGCCGTGCGTCAAGAAGTGGGCACCGACCATGGGTTCCTCTCTGCTTGAGGCTCAGCAGAAGGAGAAGGAAGAGGTTGAGACAGTCACTGCCTTGGCCTCCCTCTCCATGGCTGCTGCACAGATGCAGTGAGTGATGATCTCTGTCTGTTCTGCCGCAATGCCATCTCACGTAGTAGTGTCAGAGCTTCCCAAGGGCATCAGAATATGAGAAGGGTATACATTTGGGGCCAATTCATGGGTACATTGCCAAAAAAGTGAAAATAGTGCGAAACACGTGGGACCGAAAGTAGTGCAGCACATGCAAGCACTAACTTGCAACTGAAGGTTTAACGAGAGCCCCACATCTCAATGAACCTTGGCACATACATGAAGCCAACCAAAATCACTCTCAACACTATCAAGGCACATAGTGATAAAATACAGCATTATGTATCTTGTTGTTTGTGTGTGTCTCGCACTATTTCCACACTGCAATCTGTTGTGTGTGTAGGGACGTGTGTTCCAATACTCGCCATAAATGGCTAAATAGACAGCAAAATGAACAGCAGCCCATCCTAAGTTTCATTCCAATTCTAATGAAGCCAGTAATGAGCCTGGCTGCCAACTTTTGCCAACGTTTTGGCAAAAAAAAATAGCATTTTTCAAAGACATCATTGAAGGCAAGAATGGTGCAGGCTTATTCCTGTTCAGCCAAAATGACTGTGCAGAAGCCTGTCTCGCCAGGTTGCCTCAATCCTTGCACAAAAGAAAACGCAGTCACAATTTTTTTGTGCTCAAAGTCAGCCACATAATGTTTCTCAGAGGTTTGTGCACAGAAAGTGCTGAAATGCTGACACAAACTGGCATGAAGTTGAAAGAACCACATTTCAAATTTTTTGCAGTACATGGGCAGAAGCTTTTTTATAAGCTGCCAAAGATATTCACTTGATATAACTGTTCATTTTGCTTAGTATTCTCACTGCAACTTCAGTGTTCAGAGATTGTTCTCCATAAGGGATAATATGATTTAACCAGGTTTGATATTAACTGGGTTTGACTGTACTCTCCCATAGCTTTTGTATGTGCTCATACATCCCCTCTAACTATATGTTTTATATAAAAATTACAGCTGCGATTGGCAATGGACCCATTACTGCATGGATAAAAAACTTTTTATCTCACCGATCCCAATTTGTCATCATCGAAAACATCCCATCTGATCCGGTGCCTGTCACATCAGGGGTCCCACAGGGCTCAGTAATAGGTCCGCTATTATTTTTACTTTTTATCAATGACATTACAAAAAACATTGATTGTAAAATCAAACTGCTTGCAGGCGACTGCATAATATACAGAGAAATACGCAATCACCAAGATCAAGTTCTGTTCAATAATGCACTAGCAAAAATAACCTAATGGTGTGATAACTGGCCAATGACCATTAATACAAACAAAACGGTTTGCATGACAGTAACGAGAAAAGAGCACCCATCGTTTTTCCACTACACACTTAACGGCAGCCTCGTAACTAGAGTTCAACAGCATAAGTATCTTGCTTTAACAATAACATCCGACCTTAACTGGACAGCACATATTAACAACATTACTTCTTGTGCATTACGAAAACTCTTCTTTCTCAAAAGGTGCCTGCGGTTGGCACCAACTAACGTCAAACTTTTAACTTACATTACATTTGTGAGACCTGTCCTTGAGTATGCTAATGTCGTATGGTTCCTGTACACTAAAACAAACATATCTAAACTGGAAAGGATCCAGAGAAAGGCAATTAGGTTTATCCACCGAAAATACCGGCGCAGTGATTCCCCTACTCCTCTTCTAACACAGTCAGGGCTTGCAACTTCGGCTGTACGAGCAAAACGAGCTCGTCTAAAATTTCTGCATCAAATATTACACAGCCGACTAAGAATAAATGCCTCTGCATATGTTACCTTTTCTAAATCCCGCGTACTTCGTCATAATCATGCATATACACTAAACGAGTTCCTTTGTAATAACGATACTTTTCAGTCTTCCTTTTTCCCCCACGTTGTTCGTGAGTGGAATAACCTAGATGCATCTGTAACTAACACAGTATCGCAGTCTGATTTCGTTAAGTTATTAGAAGATGAAATAATTAATTAGGAAAGAATAGATCTTATGCATATATAATCGTCAGAACTCCCATTTTTTGAACTGTAGCTAAACATTTACCCCCTTTGTTTCTTTCTTTGTTTTTATAACACTGTAATAATCCTTACGTACATGTAACCTGATGTGTACTATTTCTGTGAGTTTCTCTTGTTTTCATATTATTAGTGTTGTAAAATTGTGCATTGAACCTGTTTTATGTATTTCCATTTACATGTTTTCATGTTCTTACCATTCGGTATATAAACCATGAAATGTATGTATAATCATATGCCCACCTGCTATGGTCTCGATATGAGACTGGCAGTATTGTAAGTAAATAAATAAATAAAATAAATATATGCACAAGTACATACAGTGAAGTAGACGCACGTATGAAGCGATTTATTGACCTTTCGGCCGGGGTCCGGCCTTCATCAGAATACAGTTCATGGCGTAGGTACAGTTTATATACATGCGCATATCAACCAGATGGAGATATGCTTACATAAAAACTGAAGAAAATGTGTGAACAGAATGCGTGTCAATCGTTCTGACGAACAGTTGATACATGTCTAAACAGATGGCGTTTCAAGCATATCATTTCAAGATACGCACAAAATATGAAATTCGAAATAATTATCAGGTGACAGCAAAAAAACATCACCGAATAGGTGCTATGTCACCAATCAAGAACAAGAAATGAAAACGAAAAACAGTGACGTGTTAGTAAAAGGGCAAAATGGTGCCGTACGGGTAAAAAAGAAGGGAAACGAGGGAAGATGTGACTGGCTATGTGGCCAGGCAACTCAATTTTCCAACCCTTTTATTCAAACCAGGTGCGACAGTATCAAACTTATAGATCTTTTTATTTGGTCACATGGTGAACAGGAGCTGCTTTCCTTCATTTCTGGCTTTAACAATGCCCATCCATCCATATCGTTTTCTCACACGTATTCTGCATCTATTATTAAGTTCCTTGATGTCAGCATTTCAGTGCTAAATGATAAACTATCTACTGCCCTGTACAAAAACCGACAGACCGATATCAATATTTGCACTTCGATAGTAACCATGTTAAACATTGCAAGACTAGCATTCCTTATAATCAGGCCTTACGTTTCAAAAAAATGTGCTCTGAACAATCCGGGTTTCAAAAAATTTTCGCAGCCCTAAAGAACACTTTAGCCAAACAAAATTATCCGCCACAACTAATTGACGATGCAATAAAACATGCAGACGTGCATGACCGTAGGACGCTTCTGTCCACTGCGAAGAAACCAACTTCCTCACCCCAGGCAAATCTTGTCCTAACCCATTCTGCGTCAGTCACGCATATTTCAGATGTACTAAAGAAGCACCAAAATATTCCAATGCAAAGTGAACGCCTCAAAGACATCTTCGCGCAACCGCCTAATGTAGTATACCGTAGAGCTATAAATATTCGAGATATACTATGATCATCTTCTAAGAATGACCGCCCTGACGCCGTCGGAAGCCATCCTTGCCGAAAACTGTGATGCAAAGTATGCCCCTACATGTGTGCATCGCAGCAGGTTACTAGTACGGCTTCAAACTTTCGTTTAAATATCAAAGGCGATTTCAACTGCGATACTAAAAACGTAATATATATGCTTGAATGTACACTGTGCAAAAAACAGTATATTGGACAAACAGAAGGGCCTTTTAGATTGCGCTTTAACAATCACAAATCCCATGCTAATATGTTGTCCAACCTACCCATCTCAAGACACGTACATCTCCCTGACCACTCATTTGATAAGATGAAAGTCACGTTGCTTGAATTTACACTGTGCAAAAAACAGTATATTGGACAAACAGAAGGGCCTTTTAGATTGCGCTTTAACAATCACAAATCCCACGCTAATATGTTGTCCAACCTACCCATCTCAAAACACGTACATCTCCCTGACCACTCATTTGATAAGATGAAAGTCACGTTGCTTGAATCGGGATTTCATTCAAGTTACGATAGAGAAGCCCATGAATCCTTTCTTATCTATAAGTTTGATACCATTGCGTCTGGTTTGAATGAAAGTGTTGGAAAATTGAGTTGCCTGACCACACAGCCCTTCACATCTTCCCTCGTTTCCCTTCTTTTTTACCCGTACAACACTATATTGCCCTTTTACTAGCATGTCACTATTTTTTGCTTTTGTTTGCATTTGTTGTTCTTGATTTGTGACATAGCACCTATTCGGTGCCGTTTTTTGCTGTCACCTGATAATTCTTTCGAACTTCATATTTTGTGCGTATCTTGAAATGATGTGCTTGCAAATGCCATCTGTTTAGACATGTATCAACTGTTCATCAGAACAATTGACACACATTCTGTTTGCGCATTTTCTTCGGTTTTTATGTAAGCATATCTTCATCTGGTTGATATGCACATGTATATAAACTGTACCTATGCCATGCATTGTATTCTGATGAAGGCTCGACCACGGCCGAAATGTCAATAAATCGCTTCATATGCGCGTCTATTTCACTGTATATATTTGCCCGGATCCAGAAACGTTTTTTTCTGGTATTCACAAGTACATATATGCAAAGTAACATTAGCACATATTGCTCACTGTTTTCTTCTTTGTCCTTTGTTCCTCCTGGATAACAGGGGTCCAAAGTCCGAACCGCCTCAGGAGGATGAACCAATGGAAGAGGACCAAGATAAGTGAGCAGTTGATGGTGCACACAACAGAAACGTTACAGATAAAGCAGTGAGACATTTTCAACCGAACTGGTGCAAAGTGCTGAGGACTCCTGCCCAAATGAGCCAAGGAACACAAGTTCACACTGTTAACCCTGGAAGCATCAATGAACAGAAAGTGGAGCGGTACCGCTGTCATGGCAGCATGCATGCAGCCCCCTTCATCATTTCTGAGGATCAGGAATAATGCCACGGTTTATGTGAAGTCTGAATGTCAAGCGAGTCAAGAACCAGGGGCACCCAACAAACACGGATACATTTTCGGAGTGACGTACTCATGTCATTCTGTCATCCTCAGTTGGCCTGCGGCCTGCTGTTGGATCATAATTTATCGACATTGTTGCTGGTTAATGAGTGGCTTGTCTGCCAGACGGGACAATGCAGATGATTTTTGAAGACATGCATCTGCTGTCGTTTTGGTATTTAAGGCAGCACGTTATTGCACTTGGGGATTCCTACCGACAGGTTGAGACATTTTATCAGCAAGCAGCTGCCAGTTACGCTGTACTGAATGTGAACATCTGGGGCAGAACCTCTCATTCTGAAAAGCGATGCACTATTTTTCGCCTGTTACAAACCAAGTATTATGCCTGCTGTCAGTTTTAATGCTTCCTACTTGCCGATTTGTGTTGACTGGCAGTTTTGCGTCTTGCATGTATGTTGGTTGCACAGATTCAGAGCAGTGTGCCTACATTGTTGCAAATTATGTCAACTTCCAACGGCTCCATGTCTGCCAGTTGCACTGTTAAGAACAGAGTGATGCTGTGGACATCTGCTGAGCATCACCCCAATATGAGTGTAAGCTGTTGGGCTAAAGCTACCAAGTTCTAAAGATTTTTCATGTCAGTTATTGTCATACGTATATTTTAGGGCATGCACTTGCTTCATGCAGTCTCTTGTGCATTGCCTGTACATTTCGTAGTGCCAGTTGTACAAGGTTTGATAGTTTTTAACTGTGCACTAGCTATGTCTTTATACAAGGATGACAGCATGACAATGTTGAGCTTGCATCCGAGATTGCGAAAGTATGTCAACTGATACCCTCAAGTGGCCCCAACAGTACGCAAGACAAGTCTAGAACAGTGTTAGCAGGCTTGCTTGCATTTTCTGAGAAGGAAACGCGTTTGCAATCCAAAGAAATGTGCTAGTTTGGCAGAGCATTCTCGCAGGTTGCATTGCACAATAACACTGAGGGCCTTAAAAAGGGCTGTGAGAACACTGCGGAGGGAAAGAGACAGGAACATTGAAGAATGTTACATTGGTCACGTCGTGCACTTGTTTGGGAGGGATATTGCGATGTACAACTGCACTTTGTATACACCCAAGTGTGGGCATGCACTGTCTGCTTCACCACTTCAGTACAGCATCAAGTAGAAAAACAACTAGCTGCTCTTTTTCCTTGAGAGGAAGGAAAGAAGAAAAAGGACAAGGAAGAATCATCATTATAACCGTTGCAGCCATTTTTATGAATAAGAGCAAGCAGGGAGTACTAGTTCGTCACCATAGTGAATTAAAATGTGTTTTTACACTGCTGCAGTGGTCTTATTATGCCACTGTTATGGGCATTACATACTACAGAGTCTTTTGGATGTACTAAGTTTTTTTGAGCTTTATGACAACTTTAAAACAATGCTAGTCAGAACCTCGTCAGTATAGCGTCTCCGGGGGACATGTGCTAAGTGTTTTTTACGGCAGCAGCTGTGGCAGCAACGGCAAAAAGCAAAGTGCCCTCCTGTTTGTCGCTGTTTCTCACTTCCCATAGCTGCGCATAGTTGCCTTTGGTATACTGCTGTGGTAGGTGCTGGAAGACAGGTTCTCATGAAACTGTTGACGGTAGACTGCGGGTGGCTTTGGGGCTTTCTAGGGCGTTTGAATCGGGTGCAGCCCCGTCAGTGCTACTTCCTTGGCACTGGCATGACTAGTAGCTGCAGTGAACGCACCTATTTGTTGCCCATGGAAGGACTAATAAGTGAATTTCTACACTTGTTTGCCTTGCACATTGCATTTTGTATATTTTTGTTGTTGCATTCTACAAACGACCAGAACAAAACTTGATTGGTTTGTGGTTCCCTGACCGATGACTTTCTAGGCCACACTCTGGTTTTCTGTTACCTGCACATATGCACAACGTAGACATACAGACACACACCAAACACACACGCACACAAATAATGCAAACACATTTACACATGTGCAGCACTTTTCAGTTCTGATCCTTTGTCGAGCTAAAGAATAAATCATTCATAAAAGTGAAAATTGGTCAGACCAATGTGCTGGCCTTGCTTGCTTGAAAGAGCAGCAGTCGTGTCTGCAGCGCTCATTGTGTAAATATGTCCATGTGAAACACACTGAAGAGGCTAGTGCAAGAGGATTGCATACATGCTGATTAGAAAGCTGCTTGGTAACATCAGAAGGAGAACAAATGCCGCAGACAGGGGCTTGCGTCTGGTTCTTCAGCTGCAGTTTGCCAAGTGATTTAAGTTCCTTACAAAACTGGCGTGCTTTGTGATGTACACTATATTTACTGTGCTAGTAAAAGTTCTCATTAATGTCTTCATGCATTCTTTTTTTTGTTGTCATTTTTTTTCTTTCACGCATTGTATTTTTTAACTGTTGAATGTTAGCATTTTTTCGAGCTGTGAAACCTGATGTGAAGTTCGTGTATACTTGTTTCATATCCGTCTGTTTGTGTGCACGTGTCGATATATGCATACATATATATATATAATATAATATACATGCTTTGCGCATCGTTAAACACGAAGCTAGACAGGATGGCACTGTTTGCGACTGTGGTTCTGCTTAGGCACCCTCTGGTCTGCAGATAATTGCTTTTCCTGTGTTGCGCTCTCTTGCATTTTTGCTCATGGCTTCATTTCTCGTTGCAATCTTGTGCACATTCTAAAGCCGCTTTGCTTGTCCAATGATCATTTTATTTGTAAATACACAAGCTGTTTTAAGGACTTTCATTTATTCTTGTCTGCTTTTTTTTTTTTCTCAACAACCAACTTGTCACTCATTTGTTGTGCGTCGTGCCATCCCCATCTCCTTCCTTCCCGCTCCACACCTGAATCACTGATGATAATATATATATATATATATATATAACATGTTACAGCGCCATAATAGTATATCATTTGTACAGTGCTGATTTTACTCCGTCTTCAGAAACCTCATTTCAAGGTCAAAACAAAGTATACTGCATAACCCATTGTTGGCTGAGCGCTTAATTAAGGAACAACATGTTTTGTTTTGTGAAGTTTGAACCCATAGTCAGTTGGAGTGCCATTAGAAAGAAAGCCATGAAAGAGAAAAATGAAATCTAGCTTTGTCAAAGTGTCTAGTAGAAAGCTTTAAAGATGATAATCTTGTTTTTGTTTTTTTTTATTGATAATTGGGCTATAATGCATGATGTGGAAAAAGAGAGAAAGAAGAAGGCTGGCATATATGTTTTATTAGTTCTGTATACAAGATATGTGCATGTGGATTGGCATTTTTCTAGAGCATACCTTAACTTCTTTCTTGTTCACACTGAAGGGACACTGAAGGCAAACATTAAGTCAAGGTAAACTGATAAATGTATGCTCCAAAAATGTCGAAGTCACTTTAACTGAGCAAAGGATTTTTTCTAGGTGAAAAAAAAAGAGGTTGTATATGTAAGAGGGGATTGGCAACACCGCTTTCAGAATACAGGACCAGCTCTTGATGCCTTCATCATAATTGGTCATTATTTATTTATTCATTTTTTTACTCACAATACCACCAGCACCTGTAAGGCATGGTGTAGGGGGGAATAAAAGCCTTAAAATATACAGAGTACATATACGTAACAAAATGTAGATTGATAACAGTGCATAAGAGTTCAGGAAACAACAATAAAAAATAAATAGATAATAATAATGGTGAGTAACAAATGTTCACCGAAAGTTATATATTAATGACAAAGAAAGAAAAACAAGTTTCATATTGAACTGCTGATAGGAAAAGCTAGTTAATTGGAATGGGAAAGAAAACTTAGTGAGGCTAATTTTCAATAATTTTCTTGTGAAGCAGCTTGCTGGTTCTCTACTCGCACCACTCTGTCAGCACCATTTTCAAGAATCTAGAGCATAGTGAAGGCCCCCTCTATGTGGCTTTCCGATTCGCAGAGGGCAATAGCACTCAGAAGAGCATGACCTCAGAGATTCTATGCTGCGTGTCGATATGTCAGTAACATATCAACACCAGTTTTCTCAGGCAATCTCCTGTCTAAGATAGGTGCCATGTTCAGAAAATTATCTACAACTAAACCACTGCTTGACACTGAACAAAGGCTACTAGGTTTTGAGGATTGTCATGTACCACTGTAGAATTGAGTTACTATTTCCTTTTAGTGTTCCTTTAACAACAACAAAAAAAAAAAATCTATGTCCTTGCTTGCAAGCTTGCTCACATTTAAACCCATCTGTGCAAATTAGAAAAATTAAAAATGGAGGCTATATTTTACTCTGTTTCATGCAAAATACATGCGCTGCAGTGAATGTGTGAATAAAGGCTTGTGTGTTAGGCTTTAAGCTTTCACTGCAGCAGGCTGTCTTCTTATGTAGTTGACACACTAGCGGAGTAAAAGCAAAAAAATTTAACTATACCTTTCTTTTTCTCTTTCTTCTTGCGAGACCATTAGTGCAAGCCTTTTCTTTCTTTTCTTTTTGCTTTTTGTTATATGCAAATAGCTATTTTGACTGATGCTGAAACACACAATGATCAATCTAGTCAATTATTTGAGCCTGTCTAAGATGCCCTCTTTTGTTAAACTTTTAATGCTGATGTTCCTCCATGCTTTTGTTTTCAAACTTTGCGATAATACGTTAACGAAGTGCTGGTTTCAAAGCGAACATCGTTGTAGTTAGCAATGACACACTTTCTGTGTGTGTTGGCAGGCATGAAAAAGTGCTGGGTCAAGGCTAGTCATGGTTAGTCAGAGGTGCACTTGGCTAACGTGACATGTTTTGTTCTTTGTTTTCTTGTTTGACCCGTCTTGTTGCGCAATCTTGTATATTGTATGTTGAAGAGGATATAAGCGATAACTTAAGCTGTACAGTCATAGAGATGTTTGTGTTTTCTTTCAATGATATTATTGCGCTATTTCATTACAAAGTGAAGACACGATAAATAAAAGCATATATTTTTTGCCACTTGTATGTACACTATGTGCCATTGTAAAGTGTGTTATATTATTATGGGATAATGAAAAGATGTATTTGTACTCTTTCCCTTGTTTTTCTTTTGTTTTTTGTCATGCATTTGTATCATCAATAAACCATTATTCAGTGCCTATCATTGATGATTGTTGACTCATTGCACTTCGTACAGCCCGGGTGTTCCATGTCACATGACTGTAGATCAACAGAGGCGGCTCTAGGACTTTTCTGTTGCCTCCATTTTCATTATGGGTCCACGAATGCACTTCATCACTAGGCACTTTATGGTGGTACGATGGGGCCAATGGATCAGGCCAGAGGAAATTTGGGGGAGCTTCGACCTTGTCCCCCTTTTGAGCTTGCCCCTGTGGTCATGTGCAGAGATACGCACAATGTTCACAGTGTCATGTGGACGTAGGAGATTGGGAGTAAAGTGTGGTGTGTGTGAGGTGAATGAGATTGGCAAGCACAAGTCTGAGCTGGCAAACCCCTTTCTTTCATTTTATGCACCCCTTTCCCACTTCTCCGGTACAAGGTAGCCAACCGGAGATATCTCTCTTTGCTTTTATGTCTAACTCTCTGTAAGCTGCCCCCGTAAATTAGGTTAGACCTTATCGAAAATAGCCAGAACTTTCGCGGCTGTTACCATTGTTTGGCAATTGATGTCCGTTACCTAAATTTAAAGGTGAAAAAATAATCAGCCTATAAAAGCTGTCGTGATATAGCCGGGATGTAAGAGCGGCACCGGTAGGGCGGGCGGGGGCAAGGGGTGCTCTCCTTTCCCTCGCCCGAAATTTTAACCAGCCCCTTCATCGCCCCCGAAAGGGAAAGAAATCCTGGCGCAGCCCCTGGCCTTGAGCCTTGCAATTATGATTTAAGTTATAGGTGTTTTTGTGTGGTGCGCATTGCCACTTCCGTTCGTTGCATAAGCTGGGCAAGTTTCACTGAGCATGGCGTCGCGCGCGGCCACCTTACCGTGAGCCAACCTGCACAGTCGCCGGTTCTCCATACGATCGGGCATGAAAACGACCACATCTCGTAATTTTATGGCCGCAATAGACCGCTGCACGGCGGTAACGGAGCAAGCGGTCATCTCTAAGGAAATGCATAGGGAATGGGAAAAGTAAAACTCCGTTTGAATGAGATTTCTTGAAGCCATCGCTGGATGGCGCCAGCGGTGTGCAAAGGATGCAGAGGTACTCTGTCGGGGAACGGTCGGGGTTTATTTATGTATTTATTTATTTATTGATAATATTTCCTTTTTTTTTTGTTCTTCTTTATTTCTTTATCCTGCGTACCGGCTGGCCGTTGGCTGCGGACTGCTGCGCTTGCGTAGATGCGTCGTTCGGTTGTTGCCAGAGCGGTTTGCTTTCGTTGGCTTTCCCTGCGCCCTCGCTCTCGCGTACGCGCTCGCCCAAAGCCGTGGCGGCATTCTCGATCCCCTACGCGCGAGCGCGCCGAGGTACGGTAACCGCGGCGCTGCGTACTGCAGAAAAACTTGTCGGCGCAGGCAAAGCCGCAAAAGGCGATAAACACGCTCACGCGCTCTGCCACCGCCTGCGGGGCTTGACCAGCGTAAGCGGGACCTGTGGTCGCGCGGCCGGTTCGGAGAGGCACCGAGACGCTCCTTGAGAGCGAGTGTGCGTTGACGGACAGGCGGCGAATCTGCGGGAGCGACTGTTCGCGCCGGCCGCGCCGTTATCAGCCAGAGCTTGGGGCTTGCCTCCGATGACAGCGTCCCGCCTTGAGTGAAAGGTGAGAAAAGATTGCTGAACGTGTGCGCAAACGCCGTGTCTGCTGCTGTCTCTTTCTTGGTGACTGGCTCTCACGACTGTCGGCAGCCATGTCGCTACAAAGTGAGAATACACGGTCTATAATAATAATAATAATAATAATAATAATAATAATAATAATAATAATAATAATAATAATGGAGTGAGGACTACCCACCGAAAAGATGTTCATATAAAGGAGCTGAACGTAGCTTGTGGAAAGAGGAGAAACATTACTAACGTTTCGGTTAATTTTTTATCGGTCGCTTTCTGCGCAGCACTGGCTCTCAATACACGCTGCATCAACAGTGCAATGCTGGCGCCGGTGGGAAACTGAACGCACCGCCATCAGTCATCATTTAATTTGTATTGCCTCAATGCTCGTGCTCTCTCGTTTCTGCTTCTCCTCCTCCTTGATGAAGTGCCCCTTAATACTTTCAAAGCCAAAGCAGCGCTACAAGAAAGCTGCGCTCTTGGCAAGGCCCGAAGTCAGGCAGCCGAACTGGCTGCTACTTCCCGACACGACCGGCGGCGAGCGCGTGGCCCTTGTCCTCGAAGACGCTATACCGCGCGCGCCGCGTCGGTTCTCGAGAGTCCTCCAGGCGAAGTCCGGCTCGTTGCGCAACAAGACGATCCGTCGACCAGCGTGGCGTCATGCGTCACTTGTCAGGCGGCCCGCGGTGATCATTGCCTGCCCCCCCCCACCCCACCCCTCCCGAGAAAGCTGCTGCCGCGTACCGTACGTCCGGGCCTGCCAACGCAAGCGGCAGCGGCGCGCGCGCCCCGTCCGCCCGCTGGAGCTGCCGCGGAAACGCGTCCTTGTACGGATGGCAGACGCAATGAAAAAAAAATAATAAAGGAGGAAGAGAACGCCTTTACCTCGCTGTCAGTCTCCGAGTCTCCGAGCCTGCGTGTGTGTGTGTGTAGGCATGCGGGAACGCGTGCTACAGCTCGCACGCACCTCCGGTGTGCGGCTGTTGTTACCGATGCTGCCGCCCCGCCGTCGTCCGCCTCTCGCAGCGAGCTTTGTTGACCCCCCTCCCCACCATCCTGCGCGTGCCACAAAGGCGGCGAGGAGCGCTGCAAAAGACTGCTCTCGTGGAGTAGGTGGAACCGCTGCTAGACAACGACCAACGTTCACCAAGCGACGAGGGGGAGGAAAAACATTAGGTGTCTTTGGCTTTGGACGCGGACGATGTGATACGTAATTCTTGATAATTTCCTTGGGTGTTTTGATTCGAATCAACTACTATAGTAACAATTAAGCATTGCAAAGGCGCAACGCCGGTTTGGTTCTTCGTCACCATGTGTGCATAAGCTGGGGGCCTGAATCCCCGTTAAATGTGAGTCAGAGCCAAGCCTTAACATTCAGAGAAATTGTGTGTCGTTGGCGCATAGACAGCACAACTTTTGCACACTGATGATAGCCTTTAATATTGTGCTGCATTCTTAGATGCCTCGAGAGCTGTCCCTGCGTGTACGCGTAGCTTACTAAAGATGTGCTCGTCAAAGTTGACTTCTCCACAGTAAGAGGCTTTATGCGGGAAAGGCAGCTTTACTCTTCACTTTTTGTTTTGTAAGCGAAATATATCTTGTATATTCACCTTTTTCTTCCTTTGTGCTTTTGCGTGCCTGTGTACGTACGTGTATGTAACACAATACGCCGATCGCTTCTTTCGGGGGGATACACTATATCTATGAGAGGTATAAGAAAAGGTGAAAGGCTAATAAATATCAATAAAATGGCAACCAGTTCCATTAGTAACTCGGTATGACAGTTTTCCAGGAACTAAAACTAAAGTGTCTGCAGATCATATTAATTAGGAGGGGGAGGAAGCATTGTGTTGGCGGCTATCCACTCCAGCAGTGTGCCTCCCCTCCCAGAAAACTTGCGGCATCATTTTGCTGTGCTTCTCGTCCTCGTCCTGAAAGACGTGCGTTTAGCGCGGTGCTTGATTACTGCAGAAGCGCTTATTTTAGAGGGAAGGCTCTACAACGCCAAGTCTCTCATGGTCATTCATCGCGTCGCAGTGACCTTGAGCCTCCGGAGAGCAAGTGTGGCATGTGTGACGTAACGTCACGTGATCCGGTGTGAAGAGGCGTCGCAGCTTCGCTCGCTCGGAGCCTCGCCGCTGCTGTGCCACGTGACTAAGCGAGGGTAAGAGCTAAATATAGTCCGACGTAGCGCGAGCGAGAGCACGCGATACGTTACGTTGGCGAGAGCAACAGCCTCTATAGTTCGACCGAAGATTCGATGCACTGGCGCAGGCAACGTAACTGCACGCGACCAACGCGCTCCGACGCTCGCCCGCGCGCCGATAACGTCGAACTGTAAACGCGTCTCGCCATGGTTGGCGCGCCGGCTGGGCCGTGTGTGCGTGCGCTTCAGCGCGAGCGACAGGCTGAATTCATTCATCCAGTAGATATAGCTAGACGGCAGGCTGCGAAATCTCAACCAAAGGCAAAGTTGCCTGCTGAAACACCGGAGCAAATGGAGGCCAGATTAGCACGTTATAAGGAAGCTTACCAAGCGCGAAAGCGTGCCAAGATCGAAGCTACTGCAACCGCCGCCGTCATTCAGCAACACAAACAACAAGGGGACGAAGCCGTTGATAGAAGCAACGGCATCCACAACGAGCGTTTGACGAAACCACACCCTTTGGTTGGCGGCAAGCTCGACTACGACGGCTAGGTTTCACCGCGCGCGGCTTCGCGGGCAACCCGTTCGGCAGCGTACGTAACGTGTCTGAAAGACTGTGGCCTAACTTTAATGAAACACTGTGTGCATAGTCTTTGCAAAACCAAGCCAAACAGACCTTTCGCTCCTGATAACTAAGTTTGCTAGAGTTAAACCTCAGCCATTCTTTTCTTCATTTGTTCAAAATGAAAAAAAAAAACTATGTATACCATCAACAACTGTGCATTTCATATAGCGTCTCTCTCTCTCTCTCTCTCTCTCTCTCTCTCTCTCTCTCTCTCTCTCTCTCTCTCTCTCGTAAGCCAAAGTGTCCTGCCAGGCTGTTCAAGTTACAAGGCGGGAATTCCAGTAGGTTACGGACGCTGTTTGAGTGACTACTACTGAGATGCGTTTACTTACTGACCTGCTTAATTTAATGACGAATTGTAATGTGCGATGCCTATCTACACGCGGGAGACCGTAGAGGCATCAAGGTAGGGAGGGGGGGGGGGGGGCTCATGAACTTCGAATCTGTTCTCCGGGAAAATACCTCATGCATAGACTTCGAAGTTTTTGTGCTTCACCTGCCGCTCCCCCCTCCCCCCCTCTAAAAGGTGTTTAGGGAAGTGTCAAACTAGCTTTTCTGCTATGCACATTGCCGAAATAATGGCGCCCGCGCATTGCGGAATTGCTGAATAATCTGCAGCTAGCGCATTATTGTTGCTTTCTCTCATTCCTTACTATCACAGTTAATGCATCAAAGCAAACACTATGCACGAAATGTCCAGCGATTGTCATTTTAACGGTGGGCTAGCCGCCATATGTTATGGGCACTTGTGCATTGCGCGAAAGTCAGCTTGACACGTTTCTAAACAGTATTACGCGATGCCATTGCTTATTTGGTTATATAAATTTGCATGTGTCGGGGGGGGGGGGAGTATTTGCAGGGATGTTGCTTATTTGATTATTTCAATATGCAGGTGTCGTATTATGCGGTGCTGTCATTCATTCATTCATTCATTCATTCATTCATTCATTCATTCATTCATTCATTCTTTCTTTCTCTCTTTCTTTCTTTCTTTCACACTGATATTTATCATGCCGGAGTTCAACGTGTGGCGCTCATTCACGCGGTACAATTGTCGCGATGAACTTTGTGATATCCTGATTGGATGCATTAACAGCGCGTAATCAGCTGTGTCAGAAAGAGCTTCGCTTGCAAGCCAGATGTAGACGGGGACACCTGCCATCGCCTCCGACACCACGAAACGGGCCAGTCAACCCGCGACACTAAAACCCGCAGACTTCGCTGCCTACGAGTACGCGTGAATGGAGACGCCTCTGCCTCTCCACGGTTGGTCGGCTCGGGTGTCGTTAAGGGCAACGCTGCAATGGGGACACCGACACGGGAGGCCCGGCGGCGCCTTGTCTTTTCTCCGTGGCCCGGGGCTTCGGCGCTTCCCACTGCGTTCTCGCAATGCACCTAGCATTCGCGTGCTGCCGTCAATCACTCGCTCATCCGACACTCGTGAGCTTCAAAAGCCGTCCGACACTGCGGCTCACCACACTGCGACCAATGCCTAAAGCCGAGTGTGAGATAGAGAAAAGAGACCAAGAGACGATCGACGTCTGTACTCTTACATTGAAGTGAGACAAGGAATACGGCACACCTGGTGTGCCCTTGTTGCTTTTGTGCCTTCGAAACATAGCACGTAACCACAATGCTCCCATTGTGGGTACGTGGGCAAGAATCGGGTTGTTTTACGTTATTAGCTAATAATAAATCAATTATTAAAATGGTGCCATTATTATTATTATTATTATTATTATTCACGGCCTCTATATAGGGAACACACTGGCTAATGTTAATACATCTGTAGAGATAAATTTTTCAAATATACAAAAAAAATTATCACTGGCCTACACTGAAAAAATACGTTTCTGATGAGTTTTAACTGGGGCATCGATGCGTTTCACCAAGATTTTGATGACGTATTTCTTGAAACTAGTACTAAGCACATAATTTAGGATAAATGGATGTGACTGCTTTGCTGTACTGCTTCAGTTCCGCTTCATTTCCACGAGCCCTAAAGTGAATCACTACAAATTAAGTTATTTAATATTCCTTAATTAGTTAGCATCGCTATTGTGCAAGTAATGCCCGCCTTTGAGCTAACGTGACAGAAGTGCGCCATCTGCAACATGACTATATATTTTTCATTAAAAAGTCTTCACTCGGTATACTCGACCGACCGCTTTGAGCCATCTGGCGCACACATAAAATTGGCTTTCCCTCGATCAATGCATGCGCCAAACCGTCGCGAGGTTGGACAATTTCCGCCCTACGGAAGACGCGTCCCCCCATCTCCTCCGGAATCTGTCACCTCGTTTTGTTGCGCAACGCCGGAAGCAATCTACCTTCCCAATTTTTGGCTCGCCGATGCAGTCCGGTCTAGAGCAGGATGGAGGGTTCACCCGACGAGCGATTACTGTCGTCGCCACACGAAGGTCCTGGGGCACGCAATCATCATGTGCCCCTCTTCGATCGCTTTTGCTTCGTTGCCATGCGCGTCCCACGCCAACGGGTAACAGCCGGCTCGAAAACTGAATTTCCGACTCGTTGGCGGTGGAGCTGCGCAACTGCCAATACCCGATCTCTCTCTCTCTCTCTCTCTCTCTCTCTCTCTCTCTCTCTCTCTCTCTCTCGTTGTTAGCTTTCTTACACATTATTCCTTTTCATCCGTATCCCCGACTACCCGTGCTGCAGCGAAGACGTCATTCGAGCACCCGCCAGACGAGAATGCAACCGCGCCATTCGCCCCAGAACACGGCGTCGAGAGCCATTTTTCGTACGGCCTGTGGGAAGCAATGCGCGAATTCTGTTGTGCTGTCGACTCCGGTATTCCCTGTAATACGCACTGAAATCCCGGCACTCGAGCATCTTTACGTTACGGTCACGGTCAGGGTCACGGTCGCGAATCGAACTTGCGACCTCGTGCCATATATCCATTAAAATACCGAGTCGGAGAGCTCATCCGATTGTTTCTGTGCAAGAAGGTGATCCTCTGTGCTCCGTCGAATGTCAGGGCCCCGACGAGACGCCGAAAGCTCACGAATGTTTTCACGCCGTGATGGGCTCAGTTATATAACGATGGTGCGGCCGACTGAATTTTCATGAAATGCGACTGCTGTTGACTTTATGCCAATGTTATGTTGCGTAAATGGTCAATGAGGCACTCGGGCAGTTTAGAGCTCGGTGTGCTGACATTACTGGCACTCGTTAAAGCATATCGCGTGAGTTGAAAAGAGTCACAGAATATGTTAACAACGTCGTTGACTGTCAGCCGCGTATATAGAGAATTTGACGATTTCATCCAGGAATTAAAGTCGCAAACATTCGGTGCTACGGTTGAATCAAGTTTGTTCGCTGCTGCGACGCTTGCGTGCCCAATTGCATTAATCCACTTTGGATTACTATTCTATGTGCATATACCTCTCTGCCTTCCCAATAAAAAGTTATATATATATATATATATATATATATATATATATATATATATATATATATATATATATATATATATATATATATCCGTGAAATTATGTTGTAGCGGTGTCCCTACCAATTTGATATACTGCAGTTCGTTGTGCTGACTGAAGTCTGCGCGGCGTTCGCATCAACTGACGCAGCTGCGTCGATGAACTGACTGACCGCTTTTGCGCTCAGACTGGACACAACCTTTAGGTCCTGCCGAAATGTGCTGCCGGCGGCCATATGTCCACCACCTCAGCTGAGCAGTACATAAGTCCACGCCTCCCACACAACGGGTTCGTCGCGCGCCCGCTGACCCTGAAGCAGAGCTGTCGCGCTCCGGCGTGGCTCGCTCCCAAGAAATCCCGTCACTAGGACAGCCGCGCGGCCATCCGTCTTCTTCGCGCCAGGGGGGTGCGTCGCCTGCACAGCGCGCAACTCCGTCGTCGTCCCGCGTGGTCTGCGGGCGTGCACCAAACTACCAGACTCTTGGCCAATGCCCACCGTGGGCATGCGCCGTGTGACCTTAGGGCAACGACAACAACGCGTGATCCGGAAGGCGACAGCCACCCTCCGCGCATCTGCGCGTCTTTATTTTACGCCAACATGTGTGCGCACTGTTTTGATCCTTCTCCTCTGAAGCATCCTTGTATTACCTGCATACAAGCCTCGTGGATAAATTACTGTGAGGTCGGGATACGCCGCTTCACGACTCCGCCTCCATTGTTCAGCATTTCTCTTTCTTTTCCCTGCCTTAGCTGCCCCTTACTCTTTCAGGCAGGCAGAGGCGTTATGCCCCGCTTGCGAAGGCGATTATTGAAATTCTGGCGCAACCCGTCCCACGATGGCTGTCGACGTTAGTGCGTCTAGTATTGAAGCAATGTAGCGACACACCCTACTGCGACCGCCGAAACGCGATCGTGTGTTATGTGCCATGTTCTGCAGCCTCGCTCCTCTCTCGCCCTCCTGCGGGCACGCCTTGCCATCTAGCGGCGCGCGATATCCCCCTCCAAGTTTGCGTGGCCTCCGAGATTGCACTGAGGGCGCGCAGGTGAGTGCTATAGCGCTGAAAACTAATCGTTCGCTGCCTGCGGGCACTCGCGTCGCAGCGCTAAAACGTCAGGCTGCATTGCTTGAGGAACCCGTGCGACGCGGGTTCGAATTCGTCCAGCAACGTAGAAAGCTTAAGGATTTTCTGTTAAATTAAAGAGCATTGTTAAGAGGTTAGAGTGACAGACGCAAAGTGACTGTGTATAGTAGGCCAGGTGGAAGTGCTAACCGTACTAAAGCATTTAGGATGTGATTGCGCCCAGGTCATCGCACAGCCTAACATGAACGTGCCGACGCCGTAAATACATCTGGTGTGGTTGCCGATTTAGCGACAGAATGGGTGTAACCGAGCGTGACAGAGGATTGGAGTGGTGTCAGGAAATGGTTAATGTAGAGCGAGTTCAGTTAGTTGCATAAGGCTAGTTGGATATCTCTGGAAGAAGTGTATGCGCTGCAGTGGAACTGATCGGCCTTGCGTATGATAATCACAGCGACATTAAAGTGGCTCCTGGCCATCTGAGCATCACCAGAGCGCTTCTTGCTGTCTGGAGCGGCGGTATCGCAGTGCGGTTTGGTCGGCCAAGGCCACCTTCCTCATCGGCGAACCAAGTTTGTTAGTTTTAACACGAACATGTAGAACGTCTTATATGTGTGGCCATGGTGGTCGCTTGACCACATCGAAAATTTTCCCATATACGTATTTACGTCGCGAAACACATTTGGCAAGACAAAAGGAAGCGTGCAAGAAATGAATAGTATTGCTCATATTCTAGTGTTCTCTATATAGCTTTGGTTGGGTTACAGCTTCTAATACATCATCCGCCCGAGTAGACTAGTAGCTTTGGCGTTGCGCTGCCAATATCGGTGCCTCGGCTTCGATCTCGGCCGATTTGGGTATACATTAAAGAGGTGGTCGAAATTAATACGGAGTCATCCACCATATACGGCGTGCCTCAGATTTAATCAGATCGCGGTTTCGGCACGTAAATCCCTCGAATTTAATTAATTAAATTCTCGTACATCGTATCTGTGAAAGGGAGTTAGGAGCCATACGCAGATGAAGAAATTATTTTTCCTAATCTCAGAAGATATATTTGATTAATGTCCAAAAGGTTAGGGATAATGAAAATAAAGATTGTACAAGATAGGAGAGAACATGTAAGCAGAGAGGTGTACGACTGTAACTATGGACTTTTATTTGTGAACGAACAACAGCGACAGTCTCTGACACTGACGTGTGATCGTGTCAAAGCCATAAACAGAGCATGCAGTTCGTAGGCTCGCACACATTCATGTCGCGCTCATGTATTCATCGCCGTGTCTAGGTGTCAAAGCAGTCTCTCTTGTGAACTCAAATGGGCGTTGCTGCTGCACAAGATAAGCGTCTCACACGTGTGCTGCCCCACGTAATTTCTCGGGGGATAGGAATTCATACCGGTATGGTCCATACAGAACTAAGAGAAGCGCTGATCTAAGACTCGGGAAGCCAATGGATACGTTGTATTCTTGCACAAACCGCATGTGGAGGGAATGAAACAGTCACGTACGCTGTGGCGTTCGATAACGACTCTTGGCTATTGGAGCCTTAAGAAGTGAGTCCAAAGTGCATGGCCCTGCTTCTTACACAGTCAGCTGGTGGCCCGGAAACTGTTATCGACTGTCGAATAAGCAAGATAGTCAACAGAGTCGCGACCAACTATCCTGTATTATTTTATAAGAAAGAACTTCACTTCCGCTCGTAATGAGTTCCGCTCACAGATATATCTGTATATATTTTTACAGAGAAGCTGTTAAGTGCTACTTTCCCTACTATATGTCGTGACCGCGTGTAGAAAAAAAATACCCAAGATAACAATGCCGGGCCGACCCGCGGCGAAGGTACAGCAGGCGTTAAACACTTCCCATACGTGGGCCGATCCCGAAGATAGTACAATACCGGGCCGACCCGCGGCGGAAGTGAAGCAGGCGTTAAGCACTCCCTATATTTGATAGTGAAATGCCGGGCCGACCCACGGTGGAGTGCACACATCCTTCTTCACCGGGTGGAAGGGCACTGGGTTTTATGCGAAGCATATTACTAGAGCTCAACCCAGCTCCTCAGGCGCGGCGGTGTCGCTTTCAAGGCTGACCACGTGACACCGTGACGTCACGACAGAGGAGAAACGGGGCTCCAACTCGCGCCGTCGCTCGCGGCGTCGCGGCGGTATATAACCAGCTGCGCTTGTTTCTAGGTGGCTTTGGCTCAACTCTTGCAAGATGGGCTGGGTGGGAATCGAACCAGGGTCTCCGGAGTGTGAGACGGAGACGCTACCACTGAGCCACGAGTACGATGCTTCAAAGCGGTACAAAAGCGCCTCTAGTGAATGCGGTGTTGCCTTAGAAACGAGCTGTTTCTAAGGCTCAAGCGTGCGTCGCTTGCTCAGGCGCACATTTCGTTGCCGCGCCGAACGCTGCGTTGCTCTACGCTCACCGCGTCCAATGCGGGGCGCGTAGTCGCTGCGCCGTAGCCCATTGTCTTACACCCCTTGGCGGGTCGACGGGAACGCTGTCGCGTTCCACTCTTGAAGGCGAAGCAGAGTAACGCATGAGTTGTTTCTTCGTCTAGCCGAACCAAATATAGCCAAGCAACAGCAGTTCACCAGGCTAAACAGTGGTTCAACAACTAAAATAAAGGCTAGTATGCTTCGCATCCTGGGCTTAACCTTAGCTAAGCCACAGCAATTTTTTTCGACTACCGCTGCGCTAGCTTAGTCTAGACTGCATATTGTTTAAGTTTTACTATATCTCGTCGTTTATAGCCTGTCCACAGAAAAGTGCCCATATATCAAGCTTTACAGATTGAGGCGAAGGATATCCCAGAACAGATTGTATCCAATGCGCAAGCAAGGTTGTCGTTTTTCATTCTTTTTTTTCGGCGTCATCGTAGATGTGAGTGGACGCAATTTAGGAGTGCCGCTCCTGCGTTCGCTTTCACCCGTATATCGAGCCTTTAGCTCTTTTCGATGCATCGCGGACATGGCGTGAATATATGGCTACGCTTTCACACCGCTTATATATGGTCGATTCTTTCGAGAGAGAGACCGTTGTCTCTCGATCCTTGCACGAGACTGCTTATCGATTCTCGACTATAGGCGCAGCCATGCACGACCGGGCCGCATATCGCCGGCGATTGCACGAACTCATGGGCAGCCTCGCGCCCCCTCCGCAACTTTCTCTCCTCGCAAGCGGGGCGAGACGTGCCTTAACGCTGACCTAAAACTCTGCTAACGTGCAGATCGCGCCACGGGCTGCAGTCTGTGCGCGAGTGCATGCGTGTGCGCGCCTGCTCGCGTGCTCAGATCACGTGCGACAGAAAAACGCTCGCGTACGGAAAGCCAGCTTCTCGCCGAATCGGTGTTGTGCGTGTCCCGGCGCTGCTGCGTCCCGAGGCTCGGCTTTCTCTTGCTTTCCGCCGCCGCTGTTGTCGAATGTGTGAACCTGGTGTCTTGTGAACGGCGTGCATCTGCGCGGCAATAAGGCAAAGCACAAAGGAGGCCTGCTTGTCAGAAAAAAAAGAGAGAGAGAGAGAGAGAACAGCGTCTGGCAATCAAAAGAGCGATAGGCGCCGGAATTTTCTTTTTTCTCAGGCAATCGGTCTCAGCCGCTTGGAAAAAGATGACGGCTTTTGGGTCGCTGCTTAGGCACGTCACGCAACACGTTTTCGCTGAGCGGAGAACCGGCGTTAAAAACGCTTGGACTAGCCGCGTTATAGTTATTGTTATAAAGGTACAATCATGCTGGTTTCACCACATTAAACGCCGTTGTTCCGTCGGCCTTTCTGGTGGCCACATTTCTTCACTCGAAGTAAAAAGAAAAAAAAAACCGAAAAGTCGTTGTCAGAGCTCACTAAGTTGCATTGTTAAAGAGCGTCTCGCTACGTATGCTTTGTTTCGTTTTTCGGCACACTTTAGCTTCTTGATTTTCTTTCAACGCATTCACCGCTTTGTTGGCTCTGTAGGGCGTAAAGACGCGGAAAGAACCGCCGTGCGTGCGCTTGTTACCGGGCAGGCTGACCGCGCCCCTATAAGAGTTGCTCCAATTAAGTTTTTATTGGTTCTCGATTGTTCCTTTCTTAATTTTAAATTTTTGCTCGCAGCTGCTGTCTGCCATAAACTTGATGGACTTTTAATCAAGCGGGAAGCAATTATGTATAAAAATAAAAGTAGACTACACGTATGCTCACCTAATCTCGCGACTCACGTGATAACTTGTTCCCATTTACTACACATGCGTATTCAACCGGTTCAAGCAGACAGCTTGATTCCTCTATACGGCATTTTTGCTGCTGGGCAGGAGGTCGCGAGTTTTGATTGCTGGCCGAATTGGCCGAATCCTTATAGGGTCGAATGCAGAAACGCAAGTGCTGTACTAAGTGTAGCATACATTAATAAAGCACGTGCAAGCATCCTCTATGGTTTCTCGCATAGCCAAATTGTGAAGCGTACCGCTTACTTATTCAGGCTCAGTTCTTGAACTTCTTGAAAAGAAAAATACATAGAAAGAAAATGCAAAGGTGACAGTATTCCGCCTAAATAAAAAAAAAAAGAAAAAGGAATCATGAATAGCGCTAAGCAAGTCAGCGCAGAGCTTTTGTCCCGCTTTGCGTCGCACGTGCGGGCTTCATACCGGGCTGAAGTCGAGCGTTTTTAAGCCTACCAAATGAATGATGCGAGAGGGTTGCGCTGGCGCGGGAAGTTCTCGCGTCACGGGACGATTGTCGCGAACAATCAAGAACTGCGAGTCCGACGCGTGTACCTATAGGCACACTCGCTGGGGCGTGGCACCCCGCTGCAGCACGCCGTCGAGGTCAGTGACACCGCGCGGCTGTGGATGACGACGGCGACGTTGGCTCCGCTGAGCCGGACACGTGACCCGCAGGTCGCGTGATAACGCCCGAGACAATAAGGGGCGAAGGCGAGTGCCCAGTGACGACGGGAAGTGGACCAGACTGTGCGACCATCCCAAGGAAAGAGGGGGTGTCGGGTAACGGCGCCTCCCTCCGCATACAGCACCACGCTGCCCGTATATCGACCCGGGTTGCGGGCTCGAGAGCGCGTTGTTCGCATTTCCGGCACCAGGGCGTATACCTACAAAACAGGGCGCGATGGATAAAATAAAGCCCATGCGGATCTGGTTTACTTCAGGAGGTTGGACGTCGTTGACAATTTACTCCATGGCATGCCTACAACTGTCGTCCTATAGTAAACGGCGCGCTAAGCGAAATGGCGCAGTCAACGCTGAAAGTGGGGCGTATTGATTACTGGATTTCGGAAAGGTCGAAGAGTCTTAGAAATAGCGTACGGCTCGCCGCGCACCGAAGAAACAGGCGTTGGCGGCCAAGCGCACGGGCAGAGGTGTAGCTCGGCTTGGGGTTCCTTGGTACGCTGGGTCGATGGTGTCCGCTTGCACAGTACACGAACAACGCACCAGAAAAGTGGATATAAACTGGTTTGTATCCACTTTTCTCGTACTGCAAATGAATGTTGAGAAGTCTAACGTGTTTAGGTAAAAAATCAAGGGCAACAAAGATCATTGCACACACGTGTGGTACACTTTGCGCACAGAGAGAGAGAGAGGGAAAGAGAGGAAAGGCAGGGAGGTCAACCAGACAAGCGTCCGGTTTGCTACCCTACACTGGGGGAAGGGAAAAAAGGAACAGAAGGAGGAAAGCGGGATAGAGGGAACACTGTGCGTGCACGCAGCAATGCGCCTGGAAATCAGTCAAGTCTAAGCAAATGTACCGCCGATACGTTACGCTGCCGTCATCCTGCTGTCTGAAGCTAATCTTGGTGCTTCCGCATAGCTGGTGATGCACGTTGAAGTCACTAGCGAAGACCAAGGAGCCGGTGGGCGTCAGCAGTACGTTGCAGTGCGTGACAGTATATCGTTAAGCTAAACCCCAGCCTCAGTTCTTAGTTTGCGCACAGAGCGATGCCCTGTGCGCTTCTTTTCTTTCTTACTTTCTTTTTCTTTTTTGATTAATGCTGTCAACAACTTCAAACGTTTCGTTAATGTAGCAAGTGCAGGTGACCGCGGTCCGGCATTCCCACAACATCACGAGAAAATTTTCGAGTACATTACACGCATCAATGCCGTGCTTACGGACACGGATTCGAAGTCATTCGCCGAAATATTGTTCTCCATGCGGTCATGCTGAATCGCTTACTCGTTTTCGAATTAAATTTCTTTAAACGTCCCTCTGTATCCTTGCTTAAGAAGAGTATGTTTTAGGGAACCTTCTTATTTCGGTTTGCTCGTTAATGCGAGGAAATAATCGGCACTCACTGAATGTAACCATGGTGATATACCAAGCAGGGTTCGTAGAATAGTCCTGGGGCTCTTGGTGATGGGAATTATATGGTCAACGCGTTTACCTAAGCCTCACTTTTTCCAGCTCTGGGCTGAGTCGAACCTTCGCTTCCAGCACTGGTAGTCAGCAATCGTGAAGTAGCGGAGTTACAGATTTTGCGCTATCAGAGGAAAACTTTTGTCGTTCAATCTACTGTCGTATTTCCGCCTTGTACTCGTCCGTGCATGCAACAACATTACGCTCCTCTTCTAGCCTGATTCTGCTTGCGTTAACTTAATAATTTGTTAATATTGGAACAATTGCAACCTCCGCAACCCCTCAGCTTCGCGCACTCTGTGTTTACAGCATGCGATGTGTGTGGCGGCGTGGGAGTTAGAATCAAAGGCACAATAACCTCGAGATGTCAAGTGACAAAAGCCCGCACAGAAGCATTCTCACAGTTTAACAATGGCGGTCACTGGCCTTGACTGTGCCCTTCGCTCCTGTGTGTTTCGGAGCACCGGACGTGTAATAATAGGAGACCCGCAACACAACTCGGAGCCAGGTTTCGTTACGTGCCGAATAAACTCTAAAGTCAACGCAAATTAAAGCTGCAAGATGGAATGATCATGCAGCGCACCTCAGGTGTTGAAGCAAATCTTCGTTAAATTGTCTATGCCTCCCCAGTGCGCGGCGTGTCTTCGTGTGTCTCGCCGAGTAAATGGGGATGATACTGCAGATGACGTTATCAAAACTGTGCCGATTTTGGAGACTATGTAATCAAAGGTGGTGACTTGCTGATGCGATCATGACATCATGCACGATAAGGTTTTGATAAGGTTAGTAACGCATGCTGATCCAAAACGCTTCCATGCACCCAGTTTTCGTCTCCATAGAGCTGTAGAGGCGGTGTATACGTAATTTCTTTTTTTGTGTGTGTGTGTGTATGTGCTCAAACTCACGCACGGCGGCAGCCGCTGTTCGCGGCGTGACCTCGGGCATCGATCCGCGCCACCCGGCTGTTCGAGTGACCCGTACGAGTGTGCGCCTATGCTGGGGAAGCGTAGAACCAGGTTGACCTCGCGGAGAACCATGCCCGTGACGCCCCGAATGTGTCGTCGCGCGCTGAAAGATCCATGTGTTATACCATACGCAAGCTCGAACCGCGCTCCGCGCGTGCGGGCCAGGCCGAGTATACACACACACACACACACACACACACACACACACACACACACACACACACACACACACACACACACACACACACACACACACACACACACACACACACACACACACACACATATATATATATATATATATATATATATATATATATATAGAAGTGCCGTAGTTGCGTTGTCTTATCGCACCCACTTTCTATGTAACAGAGCGCGCCATACGCGTGCACGATCCGGCAAAAAGAGAACCCCATATTACACGGTAAGGCGACGAACGTGACCGCAGTGCAAACGGTGTTGCAGTGGGGCACACCCGACGGGTGGCGGCCGGCGCCCGCGGAATTGTAATGGCGAACGGGAAGTGCACTGCGCTAGAGGCGACAGGGACCGCGGAACGTGCGCCGAAAATGCGCAAGTGTAACAAGCTCGCGATCATCTTCCTCCTCGTCGCGATCGCCATTGGAGGAAGCAAAAACAACTTTTCGGACTTACCTGGCCGCTTACACAAAAAAAGTGACGACTTCTTTATATTCGAGGAAAGGAAGGTAGAAAAGAGGGAGTGTTAACCAAAGATGGTTTGCTACCCTGCCCACGGGGAAGGAAAGGAAACAAAGAAGAACGGGACAGTGGGCACGTATAACAAGAAAAGTGGCATAGAAGCGCGTTTGATTAGGCTTTTCAATAAGCGCTCCTGGTTACCGCTCGAAGCTTGCGTCGACGGTCACGTCAATTTGGCGTCAGGAGATTAAAATGAAAACAGATTGGAATAGTTTTACGTTATAGGGCCCCTGGTTGACCTCCTTGCTTTCCCTTATCACCCTCCCTCCCTCCCTCCCTCCCTCCCTCCCTCCCTATCTATCTATCTATCTATCTATCTATCTATCTATCTATCTATCTATCTATCTATCTATCTATCTATCTATCTATCTATCTATCTATCTATCTATCTATCTATCTATCTATCTATCTATCTATCTAATCTCAAAACGGTGGGTGGTAGCCGAGGATCCATTGCTCTTACTATACACAAAATTTACAAGGACTGGAACGAGAGAATCCGATGCTTGGGAAGTGCGTTGCGAGTCGCTATAGGTCGCGCGTGCTTGTCAGCAACATGGGTATTGCACTGATGAGGGTCTTCGTCGTCGAGATAACCTTCTGTTCTTGGCCGACGTTGTTGATCCATGATCAAATTATGCAACCGCAGTCACAAAGACACAACACGCGTGGGTGTGTAATTCATTCGTGTTGCATCTATGCGCGAGTTGCTCTTATTCGATTGTCGAATGACAATGGAGTGACAGTGCACGGGTGCTTGTGCAGCAGCTTAGGCTGCAGCTCAGTCTTTCCACGCCGCAGTCTTTCAAGAGCTTTATGTGTATATGTTGTGATGGCTGAAAGTTGCTGCCACTCGAAACCTACACCGCTGCCGCACGACGCAATGTTCCGAGTCACGAACCAGAAAGTTGCGCTGTTCGTCGCCGAACTAGTACATGCTCGTACATGCAATGCCCAGATTATGCAAGGCGTCCCTAAGTCTCACGAGACGCCAGTGCCGTAGGCTTACTGCAAGTTTTTCTGCTTCATCGTGCTCTCTCTTTCTCTCTCTTCCTTTCTTTTAAATCCGGATTCAAGGTGTACGCTTGTGCAATCCTGCTCCGCGTGTTCTGCATGTTCTCGCAACAAATGAAAAATGAGGGCATACGTGTGCAACTTTTCGTTATACAATAGAAGCTATAGAGCGGACCTGCGCTTGCGAAAGGCCTGTCTGCGTTCAACCGTCTCGCATGCTCGTTTTCAGTTTTTCTTTTTTCCCCCAATCTTTTTGTGTGTATTACTTCGGAACGTCGTCTCGCCCTAAACGATTTTGCGAAAGCTAACTGGTTTGCTGGCGGCTTTTCAGGAAACCTACACAATTTCGTTCCTCGTAAAACTTTTCGCGTGGCATGTGGTGGGCGTTCCTTTAGCTGCTGCCCGTGCGCCAGTCTCTGCCTCTCGCTCTCTTCCAGCTTTTATCCCTGTTTTCTTGTCTGTAAGTGCCTATCTGTTCACTTTCGGAACAACCGATGCGTTGTTGGAAACTCATACGCTTAGGTACAGCATTTCTTTGGCCAGATAACTGTCGATCAAATATGATCAAGAGGCTCGCTGGTGGCCGTGAGGTATGAGATCTCCGGATACTTCGATCTTTTCAGAGAGCATCAACTGAAGCGAAAATTCGGAAAGAACAACGCTGAAATGTGCAATAAAAAGAAACGAAATCGACGGAGAATGCTGTAGGCAAGGATTCAGAGATGCACTGACGTGAGAAATATCACGCGTATAGTACGTTTATTCTTCTTTTTTTGACACTTTGAGCAATAAAGCGAGGCTGATGTATGCAGGATTCGATTATATATGCAGATCACATTCGACTGTAGATAAATGTAACGATTGACCACCCGCGTGATATATGTTCGCTACGCATGCTATTTTGTTATTAGCATGTGAAAGAAAGGTATCACGGAAGGAGATAGGGGAGGGATAAATTACTGCTTGGGCCTGTTGGCCCAGCTGCGCTGAGGGACTCCGCTCGCGCCCACAAGGGGCGTAAAGTGTTCGGCTCTGGGCGATCCCAGTGCCGTCGAAGAAAGCTCCCAGCCCAGCGCTTGGCTGCACAATGCTTGCTACAAGAATTTGAGCAGGAATCTCTATGCTTGGCTGCGCCTGCGAGGAAGAGGAGCGCCGGCTCAGTATCGGCCGAGAGGTTGGGCGATGTTGTGGTCGGGACATCTGCGCGAGTATAGCGCGGCGTGTGCGCAGCTGGGGACAATCCTGATGAATCGAGTGTCCACCTCCCCCCCTCCCCCCCCCCCTCTCGCCCAAGTCGGGACACGCACTCGAAGATGCAAAGCCGCGTGTCTACGGCGACGACGTGTATCGTCCACGCGCAATCATTTCGAAGAAGTAGCAGCTATAACTTGCATGTCACCATGCATAAGCCCGGCATCCGAGCGCGCTGATGGAGGGCGGCAGATTTGCCACATTCAGCAACGCGAGCGTGAGGGTGATCAGACGCGCGCCGGGTGATCGGAGGTGGGAGCTCTTGCGTCGTATACATTTGGCACGACGCATTCGGATGACGTGAGATCGTGTGCTGCATGCGCCCGCCAGCCGATAAGCTTCCTTTTGACCTCGACGCCGCAGGGTCCGAGTTTCAAGGTAGCAGACAGTAACAGAGTAGCTCAAATTATATCGTAACTGCCAGGTTCAAAATTTATCTGTTTCGCGTAAGCACAGTTCATATTTTGTTGTTTCTTAGATATCGTCTGCTTACTGTGAGCCGATATGTAAGAGAGTTATCGCTAATGAGCTTACGTACGTAAGCGTGAAAGTCTAGAAATACTCGGGAGTCCACCCGTGAATACTATAGCAGTTCACCGTCAAAAGTGGACTGTAGACTTCGTATGCATTGTCAACGAAAGGAACTCATTACTCGTATTACCTTTTTGTTACTTTCACTGCATATCTTGCCAAGTCGCTATAGCTGTTAGGATGTTTTAATGGGCTGTATAACAAGAATAAAGCATGCCGTATAACGCGTAATATTGCGGTTGACTTTTACGCATGAATTGTTGCGTACGTGTGTTCTTATGGGTTTCACGAGCATGTTATTCTATTATTTTATATAAAAAGGGGGACATAAATGATTTAGCGAATTATGGACCGATTTAAATTCTGCCTGTTTTCCAAAATTTTCGATAAAGCTTTTATTTTCGATTGGTCTCTTTTACCGATAAGCACAACATAATCACAGAATCTCAGTTTGGCTTTCGTAAAGACTATTGCACGCAACTGGCACTCCTTAATCAAAAATAACTTATACTGCAGAACATTCAATACAGGAGGTACATACTAGATATCTTTACACACTTTACAGAAGCATTTGATTGTCTTAATAGAAATCTGCTCATCCAGAAATTAGAATCCTACGGCATTCGTGGTGCATCTCCTCAAATCCTCCAATTTTACCTAGTCACCGCCAGCAATATGTTTCTATTGATAATACCACATCTTCAATTAAATGCACTTCACAGGGGAACAGCGCAAAAAGACAAAGGACAAGAAGTGGAACAGACACCAGCGCTATAAATGCACTTTGTTTGGATTGCCGCAAGGTCCACTATACCTCCTAGGACCACCATACCTTTTCAATATGTGCATAAATGATGCAGTTAATGTGCACCCAATTGTTAAATATATTATCTATGCCGACGACCCGAGCCTGTTTATAGCCGACGATGACTGTGACAGGTTATGCTAGTGCGGAGACCGGGTTATGCTTAAGCTGACCGAATGGACGTTGTGTAATGGGTTATTAATTAATGTTTCCAAAACGCTTGCGTTTGTATCTCGGACAAAAAAAAAACAAGCATCTTGTAAAACTTAGTCCACTCCTACTAAACGGAAGCCCCATTGAAGTTATTAACAAATTCAAAACTCTTGGTGTTGTATTTACTGAATATATGTCATGAGACTCACGTACTGATCATGTAGCTAACTATAGGCAGTTCGTGCATTAGGACTTATCTACCGTCACCGTGACTTTTTACCAATGAAGACCAGGATTTTTGTTTATTACTCCTTATTTATGTCTTACATTGAATACTGTTTTCTCGTGTAAGGAACCACCACTTCTACAAACATTTTGAAACCTAGAAAGACTTCAAACAAATTGATAAGGGCAATTGCTACTACCAACCCCGGTCATCCGGCTCGGCCGTTGCTTGAGAAATACGTTTCATTTGGTTTGGACCATCTCTGTACTTTTAAGCTGTGTTATGCGCTACAAATGAAGAAAAATACACATTATTTGCGCATTCTGGGTAACATAGGTAACATAAACGAACATACATATAGCACTAGACGTTTCGAATAGGGAACCGCGTCCCCGCAGAACTAATTATGGTGAAGATAGGTTATGTTGCATCATTCCTAGAATATTAAATAGTTTTATGAACAAGATTTAAATACAAAGTATTTCACACTCGACCAAATTGGGCAGTCTTGTATATGTAGCGCTGATTATATAGTGCATTCTATTTTCCTTGTATGCTCCTTGTTTGTGCCTAGTTTCTTATACGCTGAGATAAACTGAAGGTGTTTGTTATTTGTGTACCATGAAATGAATTATGTGAAATTATATGTCAGATATTTATCGTAACTTTAGTTTTCGTTTGTACTTCTCTTAAATGGGATTACAGCTTGTACATTTGTCCATTTAAATGAATTGTACGTAGTTCACCAGGTGATGTATCACTCAATAGGTCTGCGACCTATAATTATGACCCGTGTCCGAGATACAGGGGGTGAGAGCTTTGTCAAGCTGCCTAAAAGCAGCCTTTTCTCTCACTCCTCATGTTTTGTAGTGCTCATGAAATAAACTTCTACGTCGCTGGGGAAAGAGAGAAAAAGAAAAGAAGTTGAAATTGTCGTTTAACAGTCCAAGATGGCAGCCTTCGCCCCACCCCGTGATGCGAAAATAAAATAGTCTATATAGAGAGCGGTGCGTGCGCGTTCTGTCCCTGGAGCCTCGAAAAGCGAGAATGCGTACAAGCACACTGCAGGCACCGCGACTGAAATTGGGGCACGCACGGCTGGGCGTCGTGTGCACCTGTGGACAGCGCGCGGGCCACAGCTGCTGATATAGGTTCTCGCAAAAAGAAAAAAAAAGAAGGCTATCCGCGGGGGCTGATCTTCTCGTAAGTGACGGTGCCCGAGGCGCATGATCTCGTTTCCCAGCGCCGGCCCTTTTTTACCGACCGCTATCTCGGCTCCGTGGACGAACACACGCGTGCGTGTGTGTATATACGCGACGAGTGAGGTTAGCACAAGCAAACCCAGACTGCACGCCCGCTCTCGCCCCGTGCTCAACTATAGAAAGAGAAATGAGCCGCTTCTCGCGAACCGTGTAATAATCGGCCGGGCATGACGGCGGCCCCAAACTGACAGCCGTGGAAGACGGTGTCTTTCCAGGTATACGTAGCGCCCTGTGGCTCTATAGGTACACACACTGCAGTCACCTTGACGCCGCTGCTCCGACGCGAGTTTATAATAGCACCGCGGCTTGTCAAGGCGCATGTTGCATTGTGTGTCGTGTCGGTGGCGGCGGCTGAGCTGCCTGCGACCACCGACAAACAAGTCGGCGCCTCGGGCACGGACGGCCGAACGCCGCGCGGTGCTCTGATTGCTTCGAAACCTGTCATTTCTGGCTTCAGAAGAATATTTTCTTTGTTTGGCGGATTCCTGCGTGCGTTGCGATCCCCGTTCAATTCTCGCCTGGAGCGCTCTTCTTGTGCTACGATCTAATGTTAACATTTATGTAAGCAGAATGCTGCTTGCACAGAAATGCTTGAATGTAGACTATTAACAGCCTCATCGTGGCACGAAGCGTGAGACGTGGCACCGATAGGGAGCCCTACACGCGCAATGCAGTTCGTACGCTGGACCGATTTGTATATTAACGGGCGTCGACCAAACGGGGCATCGAGGTGGCATTCATGCTGGCGATGGCGGCAGACCCTTTATTACGACGAAATTATTATGCAAATTCAGTCCAAGCCTTCAAACTTTGTTTTGTGTGTTTCAAAGAGGGACCACGAGAAACAAAAGAAAGAAATAAAGAAAGAAAGAAAGAAAGAGTATCTTTATAGTCAGCGAGGCGGAAGTTCTAAGCGGGTTATTGAGTCTCCTTGTATGTCTCACCGGAAGCAGTGCACGCGTTCCGTATACCTTGCAGCCGCACCTTGCGAGCGGCCTTACCTCCGCTTCCTTTAGCGTATAGTATACCTCTCGTCGCGTCCGCATCGATTTTGCCCTTGCGCACACACAGTCATCATCTATACACGGGTTTGTGGCGGCGCCGCGATGACTCGCAGCACTTCGTTGTCCCGCGGCTGCAGCGGCTATGGGCAAAGCGGTCTGGCCCTTCTGAACCGACGGGCGTGTCCCGTTGCAGCTACACCGAGCCGAGAAAGGGACGCCCACGGGTCCGGAACCGGCCGCCTACACGTGCAGACGGGGCCTTCGCCAACGTCTTTCCCAGCCGGCCTCGCCGCGCGGACCGTGAAATCATAGACACACAGCGAGGGACGCCCGTGCGAAGCCGCTGCTATGTGTATACTACAAGCCGTGTGTCTCGCGGAGGGCTCAGTGGGATCGACTCGGCAGATCTTGGCGCGGTGCGTACGAGTGCTGCACGAGCGCGAAGCGCGTGTGCATCAAAAGCACCCTGCACGTCGTAAGACTGGTCGTATACATCGAAACGTCCCCCCAACAACGTTTCCAACAAGTTTTCACCAGGGTCAATCAGGTTCTATCAAGTTTCACCAGGTACGAACAGATGTGCCAACATATGGAAAAACCGCATCCAAGTTTCTAGCAGGGTCGAGCAGGCTCCAACAGATTACACTAGCCTCTTGATGTGCCGCGTTTGTATCGGGCGTCGCGTCGTTCCGTGTGTCTTCCGATTAGAATTGGGGGGAGTCGACACTGACCGAATATTTCCTGCTGGAGAAAATTTAAAAATATATATAAACAAATAGAAAAGAAGGAGAAACTTAACTGAAACTCAGTACAGCGAAACCGGTGGTACAATGTTGAATGTGGTTGAGCATGAGGCTTTGTGAGACCCGATCGTGGACCACGCCGTCGGCCATGACCGCGGGAATCGAAGAATGATTCTTAGCAGATTGACAGCTATGGCGGCATTATAAAGAGAAAGCGAAAAAGAACAACGCAGAGACAGGAATAAATGATATGAGGGTAGCTAGGGATCCAATGTAGGGAAGGCTTTGTATAGGGTAGGCCCCATTTCAGGGGCTGTGGAGAGATAGAGAAAGTAAAAAAGGGGGAAATCACTTACCATCTCTTCTGCTTCCCCAGCGCGATGGGCTTCGACGAAGTAAGAGACCCGTTTTTGGGATTTAGAAAATTAGGAAGTTACAAAATAGTTCCTTCATCTTGACTCACAATACTTTCCGTACTCAGAAAGGGTGATTCCATCTTAACCGCATCACACATTACAAGCTCGCGTGTGCAAACAAATCACCTCTTCATCTGACGTTAACATCAACAACAAACTAGTTTTGAAATTTGTGGGTTTCTTTTCTTTTTTCCATATTATACATGTGCGCGCATTTCAACTTTGCTTGGAGAACAATATAAGGGCGCACAAGAAAAATATATTCAAAATGGGACCTTCACTGCGAGTTGCTGGGGAAATATAAAGCTAGCCGGCCAATACTTTGCGACGGACTCACAGATGCGTCACTATAAAAAGAAACAAAAAAATTGGGCAGAAACTATCGACGATAATTGTCAATGTAAGTGAATTCATAGGGGAACGCTTCTAGAAAGCTATTCGCTTTATTAACGGAATGGTGTGCTTCACGGCGTATATTTGTTACTGTGAAGATATTTAGGTGGCGCTTCCTGTTTCATTGCGTGTTTCCATATAGAGAACAGAGTCGTTAACCAGCACATCTGTAGGGGTAGCATATGGGTTGCTTTACATATAAGCGGATTCGACGTATGGGTGTTGTCTCCATGCGGTGTATGTAAGCGCAGCATGGCTATGGGAAGGCGGTTGCCATCCTCCTCACCCTCCGGAGCCCGTCACCGCAGCTGCCACAAAGCGATAGTGCGGCGGAAGAAGAGGAGAAGGAGGAGGAGGAGGAGGAACGTCCTTCCCGAGCGTTGTGTACTGCAGCAGCTAAATCATATCGGTCACCATGGCAACGCTCGCGCGTGACACTATAGTTAGCATCCGTCGACGAACTCGGCCCGCGCAACTCGGCTGCAAGAAAGCGCGCGCCCTTTTATCGGTGCCTTTGAGTCGGCGGTCCAGCTACCGACCTCCGACCACCAACCACAAAAACGGGCGAAAGAGTCCAAGAAAGCTATTCGCTTCAAAAACGACCATTTTGCAGGAAACAGTGGAAAACAGGAATTGCACGCTGCATGGAAGGCGGCTACAACGAGAGGCGTAGGAGAGGTTGCCAATTATCCGTGACAGTGCTGTGGTCATGTAGCGATTCGATCTTCATTGTTACGTGACGAGACACGAAAGGCTAATTAATTGCGTCGTCTGCATGTGGCTCCGGCTGCGCTCGCACTAATGGGCGCGGTCGCGACCCACGGCTCGGTGATATCTTCCCTGATGCGGGAAGCCCCGCGCTCCACCGCGTCGGGATACGAAAGCGTCTTGCGGTATCAGGGCCCGCTGCTGAGGATTGCCGCGGTCGACAAGGCAGAAAGCGTCGGTCTCCGGAAATGCGACTGCAGACGGGGGCGGAGACGCGAGTCGTTGCGGAGACCATATCTCAACGCGGGATCAAGTTGTCTTTTCCTACATACCACGGCACGCTCTCTAAGCTCGGCGTGGATAAAGCGCTGCAGGATCTGTGCGACTCTTCCGAGAACGGGAACCGAATCTGACGGGGCAGGGGCAGAGCGGGGCGTCACAGCCGAGCGGCGAACATACACGTGGCAGACCGCGGAACACTGTTATCGTCGTTGTGCTTTGCCTCCTCGTTGTTTCTCTCGTGGCAGCCCTAATCTCCATCCCATCTTAGGGCGGACGAGTTCGTCCGCCGGGCAGCATTCGCGGCCCTGTCGACGGAGCCTTGCCTCAGAAGGAATGGCGGGCGAGGGGAAGAGTGGCGCCCACACGGCCAAGATTACGCGCGCAGGTCATGGCGACGCGGTAAGCCGCGCAGGGATGCCGAGCGCGCACCGCTGAGCGCAGCGGATTGCTTCGTGTGACGTCGTGCAGTTCGCGGGACAAGCGGTCGCTCCTGTCCCGGTGTCCGCTGCGTTTGCGACGCGCTGGCCTTGAACTGCGAATGAAACGGCGCCTCGGAGAGCTCGCGTTATGCAATCGAATCTGCTACACGCCGACATAACGCTAATTAGTGGCACCTCTTCCATCTACATTCTTCGATTGACAACGATGTCGCGTACCTCTGTATTAAAGGTATGTCCTCGCGGTGTGTGAGCACGATCGTGAAACACGTTACTAAATTGGCGCTTTCTCTCTCTCTCTTCGCGTTGTGTATACGTATGACCAGCTGCAATAGTTTATTCGTAAATGATAGCAATGCTTACTTTAACGACTTAAACAAATGAGGGCACTCAAGCTAATGACGGTCGAGGCATTGGCCATCCTCCTCAAAAATCACCTTCAGAGCGCCTGAGCCTTTTAAGGGTGCTGTCATCAATACCCGTTTGGCGACGCCGACGAAATTTATTATTACCATTTACAAAACGTCCTAATTGGTTTGGGACAAACGACTGCCTCGCTCCCTCACAAAAGGCAGTGACTGGGAAGACTCCCTGAGTCTTTTAATGTGAACTTGCCTGAATCATCTTTCTGTAGCGTCACGTATAGAGTTCTAAGCAACGGCTGCTGCTGCTGTTCACTGCACACCATCAAAATGACTGTATTTCTCATCAGAACACGTCTATCTCAGCCTTGTTTCTTACAAAATTAGGAGGTTCATCAACATGTCCTGTTGATCGACTTTTTAAATTTGTGAACTCTTGCGTCTTCTGTATGTTTTTTATACAGACAAGTGGCACGTTTTCCACGTATTCCGGAGTAATTCTACTTCGTAACTTTATATTATAGCTCACGGTTATTTCCACAGCAAATTAATTCTCACCGCTGGCCCTACATGTATGGCTCGAGGGTGGAACGCGTTCGAAACGGCTTTCAGTCTTATCTTTATATACTACCTGCAAGAACCACGCGCGTTATTGTTTTACTTCCTCGTCATTATCGCGCATGACTCACGGTTCTGGTTTTCCCCAGGGCGCTGGCGCGTGTATCACCCCACATAACACTCCGCTTCGAGTATTCCGGCCGCCGCGCACGCGAATAGCGTTGAACCGCTATAACGCCGCTTGAGCGGCGGCACCACAAATCAACTTATCGAGGACGAGCGGTCTTCGCGCTCAAATGGACGCTGGTGGCCCGATTCGACCGCAACACGCATAAGCGGCAGTGCGTGCGCGTCGTGTTCGCACGCTATCCATTATATACGCGTGACCGCAGTTGTCATCATAGGCCTCCGCTCGCATTCCTCCTCCCTCCCCATCCTCCTCCTATACACACGCGCACATTTCGATCTTTTCCGTTTCGCGTTCACGTATATGCACCGTTTCATTTATTATGTGCAGCGCTCGATGGAAGCCTCGGAGCTTACAAGAGTGTTCACACGCTAACTGACCCCAACGCGAGGCAAAAATCTCAGTTTTGCACCTACTCGGAACCCTGGAGCGAACTGTACACGCTGGCTAAGGTGTGCATCTATTAGAGAAAACCGATTTCGTCGGTAGTAGTGGCCGGTACAAGATCGATGAAATGAAACACAGGAGCAAACCTTTCTTGATATGGGCAGTTGAAAACAAAAATTAGGCGCAAAGACACGGTCTTCCAGACCCTGCGGGAAAAAGCAATTCACCCTTTGAGCACGCGCATATGGTTGACAACTGGAAGTTAAAAAAGCCAGCATATCCCACGCCCTGTGGGAATCGATATTATGTGAAGCAGTGTGCGGGGAGCCTACCGAGTTAACGAAACGACCACGAGAGCACCAAGACGTGGGCGGCTGATGCATGACCTACATAACACGCATGTCATGACCTATCATTTACGTTCGTCATACACTTTTGTCATACTATGCAAATTTTGGTACATACCAAGTTAACGAAACGACCACGAGAGCACCAAGACGTGGGTGGCTGTTGCGTGACCTACATAACACGCACGTGATGACCGATCATTTTGTTCTTCATACACTCTTGTCATACTATGCCAATTTTGGTGCCTAACAAGTTAACGAAACGACCATGAGAGCACCAAGACGTAGGCAGCTGGACAGATACTGTCAAAGCTGGCAAATGTTCGCCAAGAAATGCTTCGCATTAAAAAAAAGTTGTGCTGCTGCGTTGTCCGCATTTCTGGTGACCCTGATAAAGATTCAGCCGACCGCGACACACTTTGTTGGAAGCGATCTGTACACATATGTACTGAGTCAACGCGTTTCTTACATTTCTTACGATTCGACCAACTGCCGATGTCGCTCATGCACTCTGCACTGCACAGAACTACAAGCGAAATTATGAAGTCCAGTTGTGCCCTGCGATCCACTCTTGCGCGGACTTGCACGATTTATGGCGCTTCTGAACTCGAGAGGGCCGCGGTCGCTTCCCTCGTTTGCCATCATTGCACCACGTGGTAGTTCTAGGCTCTTTACATGTGACCCGAATGGTGAGTGCGTGCAGTGCTGTTTATCTTGTTAAGCTTGCAATTGTGCAGACCTCTTTGCGCCTTTGTACCGCTAGCCTAGCGCGGCGCCTCAGTGGGATAGTGCGCGCGGAATCAATTTCACCTCACTGCAAAGACTTGTTTACGACGCGGGTTGCTGGCGTTTAAGATCTTTGTCTGCGCTCGTTACTTCCCTATAATTTTGACCGGCGAAGTTTGAAATCTCCGAATCTACGCCTAGAAGATGCATGTATAGGTTGAACTTTGGATGTTAGAGGAAGAGGTTGGGAGTAACAAGTTTCCGGCTACGCTCTTTTACTTTTAGAAAATAATGTCATACACCGGCACTGATACAAAGTCGTACGCACCGAGTTATGTCATGGCCGCCTTTTCTCCATTTACAGAATAGCTCACGCGCTTATGTTCTGCAAGCTGGGAGTGATACTAAACAGTTAATTTCCTAAATTTCTGTATATCGCGATAAGTCGATAATCGGCACGATAAACAGAGATCGCTGCACACACGTGATCGCGCATTCTTCTTGTTTTCTTTTCTTTCTTTTCTTTCAAGTCTGCAACTTGCTCAACGCACCTGGTAGTGTGTAGACCGGTGGAAACTAAAGTCCCTAGATATTTCGTGCGTTTTTTTAAAGCAGGAAATCTAGGGACATTAGTGGAAACATTTACAGGGCTTCTGGCTTTAACGTGGGGCCTATCGTCACCACTATACCTCCGCGGGCTCCGTTCCTTCCCTCTCTCTCTCTTCAGTAATCATGTCCCCTCCTTCGGTTTGCTCAGGCACGCTCTTCCTTGTGGCGAAACTCTCATACTGATGGAGAAGCTTTTTGCTCGTCAAGAGCAAGCGATACCCATCTCCGCGTAAGGACCAACCGGACCAGTCGTTTCAAGGTGCATAGCACATCTTTTCTCAGTGGGGGGTTGATGCGTTGGCGCTGGGTAGCCACTGTTCCTGCAATAACTGGGACCCCTGTCTCTTTGAAAGTGACATCTGTAAGGGAACTGTTTCTTGAAGTGCGTAGGGTCAAAGCCAGCCGGATCCCACTTTTTCAGGGGTGGCTCTAAAGGGTAGCAGTACCCTCGCCAAATATTTCGTGCTGCACGTGCCACCCCCCCCCCCCCCGCCCCCGCCGCAGCATTTTAACGCCCCCATATAGCACCATGGACTGCCAAATCATGGAGTGTCCGCCTGAGCCTCCAACAAAAATGGAGAATCATGCTTGCTCCCCGAACAGAAGAATCCTGGTGCCGCCCTCGCACTTTCTTAAGAGTACGTTTCCCGATTCCTGACTTATCACTGGCTATGTAACTAGTGCCAAGAGGAAAACATACTATCTAGTAAATTTTCGTCTTTGGGCCTTATTTTCAAGCACTTTCTGATTTACTTTAAAATCGGCTTGAGCTTGCCATACAACAGAGGGTGGTGCAAGCATTTTCCTCACCTTTATTTTTGTTTCTTTTACTTATTTCACTGAGGCAACAAAAGACAAAGGATGCGAGGAGGATGTGTATACCAGCAACCTTATATGTGCCACGCGTAAGGTCTGTGCGACGTCATCAGTGACCTGCAGATATTGCTGCTCGTTATAGCGGGAAGCGTTCTCGCTACACAGAAGCCATGGAAATGAAAGGCCGCCCGCATCGCACATAGCGTATACCTCCATTGTATATGCGCGCATGCCGTCTCCACGCGGAGTCATTATCGTAGTCGCTGGCATCGTTGCGTTGCGTTGCTTTTCTTCGCCGCCTCAGTGCGCTGATGCAGTTAGCGATGGAGTTACAGCACCGGTGCCGTCAGCGCCCGTAATTACGGACATGGTGACACGTATCAAGCGGCAGTCATTACCATCACGGCGCCACTGTACCGCGGCAACGTCAGCGGTGCGGGCTGCGGCGGCTGCTCGCGCGAGGCCGACCCGGAAAACGGGGTCGCGCATTCCTGCTGCCTTAGAAGGAGGCGCCTCTGCGCGGAGGGGACGACTCTGCACTGCGATTGCGAGGCGACACTGCGTTCGATCGCTGTACGCGCATGCGGCAGTCTGTGTCGTGAAGTGCAGTGACCTGCGTTCTTGTTCCGGCAATGCTAAAAGAAGCATTTCGCGCCTACCGCTGTATTCATTTCAGTGAAATTTCACGAGGTGGCAGTGGCATCCTTTAGGTCTGCATCGTTGAACACTTGGCACCTACTTCTTATATATATATATATATATATATATATATATATATATATATAGTGCGTGTGTGTGTGTGTGTGTGTGTGTGTGTGAAGTTGAACTTACGCAGCTGCTCACATTTCCGATGAAGAAGTGCACAGTGATTGTATTTCATTTTTGTCTCTGCAGAACGAGACAAGCGATCATGCCGCGTGCGTTACCGAGCGATTCAGACAAATAATAATAATAATAATATTTGGGGTTTTACGTGCCAAAACCACTTTCTGATTATGAGGCACGCCGTAGTGGAGGACTCCGGAAATTTCGACCACCTGGGGTTCTTTAACGTGCACCTAAATCTAAGCACACTGGTGTTTTCGCATTTCGCCCCCATCGAAATGCGGCCGCCGTGGCCGGGATTCGATCCCGCGACCTCGTGCTCAGCAGCCCAACACCATAGCCACTGAGCAACCACGGCGGGTTGCAGACAAATAAAAAATGACGCCACGAAGTTTGAGCCGTATACCGATAGTGATCATGATTTTACTTGGAACAGACGTGAAAGTGGCCAAAGGAAAAGTCGCCGAGGGCCCATGTTTTCGAAACGTGGGCTGAGGTGATCCCTTGCAAAAATCACGCATGCTATACGCAAAAACATCTCCACAGAAGGTCTGTTGAGTGCAACCAAAATGTCATTGGAAACGCAATAGAATTTCTGTAGCGAATGGTGATGGTGTAGCCATTGTATTCAAATTATTTTTTTCCTTCCGCGTTTCGTCATAGCCCCAAATGGAGCCTTTATCTCCAGGATTGTCCGGTCGCGAGCGGTGGAAAATGGGAAAGGAGTAGAATCAAGAGAAAGGAATCGATTCATCAGCGGTCATATTTCGAGATGTTGTGAACTGCCAGTTCGTTTCGTTTCGCCATCATTTAAAAAATTAATTAAGCTTTATTTGCTGTTTCCTGCTGATGGTGCGTGCAACATAAATTTTAGCAATTTAGTCGACAAAATGCCAGTCCTGCCGAGCGCCTCATAAACAGTCCAGTGACGGACTGTGGCAAATTTCGGGCCAGTCTCACAGGTTGTTTTGTTTAATAAAGCAAATTGATTTTTGCTGGCCAGCAGCTTCCTCGTGTTCGCCATTACAGCGTGCTGGCACCGCTTGTACGCGCTGCAGGTCTTGTGACGACGTGAGGTGCTGTTTTGCTGTTACAGCAGACATTTCAGCATTTAACGAGCTAATTAACCGGTGGGCAAGCAGAAATAACGTGCGTCACCTCACTGGAGTCACGGACTTACGCTATAGCGCCTCGTGTGTTAGCCGTGCAGACCACCATATACCGTGTTGCGTAAAGGCGATTCCAGTCCATGGTTGTCCTATAGGGATGCATGAGTCATTGTAACGGTCTGTATGGCTCTGCGGCCGGCACCCCGAATTTTAAGGCTGTGGTCAGTGCGGGAAGAAATATAAGACGGAGGGGCAAAAAAAAAAGGATTTCTCTTAAGAGGGGATTGAAAATCTTTGTGAGAAACGCAGAGACGGTAACGTTTGCAGCGTGACGCGAGATCTGGTAAATTAAGAGTTCGTTTCATTGATGAGATACTTGCATAGCGAGAATAATTACGCAAGGTGAAGCGTGCACCGCTGTTTTGAATACTTTCTAAAGCAGAAACTAGTGAAGACTGAGCCGAATCCCAAATGGCTGAAGCATACTGCAATTTGGAGCGAACGAAAGTTTTGTAAAGAGTTAACTTCAGGGAGGAAGGGGCAGAGTTAAAATTACGGCGTAAGTACCCAAGCATGCAGTTAGCGTTATTAGTAACATAGTCAATATGCCAATGCCAAGAAAGGTTGACACGTGAAAGCCGAGGTACTTGTAAGAGGTAACTGATGACACATGAACAGGATTAATAAAGTACGTGTGCGTGGCAGTGTTACGAGATATTCACATGGTCTTACATTTATTTTAATTAAGTTGCATGCTCCAATTAGAACACCACTCAGTTACGCGGTTAAGGTCGTCCTGCAGTTCTTTGGATTCGGACGGATTAACAATTTTACGGCAGAGAATAGTAATCCGTGAAAAGGTTCAGGTAGAAGAAAGAACACAGTTCTGAAAATCGTTAATGTAGACTAAAAAGAGATGGACCTAGGACGGAGCCTAGAGGAACACCTGTTGGTACATTAGAAAACTGAGAATTACAGTTATTAGCTTTTACAAACTGCGTCTGATTAGAAAGAAAACGTTTATCCACTCGAGCGCCTTTACGTCCAGGTTAAGTTCATTCAAATTAAGCAGAAGTAAATCATGTGTCACAGAGTCGAAGGCTGACAAAATCAAGAAATACGCAGTCTAGATCATCATCATCATCATCATCACACCACCACCACCACCATCATCATCATCATCATCATAATCATCATCATCATCATCATCATCCTGGTTACGCCCACTGCAGGGCAAAGGCCTCCTCCATACTTTTCCAACTGCCCCAGTCATGTACTAATTGTGGCCATGTCGTCCCTGCAAATTTCTTAATCTCATCTGCCCACCTATGTTTCTGCCGCCCCCTGCTACGCTATGCTTTTCTTGGAATGCAGTCCGTAACCCTTAATGACCATCGGTTATCTTCCCTCCTCATTACATGTCCTCCTCATTACAGTCTAGATCAGAAAGTGCAAAATGATCGTTAGTAAATGATAAGAGCTGTGTCTCACATAAAAAGATCTTACAGAAACCATCTTGACAGGGTTGAAAAAAAAAAGAGTTGGCTTCTAAGAAACTCAGCCAAATGCGAATATATTTTATGCTCGAGAATTATACATCAATTGCTTGTTAGTGAGACAGGCCTGTGATTGCTGGGTCAGTGAGTGACCTGCTTTGTAAACTGGAACACCTTTCCAACGCACCAGTCATATGGAAGAACAGAGTGCTGCAATGACTATGGAAATGTGCGACAAAATAACAGCGGAACATACATCAGTACATTCCAAAATTTTAGAATTGAGGGGGTCTGGGCCCGGCAGAGGAATATCTTTTTTATTGTTAGTTAGGCAGGTGACACCAACACAGTGAATAGTAAACGGATCCGTAGACAAAAATCCTTAATTGGGTTCAAGCGGTAATCTATGTGGCATCGCGGTAACATAGGAAGAAAATATATCATTAAGTACATTACAGTACTCTTCAGGAGCAACTGGTTCAAAGTTGGGGAATGTTAACTGGTTAATTTTACTTGAAGTACCGTTAACTATGATCCGGAATTTAAGAGGATTAGGTCGCAATAGGGATGGACGCGTAATAGTGAAAAATGATGTTTCGCACTAGCGGCGGCAGCGTTGTAGTCCCTTTCAGAGGGGGACCGTGGTTTGCAAACGACTTTCCTTCGCGGCACGAAACGCTCTATTAGAGACATTTTATTTTTGAAGATACACCAATTTTCTTCAACACAGCGCTGATTGCAATTAGCGATGCAGGAAGCTGCGAAAATTTCCATTTCAGTGGTAATCAAAGCCAAGTCGGTTTTGCTGCAATCGCGGATGACCTTCATAGTTTTCTTAACAGGAGCTTGTGTCTTGATATTGTCACGTGGCAGTGACTGTGAAGAAAGCAGCCAAACTGAGAAAGACGAAACTAGCGTTTTATTGGGCGACCTGTGCCCTCAAAAACAGGCTACACTCAAAGAACGGAGACAGCGTCGAACACAGTCGGCGATCGTCGAAAATCTGGTCAACGGGTCAAGCGCCTCGGCTTTTATGCATCAACCGTCGAATGTTCCAGACTAATCGCTGGGACCCGCGCGCCTTCCCCAAAGTTCTACATTATTCGTGTCGCGTACACATGCAATCAGATTACACAAGGTTCGGTCACAGACAGTGGATGGAACCATCGATAACATTCCAGAAACTTCCCACACATGCAAGCGCGTCCTGCGTTGTGCGATAACATTTGTTAGGCGGTGAAACGTGTCACCCGATGAAGACAAGTACGCGTGTCAATATGAAAAATGAGCGCAAGGTGCACTTAAGTCATTAGGTAAAGAATTGGGGAAACTACATCAGGGTTCGCGGTGACAATCGGGTCTAGCATATTAGACGAAGATGCAGATACGCAACGTAGGTTTCATTACAAACTTGGTGAAGTGGAACTCCAAACAAGTGTTTATAAATTGGACATACGCTTACAAGACTGGGACGTTACCATGTCGGTGTGCCAAATAGTATCCGAAAAGTTGGTCACCAAGAAAAACAAAGTGGCGAGTTAGGGTATTTGACAACTATTTTGTTTAATACATCGTGAACGTCATCGCAAAATGATGGCAAAGCAGTTGGAGGCTGATAGCATGTGCAAGAAATGGCATCTCTGTTGTAGAGTACAACGCGCGCGCAAACAAATTCTAGTGGTGTGTTTACGGAAGCGGAGTTCGAAATGGAGCGTTTCAGTAACTGCAATCGAAGCACCTCCACCTGTTCGCGCACCACGATCACAGCGATAATATGAATACTGTTTTTTTTTTTTTTCACAATAAGAAATTTCGCTAGTATTTATCTTAGCGGAGAGCCACGTTTCGGTGAGACGTGGCTTCAATTTCAATTCAATCTCTCACAAAGGTCTTGTTGAAGGCCGACAGAAAGTCAAGAAACAAAAAATCTACACTAGTATTTCTTTAAGGGCGTTTTTCACACAGCCAGGCGGCGCTATAGTGGAAGTCGCTAAGGCATCCCATCGCCCCCTCCCAGCGCTCGTTTCGTAACGCCCACTTCGAGACTGTCAGCGCGCGTCTGCAGGTATGCGCGGGGCGGCGTTCGAAATTCGTGATCTGGGTCGTTGGGAGCTTCCGCGACGCGCCCGAGCTCGTAACGAGTGCGCCAGAGACACGACGACGACGACGAAACCCCCGCACAACATCACGTGGCAATGAACGCCGTTTCGCTTTGGGTAATAGACGGATAGCTTTCTTTCCTCTTTGAATGCCGCGGCAATCTTCTATAACGCTGGCAAGCGAGCGTGTGGCCTTGTGCAAATGACACCGGGTAGATGGTCTTGTGTAAACGACCTGCATGTACAGAGACCGTGGACCCGCAACACGAGTCGTAACAAAGAAATATGTAGGACGATGACGACGAATGTGGGATACGAGACCGGCTTTGGAATCCGTTGCAGGGACCGCTCGGCTTTAGCAGCGACAGTTCTATTAATGCGAAAGCATTATGTGTGTCATGAGGCAGAAATGCCGGCGTGATCAAGCGACGGTATCCAAAAATGGCCGGCGGCGCAGAGTAAAAACACGCCAAAAGGTGCCCGGGTTGACTTCACCTTTCTCGGGGAGATTCCTGTAAAAAAAAAAAGTAAATTAAAAAGTAAAAAAAGTAATTAATGTAATTTATTGCGCACCAAAACATGAGAAGGATGGAAATTTGGGGAGTTGGTTCTGGTTGAACAACTTGAAGGGGCAGCGCAAGACGACGAAGTCAGAAGGGAGGAACACACAGGACAGCGCTGAACTCACAACTAACTTTATTCGAAGTCACACACAAACTTATGTACTACAACCCATAGCCACGCGCTCTCCCATCCATGGCGTTATTATCAGTGCGCAGGCAAAAACGCAAGATCCTTGTATTGTGGTGTCTTGAAGACACCACAATACTATGAATACACAATACTATGAATACACAGTACTTTTCTCGCATAGGAATCAGGCTACAAGAAAGATTATTGAAGCCTACTATATCAAAAAAAAAAAAGAAAGGATTGCGTTGTGTAAGCATACCATCATTAAATTTGTATGACAGTGAATTTTAATTTTTAAGCCACCTCATAGTTTAGCATTAGATTACGGGATTTTGCGTTTTTGCCTGCGCACTAATAATAACGCCATCGATGGGAGAGCACGTGGCTATGGGTTGTAGTAAATAGGTTTGTGCATGCCCTTCGAATAAAGTTAGTTGTGAGTTCAGCGCTGTCCTGTGTGTTCCTCCCTTCTGACTTCGTCGTCTTGCGCTGCCCTTTCAAGATGTTCAACCAAAACATGAGTACGCGAGCGTTTTTGCGTTCCGCGCTCGCCGAAATCTGCACGCCATTGGCTGGCATCAAAGCGGCGACCATGCTCAGCAGAGAAGCGCAGACTCAGATATCGTGCAGCGTAGAGGAAGCGTCAACGTGCAGCAAACACAGCCAATCCGAGGCTCGCAATCCACATGGCGTAATTTGCGCTGGCCCACTTGCAAGGCTTGCAGCCGGTGACTTGTGGCTCTGTTCTGGACGTTTCGCAGCTGTCGCATTCGCCACGATACATGCATGGTGTGCTTGGCTTAGAGGATGGTCACGTCTTCTTTTATTAGCTCAAACGATAAAGTTCGGTGGGTGGAACTTGACTTAGGATACCGAGTGACGCATCCCGCGTCAGCTGGTGGTAATATTGGGCTGCATCCTATACGCACGATGCAGTGTAGTTGTTTGTCATGTATGAACTTCTGAGTGGCAGGAGTGATCTTGTGGGTATATAGAAAGAGCAGCGTGCAGTTGGGATCAGACTTATGCAGATGTTATTCAATAGTTGAGGTTAAGCGAAAGAACTGAAGTTTGGGCAAGCCGTGTGAATACCGGTAACCGATATTGCTCTTCCAATGAGATTTCTGAGAAATCGATACGTAGTCCGCCGATGCATTCCACAGCAGATTTGAAGACAAATATCCGGAATTGATGCTGGTTTCATAATTCCTTTTAAGTGGACCTGACTCGACCAGTGATCGGCTTCAACTATGTGCCTATAAGAAATGTACGGTTAACAATTAAGCAGGTTAGCGAAATTTAAGTATATAACCTACCGTGTAGTTCCTGATTTTTGCCAGATGCTATATATGAAGCCTCTTCGGCAAAGATGTTTCGCTAGAGTTTTCTTATAAACATTTAATAAATGGGAGACAGTCGCTGGCTGGATCGCAGCCAGTATCCTTGACTGTTCCTCGACGCTATACCCGACTTTATCGCCGACATCGTGTGCGCCTTGGCCTGCGACAGATGACAGCCTAACGGAAAAGATTCCTCAAAGGAGCCGCTCATATGCATATGCAGAGGGTCCCCGCTGTGCCGCTCGGAAGACGGCGCGATTTTCTATTCAGCGTGCACCCGCTTCCCCTCCTGCCGCCGCACCGCCCTGTCGAGTGCCGTTATTCCTAAGCTCGAGTTACACGCACGCAATGCGAGACAGCGGCCAGTCGTTCTCCCCGCGTTCCTGATTGCACTCTATGGGCATCGACCCGCCCGGTGCTCGATGTGTCGTTGCCAAGGGGCCTCTGCGACGCGAAACTTTACGCAACCGGCCGCCTTTAGCCGCCGTATACATGTATGGCCTATAGCGTGCGCGATGGCTTCAGAAACTTCTTAACTTCCCCCCCCCTCCTTTTTTTTTTATTGTCCTAGTCGCATTTACCTATATATAGGCTACTGCAGACTACACTGCAGTCACATTTCCCTAGAAATCGCTGCACGCTTCAACGGGAGGCTTTCGGAGCAGGCGATAAGTCCAGCAAGTTGTACCTCGTAAATTATCATTTAATAATAATAATAATAATAATAATAATAATAATAAAAGAGTGCTAAAACGAGAAAAGTGAGCATGCAGGAGACCTGCTGAACTCAATTGCTGTACTAAACAGGGGTATTCAGTTCGGTGACATCAAGCAATAGAGAAAGACTGAATGTATTGATGCACTGAACGCATTAAAAGCCGGCTTCGCCGCTCCATCTCGTCGCAGTGATATGGCGCAAATTTAGCGCACACGCATACACATGACTGGTACAATGACGGTGATAAATTTTATCGCACTCAAAGAGGAATAGAAGTCGAGTACTGGGACGAAAATCAACTCAAGCTAAAGCCATTCCACTCTCCATGCGCCACCTATAACTTCGTTCTTTCATTCTGCATGGCCGCCAATTCGCAAAACTTAGTTTTTACCAGCTTTCTAGAGACTTGGAATTGCTCACGTGCGATAACTCTACACATGCATGGACGGCAGTTACGGTAACGGCACGGTTATACAGACGAGTTCGCTTTATGGGCAGTCTGACCTTGCCCGACATTGTGTTATTCGAGCATACGACTCCTTTTATTGCATTCGTTCAGCCGGCGATTGCATTAATCCCGTGGGCTGCCGTGCTGCGAGTGCGATTTTTCCCAGAGATATCCGAAGAAAATGGGCTTGCATGTCCTCTGGCTGGGTTGCATAATCGCGTACTCGGCCAGGCGGGGATCGGACCCGCTTTCAGCGCCTTACATTTTATGTCGCCGCGACGCGTCGATCGTTGGGTTTGTCTTACTGAGCGTTTCTTTCTACCACGCGGGTCTGCTAAGCCGCGCAAGCTGGTGTGATTCGGACATGTCCTGGAGGTCGTTGTTATATATGTTGCCGCGTTTATTATCGCGAAGGCAAACGTACGGTCCATTCTTCGGGAGCCTTGTTCGGTATAAGGGATTACGGTGAGTAAGATGAAACGCGGGATTGAAAAATGCTAAGGATAAGCGAAAACCATCGGCTCGCGTCTCATGCATATTTACCGGCGGCAATATATATCTGATGCGGTTCCCTTTGTGTGGCAAAGCAATGCTCCGCTTGCGTTTATTCACTGCGCGCCTCCTAGCTCGGTCGTCTGTCAGCGGAAATGGCTGCGCCGGTCACGCCGTCTGTATGCGAAGGTGGAGTGCCGTACGCGAAGTGAAGCGGAACGGCAATGGTCAGAACTGATGCCATCGTCGGTCCAAGGGCTCATTTACAGCAGCGACTCGCAGAGGTCGCGCGACCGAGCTGGTCGCAAGTGGCCGCTTTGGTCGAAAAGCGACTGTTTTGGGTGCAGTCGCTCGCTGTTCGATTTTTCAGCCGCGTGACTGCAGTCACAAACCTACTGAGCCAATCACCAGCGCAGGAGCAGAAGACTATGTGTACGCTGACGCCGACGACGCCTCGTGTGATACCTGTGGTATACGAGGAGACTCTTCAGCACCTTCTCTGTGACTGTCCTCGCTATAATTTACAGAGACGATCGCTCGCAAACGCGATAGGGCGCTTTGATTGAAGACCTATAACAGAGGAAGTTATATTAAAATGCCGCCATCACAAGCCATCGCAGCAGAAGGCGACGAGAGCACTTGCAGTTTTTAAGCGCAACAGAATTGGACAAGCGGCTGTAGCATGAGCAGAAGTTCATAGTGCTGCAAGTGCCACTGTGCTGTGCGGTGGCAGTGTGCGGCGACAGTGACCAGCTGTGATTGTATGTCTGTGATCCTTTCTTTCTTTATCTCTACTTTGTTATCACTTTACCTCCCCTTCCCCTCTTTCCCCAGCGTAGGGTAGCAAACCGGATCTTCCCACCTGGTTAACCTCCCTGCCTTTCCCCTTTCCTCTCTCTCTCTCTCTCTCTGATGCTCATCTTGCGTGGCGACGTCAGTGCGCGCGGAGACGCGTGAACGGCATCAATCGCGAGACATCTCGGTGTGAACAACGGTAGCCGTGAGTCGTTCCTTGCTCGTCGGTCGCGCGCCGGTCATGCGGCTTCTGTCAATCGCTAGTGTGAATGCACCCTTTGTAATGAAGCGTGCGGCAATGCACCGTTAAAAAAAATTCGTGAAAGAAAAAGAATGTACGGCACAGTTTTGTGAGATATCTCTTGTGTTCTCGTTCTTGTTCTTGCGGCCTTGTATTTCTGCGATGTCAGCAATCTGTTTATTGTTCTTATGCAATTTTATAGAGAAAGTTCTTAGTTTGCTTCACTGAAGAAGACGAAGCAGAAAACATTTATTTGTGGCGGTTTCATTGATGGGGTAACGTTTACTCCCCTAATGACTGCAGCGTATGTCAGATGGTACGAAAAAGTGAAACGCCTGGATGTGGCTGTAACCAATCATGCGGGACATATAAGCACGTTACATATGGAGGGAAGGGGAAGAGAAGAAAAGAGGGATATGGAGGAGGAGTAATGACGAGCAGAGGCAGTGTATATATGATGTGACTATGCGTGTTCGTGTTCGAAGGGCGCACATATATACACCCTTGAATATTTCTTAACTCTACGATGGTCCACTAAATGTTACTACTATATATGAACTTGGCAATGTATTGCCTTAGTCCCACGTTAACGCAGTTACCGCTATGTCCCGCACATCTCGCGCTTTCCAGTGGTTTCCCGCATTTTCCCACGTTATTTTCCGCACGATATGTCTAGCACGGTGGATAAGTATAGTGCGAATAGACAAGTGTTTCATACACCGAGCGACAAGATTGAAAGGTTATATTTCTATCGAAAACCTGACGCAACACATAGCAGCGCGATGTTCAAACCGTACGCTGTTAGGATCGGCCTGCAGGGGTACTGCTCTGCAAAACTATCTCAGCCCGCTGCAGGTGCTTCGATCGACCCGCGGTGGTGGCGCCTTTCAGAGAACCAGCGAAGACGACAGCGTTAATCCACCATGCGCCTCTTTCGGAGAATCGGCAACAGCAGCAGGGCTGGCCACGTTTGGCGCCCCGTGTATTGTTGATTGATTTGCCGGGTCTTCATGGTATCTCAGCAGCAAGAAGAGTTTCCCTAACAAAAGGGTGCTTTGCGGTACGTGGGCCCCAGGATTCTGCACAGTCTGCTGACACTCGCGGCGACTACAGGAGAAAACCAGCTCTGGAATTTAGAGGCGCCGGCTGGGGTCAGGCGTGACCACCTGGCTACGGGGACGCGCTCATCTCGGGTTCTGGGAATACAAAGTGTGTACGTGTGTGTGTGTGAGCCCTCCTCCTCCAAAAAGGCGGGTCGACTACTATGACGTTGGACGCTACGAATTGGCGGTGAACTGCCGTTTTTCCCTCAGGGATCTAGGGAGAACGGAGTGTTTATAAGCGGCTGCTTGTCGCTGCTAGAGTGCTCTGTGATCGTGCTTGTGAGCTGTGTGCTCGTCATAGTGCTCGACCAGCAGTGTGCTGGGTGTGTTTGGAGCTTCGTGCTCGCATGCTGTATGCTTCGTCTTGCGTGCTCCATTTGGGAACCACACTAGACTGTAGAATGTATCTCTTGTTTAAAATGTAAATACTGTAAATAAACCCTGTACGCCTAGTTCCTCCCAAGTTCCTCCCTACGACCTAAAACCCTTACAACTGGATGCCAGCGATGGGATCGACCTTTTCAACCCTTACAACGCGTACTTTTCTCTCATGCCGCCGCAAGATACAGTCGAGCAGAGCTTTATATATATAACGGAATGAGTAGTTCTTATGTGAGCTGTGCGCTGCACGATCTTTAGAATGACGTGACCTGTACAACGAAGGATTTCGGGTGCCCCAAGCACTTCGCGATGAAGGCGTTCGACTGTATTGCACTTGTTTGACACGACTTGCACGAATAAGTCGCGTCCCACATAGCTAAAGCACTTGTATATACTTTTCCCCCCTAATAAGCTCCATTGTTTCTTCCCTTGACGTAATTTCGCGCTGTTTTAATCATGTCACCGCACCGACTCAGCTAGGTTTCCTTACGTTTAAATATTTTTGTTTCTTTGAGATTGCATCAAATTTCATCAGGGATTGCGCATAATCGCACAGGTTATGTAGCTTATAGGGTGTATAGTGTATACACCCTATATATAGTGTTATATAGTGTATAGGGTGGTTATTATAAATAGGGTGTATTTCTTTATTTGTATGTCGTTTCGCATGCCCTGCTTTCTGCTTCGTGTACACGTTATCACTGGCGTCGCCTCGAAGAGAGCAGCGAGAATAGTCATTGGTAGAAACATCGGCCGGTGTAATGGAATTATTGTTTTTGTTCCATATTTTGTTCCATTCTTATCATCAACGTACTACTCCAAATGGCTGATGGTGGCGATACCAAAGAAGGTTCTGCGCTGCTCGTGCCACAGAGGAAGAGTGTGGACCCAGGGAAGCAGGACGGAATGGAACTCTTGTGTTATTCCTGCCCTCTGCGGTCTATTGCAGTAGCGGTCAGTGTGCAACGTAAGCCATCCAAAAAAGAAAAAAGAAAAGAAAACAGAGAGAGAGAGAGAGAGAGAGAGATGTTTTCGTGTCGCCAATCATTTCTGTCAAAGCTCAATAACAACTCCTGACGTTCGAAGTAATGTAAGTAGCTGAAACGGGACAGTTCACGTAGATCGAATAGCAGGGCAAGATACAGTGCGAAATGACGACATTCGAAGAACGGCAAAATTCGCGAACGTTGAGACATGCGTCAGATAAGAAAGATGGCAACATACAGAACTGCAAGGGAGCAATCGCGAGTGGCTTTAGCGCAAGACGAGATGAAGTCGGCGAAGAGCTGGGAAGGTAATACTGGGGAAGATTTCAGCTCGAAGATGTTGAGGAAGAAAGATTGACACGGTGAAACGCAGAAACACAGCACGTATAGCGAGGGGTGCGGGTGCAGACAACGGAATCACGTTGTCACGTTGCGAACGATCATGTCGCGAAGTGCCCATAGCTGAACGGTGCGAAAGTACTCACAGTAATGGTACCTTTGTCTGATACTCTGCCAGCGAACGTAAGGCGCTTATCGTTTCGCCTGGCTTTCTGTCCTTTCTTTTTTGGCTCTTTCTCCCGTTTTCGTGGTTGGCGGAGGTCGCTGGTAGGACCTGCATATACGAAGGCGCGTGCTCTCGGGCAAACGAGTTGCGCGGAGGGTTGGGGGAGTTGTGAGAAGGAGGGGGGGGGGGGGGCGTTGACGCTGTAGCTTGCTCACTGGCCCGGTCGTTCGTTCGTTCGTGCGCTCGCTCTTTCCTTCGTTCGTGTTATTCGCTTACATACATTGACAATCATTGTCGATGGTTTCTGCACAGTTTTACGACAGTCTTCCTAGTTTCGCGGAGCCGCTTGAATCCTAGACGCTTACGAGGTGCCTATGGGATCTGCAGCCTATACTTGTAGAAGCGGAACGCATGGGCTCACCCGACCGTGCCAGTCCAGACATGCGGGAATGCATTTAGTCCTTTTTCTTCCGACAGGGGAACGGAAGATACTGAGCGTGCATGTCGGCGGAACAGAACTGACTCTTTTCGCTTAATTTCACGCTCATTGCAGCGGCCTTGTTCGCGTAGAATGCGTGCGGCGGTGATGTCTGTGCTCTTTCCTCGTGCGGCCATTTGCTTGCCGCGCGTGCACTCGACCGTACGCATATGGCCACAAGCATTAAGTTTTCGTGCAGAAGACAAAAATACCGCTGTATAGGCATCCTCGCTTACGTACGCAAGCAGAAAAGTAGCATAATGTGTTCTTTATTGCTGCGTTGTTGGATCACTCCGCAGCATGTTTTTTTTTATTATTAGTTGCTTGATGGCGTGCTGTTGGTGCCACAGATTTTTTGTCACTCCTCTGCAATCCCCTCCTCGAACTCTAGCTTAACCAGTGTGCGTGTCCACGTCGAGGATTGTCATATACAACGTCGTTAGTGCGTGAATTGTTTATTTATTATTATTATTTCATAAAATGAGATTCGGGCCACGATCGAGAGACGTCATAATGGGCGGCACCTGATTACCGACCGCATAGAATTCCTTTTAAAAAGAAAGTGCACCGAAATCAGCATGCATATGCGTCCTCGTTTCCACATTGCGCGCCTACACGCTAATCGATGCCTGTAATCGAAACCACGACTTCGAGGTCGTGCTCAGCGTCAGAATTGCCCCATCGCAAAAGCACAACCGATAAACAGCTGCAGGGGCACGCTGCGGCAAGGAACGTGGGCAGGAACAACGGCAAGTCGATGATTATATAATAGCCTCGCCCGAGAAGGCTGTGGCACCTTGCGCTGAAGCGTTCTTCGTATAACGTTCCCATGCGGGCGGCGTAAGCAAGATCGGAGGACCCGTCCGATTCGCTGCGACCCTTCCTGTCGCTGCTCATCGCGAGTGTGCACTACGCTTCGAAATGTCGAAGTGCACGTGCGTTGTATAACCGTACTTTTTTTCTTTTTGCGATCGAGATCAGAAGCGCGAACGTTCCCAAATTTGAGCTCGGCAAAGCTTGGTGCGTAACACTCGTAACCCTCAGTCGAGCGACGAAGCGAGAATGTTTGTCGTGTGGAATGTCTCACTTTCTTTGCATCCCTATCGGATAGTGACGGCGACGCTGCATGGGGCGATTGATGAAAGCGTCGCAGCGCCCTCTTACCGTGAAGTGCAAGGTGTGAGCGAGTCGATGCGGCACCCGTACCGAAGGCGCGGCCACTCGAAGCGCTCTCTGATGAGAGGAAACGTGATAGCGTACGTGCGGCCCAACATTTGGGCGGCAGGCCGTCTCTCGGAAGAGGAGCGCCTCGAACGGGAGGGGCTGCGGCGAAAAGGAAGGTTGCGCTCGTCGATACTTTACTGCTCGGCGGCGCGTGCAGAACCTTCGCCTCGCCGCAATCTCCGCGAAAGTGGGGATCCACTCCCGCTGCCTCTCGGCAGAGAGAGTTCGTTTGTGTGCGTGCTCTTCGACAGCCTTGATGCAGAGCCGTCACAGAGTGGCTTCGCCGCGGCCGGCGCGTGCGATGTGCGTGAACCTTTGAAGATGCCCGCGCGTGCTTCGATCGGAGAGCGTATTTACATTCGTGTGCAGCACTCCCGTATTACCCCGGGTATGCGCCGAGCAGCGCGCGTAATGTATGCACAAAGTGCGCATTGAACACGCCCGGAAGATTGCGTATGGACGCCGGCAGCAGCAACGGAGGGGTGCGCTCGCTCGAAGAGGCGTGCAATATTGATTTTTATAATGGCGGCCATGGCCGATGTGGGACAAGGACTTCTCTTCCTGAATTAGCTCCTCCCTCTGAGCCCAGGCGCATACCGCAAACGGAACGGTTTAGATTCCCATTTATAGAGCTAGTTAATACAATGAGTATGAATTTATCGGTTAGTTTATATGCCCACAGTCAACTGCAAAATATTACGGGCAGCACAGGAAGAAAGTCTGAATTTTCGCGAAGTTTATACTCCCGAATTGTTATTTGCAATTTATAGCATTACGTGTCTTCAACAATGCACTGCATTGTTTTACGGTCTGAATGTTAAAATCTAAGCGACAATCCAGGTTTGTCGTGAAACGAGACCCCCCCCCAAAGAAAAAGAACTTTTGAGGTCGACTATACGATTCTAGGCGTTTGCGTGAACATTGGTGATAGGAGCATTAATGCAAAAAAAGAAAGAAAAAGAAGCATACATGCTATGGGAACAGCTGTTTGGTCGGAGCCATATAGATGTTACGTCAGTAGCGTCCTTCGCATAAACAAGTGCTGAGGTCTAGCTTTCGTGTAACTGACTTTCGATGCTTCGGAAATTTCACATACCGTACTCTCCTTATGTCCAACGCAGTCACCACGTTTTATGAGGATTACTGCGCTTCGTATATTAGCTGGGAGAATCGCACGCGAACCTGACAGGTCCAGGAAATGCTCCAAAACTCCGAATCGAGATCCAAGGATACAACTCGCGAGAAATTTGTGCAGTGGGGAAATATATTGGAGGAACACACACGCCGAGTTATCCATGTGTTCCGAAGCTATACACAGACATACGTCTCCACGTTTTGGAAAGCTCATACGACTCCCCAGTTCGTGGCAGAATCTCGGGAGAGTCATCAGCGAGCATTACTTTACTAATAGAATGTAAAATGCATTATAGGTTCGTGACGGTAAAGAGATGTAAATGGGTAGCTTTTCTTAGCCTTTCTTTCGTGCGGAACTAACATCCTCCATATGCATACGTGAGTCGTATTTGAAGGCGCTATTGAGGCTGTTTGGGTCTGTCAATTCTGTGTATCTACATTTCTTACGGTGAATGAATGACAAAGATACCCATTGTGACTACAGAGGGATGCTCATTAGAAGGACAGCGTGTCCCTGCTGGCCTTTGCCTCCCGCGTCCATACACGAGCTCACCGCGTCTTTCCTCCCCCCCTCCCCCCCTCATCTCTCTATCTCATCTTTCTGTTCCATCTTTCCCGTCCCCCGAGTAGGATAGCCAACCAGACGCATTCCTGGTTAACATCCCTGCCTTCTCACTTTCTTTCTTCCTCCTCCTTCTCCTCGCCTGAGCACAGAGCAGAAGTTAACTCGTGCGGGTTACAGCGGCCTCAATGGTGGAAACGGCATCAGATTACGATTTTTCGGAACGCTTCTGAGGAGCAGAATAGCGCGCGAAACGTCACTATCTTACTGCTATGCTCTTCGGCAGTGCGAAGCCTAAAGCTAGCTCACAGACACAAAGGATATGGATATCAAATGAATGAATAGAGCGTACAAAAAAAAAAAAGCGAAAATATATTATCTGTTCAATTGACGGTGCACGTCGGTGTTCAGTCCGCACGTGCGGAGCGTGCCGCTTTGTGTGTTCGAAAACGGCACTCGCAGAGTTTTCTCGAATGCGCGAAGAACAATCGACGGCGTCTCTCCGCGTGGACACAATGGGAGGAGGAGCCAAGACGTCGTCAGTGTGCGTATTGCGCCAACGTGACGCTCTGCAAGGCTGCTCCGCGCACCCCCGCTTCTTCAGCCTGCTGAGGGGGGGTGCTTCCCCGCGTGTGTCGGGCGCTCCTGCAGGGGAACGCTTCGCCTTGACTCCAATAGGCGGGACACGCGAGGCGCACGCGCCGCTGCCTCGTGCTTCACCTTCCCCGCACGAGAACGTACACCGCCCTGCGGAGGAATGAGAAAGCTTCTGCAGGGTGCCCTGAACCGAATGCGAAGACAAGGAAGCGAAACTGTGCTCATGCTATATCCCCGAGGTACTGTAATGCGAGAGAATTACGGCGTCCTACAATTCGATGATCGCCCATTGAAATCGCTTTGTCAGAACTGTCTTCATATTGAGAATGGTGGCGGAGAGCATTGCGCACTCCAGCACGGCCGCCGCCAGCTGCGTAAGGGCCACCACTGCTCGATCTGTCACGTGCCTCTACGTCACACCACTCCGGTGCTCCTCTTTCCCAGCTCCGTCGCCCTCACCGCACCCGTTGCTATCACATTATTTGTTGCTATTGCATTAAAACGCTTGCGGAGACGCGTATACAGCGTGTCCCAGCTATCATGCACCAAAATTTAAAATGTGCGAACACCACGTAGCTGGAGAGTACCAAGGTAATGTTGTTTGCCGTCGCTTGGAGATACTCAGATTGTTTGTTGCATTCCGCCTAATTGCACAATTAGGTTTATTAATCAACTTCTCAAAGATTACAATTAGATGAAAAGTGTCAATGAGAAAATGATAGAGCAACATGAAAAACTCCGATACAGCTTTCTGTTCCTCAATACGTGCTACATAAAAGTGTTTTTCCGAGCGTGAAAGAAGCCCGCGAATACACGCAAAACTGCCGCGCCACTGGCCGCTCGAGGCACTTTTTGTGTATTCGCGGGCTTCTTTCACGCTCGGAAAAACACTTTTATGTAGCACGTATTGAGGAACAGAAAGCTGTATCGGGAGTTTTTCATGTCGCTCTACAATTTTCTCATTGACAATTTTCCTCGAATTATAATAGTTGATAATTTGATTAATTAATTAATTAATTAATTAAGACCACTTATGCAATTGGGCGGAATGCAAAAGATACTCTGATTATCTCCAGCGATGGCGAACAACATTACCTTGGTTCTGTCCAGCTACGTGGCATTTGCATCTTTTTAAATCTTGGTGCACGATAGTTGGGACACCCTGTACAATAAGAATCTGTACGCCCACGCCTTTGATGACATTTCCTTCAAGATCGTCCGGCTTTATTTAGCGTCGACACGAAGAACAAAAACCCGCGAGAGTCTAGTACAAGGATATCACATAAAAAAACAATAAAAAGAGAAAAAGGAAGTCCTTCTTTCATTCTCTGTTAATTCTGCCTATTCGATTCATACGAACCGTACCGACTAAATTGCGGAATACGGAACAAGATAACGCGCAAAAGGGTGTTCAACAATGGCGATATATGTTGCGCAATACTTAATAACGAGTGGCCCACACTTTCACCTGACCTTGCAGTGCGGCAGGGAAGAGACTGGTCGATAGAAGTGGCGCCACGCCTTTGGTGTTAGCAGCCATTAGGCTAACAATATGCAACAAAACTCAGTCGTAGCCGCCTGAAACAATGAGAGTTTTGTGAGGTCTCTTTCAGCTTGCGTTGTGCAGTTACATTGGAAATCGTGCCTTTGCGACGCGGTTAGCTTTCATTCTGTTTATCGAGGTATATATGCTATGCAGGCGGCTAAGCGCGTCGCTATACTGCAGTGAATTGAGCAATAGAAAGCAGGTGTTCGCCCAATTTGTCCATCGAACGGGGCTTTCGAAAACGCCTGGATAGGTTGCGCCAATCTCGTTTATTCGCGAGTGGCAGCTGCTCTGTCGAACACTGTATAGCTGTAAGACGAAACAGCGTTATAGTCGGAATCCCATAGCGAGCACGTGTAGCGCCTGGACAAACTTTCCGTGCTACCGCTCTGGGTGAACTGCTGGCGTCTCGTGTCAGCAGAATAGCTGTGGAATCAGCAAGTGCTGCGCCTGTGTTCTGTGCTTATGTCTCTCTCCTTCACCGATGCTTTATTGAACGTTCGTCGCTGTGCGCTCAGCTACTACACTACTCACTGGCTCTTGTACCGAGGTATATTCCATCGTGTGTTGACGATATGCTACTGTTAGTTTAGTTTAGCTCTTTACATATTATTTACAGCTGAACGTAGGTGACAGGAATTATAAGTTGATGTGGAATAATGTCCCCACAAAATGCATATGGTACTTACTTAAGAGGACACTAACGACAGCATGATGTTCAGCGAAATGATTAGATTACCACTGCTACAGAATACCAAATGCACCGTTTTCTACGGCCACTCAAGTCTTGATGTGTTGTAAAACGACGTGAAAACAAAGGAAGGGCGACAGCGTCACCTTGATATTCCTTCTACGTCACAAGGATCCTTCCGTTTGATTCTCCTGACCTCACATATAACGGTAACACCTGGTCAAAGGTAATTAATCGATTATTAAGTAATGATTATTACATATTGCGTTTGTAAGTGAACGCGAAACGCAAGACACGACCTGGCAGTTTATGAAAGCTTTTCCTGACAAGTAAAAAGAGAAAAAAGTATCTAAGAAATCAAAACAAGTATGCAGTATTAAGGCAATTCACATTCATGACGCCGGAGTGACATCGGCTGGGTGATTTGGGCTCTAAGTTTGTTGGTCATTTCCTTCTCTAAGAAGCCACCTTTCTTCAACCAAGAAGCGTCGAAATTCGAAGCGGCAATCTGCCATGTCTGGCTTGATAAGCTATATGAAGCACACAATTGTCCTTGAGTAGATTGTCATCTAATAGTTATCTTTCTTGCTGAATGTTTAGGCGGCTTGGAGCTGACCGGATCGCACGGATCCGCTGGTGATGTCGTGACACGTACTGCGTAGCATGAAACAGCGTATGCGAGGTCGAAATGCCTCGTGCGGGCTCGCGCCATGGGAGTGTGCGCTGACCGGCCGCTCCTCGAAGCGGCGGCGAGCGCCAGGCGTGGGCGTGTGAACGTCGGGGCGCGGTCGTCGATCGCGGCGCTATAGGGGGCGGAGATCGTAGTAGTACGAAAACAAGAGCGTCCTCGAGGCCGTCCCGACAAACCCGATGCTCCCGCGCCGAATGAAACTTGTGAATGAGTAATGAGCGAAGCGTCGACGTGTCCCTCTTCGTCCGCTATATGTGTGCGGCCGCGCCTGCCTGGGACCGTTGGTATAGGCGTTGCACGTGCGTGACAGGGTCATTGACGAGATTAAAACTTTTGTGCAGCACATTTTCCGTCCTCTTCGATTAGACCCCCTACATGGAAGCCTTCGGGGTCAACGAGCAGGAGCGGGATGTATGTGGCCCCTTGTGGCTGACGAACAAGGCGCAGCGACCTTGCGCTTTTCATAAGCGGACTGACAGCCGGAGGTCGTTGTGCGCATCGTTATGAAACGCGATAAAGACGAGGCCGGGTGGAGTGCGAACGTGATTCGCGTTCGGTGCGTGCAAGTGCTGGCGCATGCACGGGATGACGACGCACTGCAGTGGCCGAGAAACCGCAGTGCAGTCGACGCATATGCGGTCGGGAACGCACCGCGCATTCTTTAGCAAGGATTGTATACAGGCGATTGAGATGCGGGCCGAATACTGTATACCGTAAATTTGTTCTTTCGTGACATCGCAGTATAAACCATGGCAGCGAGCCGGCGCAGTGGTCGTCCCGAGGTTCCGCTGCCCGAATCCCACATATACCCGCGATGGAGGTTGACTGCAAGTCGATGAATTAAATTAGACTGCAGAGAAACGCCGATATCACCCTGACGTGAGGCGTTACGCGGTGGGCATTATGCACCCACTGAAATGGACATAGCGACTCAGCGACGACAGTACGCGTGAGACACTTTCGATGTGGTTGCTCCAACTTTCTTTCAGGAAAGCGCCAGTAGCTTTAAACACTCAAGCCCTGTTTGGGAGTGTTATATGTGCACTATATTTCTCATTTAGCCATTCCTTTATCTCTGTATTAGCTTATCGCTGTCAGAAAGTTTCTGAAAGGGATGCGTACCTGTATGTACCTGAAGAGACAGACCCTGGGAAATGATTGATCTAAATTAAGGCTATAATCTATTCATATATCACAACAATGACGACACGGCAGTATACATAGGGCGGAATAACACCCTGAAAAGATCGCTGTCATACTAAACCATTCTAAATGCGTATCCCGTGCTCGTCAGCTTGCATTTTACTTTCTATTCTTTTTTTTTCCTTACTCTCGTTCTCTCCCCCTCCCCTATAGATTGCAGTGCGGACTTGAACGCGTTGACTTTTTCTTACAGGTCCCACGTGATCTGTGACGAGCTGCCATTTCTGACGGATCCGAGCCGCCGTATTTTGACCCGGGGAGAGATCTACGCTACCTGCGTTACCTGCGAGCCTTCGACACGTGAGTTCACGTTTGGTAATATGTACATACAGTACACGAGTGGCATCTTTGCTGCGGCGCTATAGATATGCACACAAAACCAGAGGGCCACGCTTTAGCGAATGGACCTTACACATATCTACACTGTTAAAAAAAAAGGAAACGAACGTAAGCATGGTGTGCGCGTGCGGTAACCTTGTTACCACAACGTGCTCCGTATATCTGGACTCATATAGAGCGCTTTCCTTGAGGGCCTGAATTGGATCACGTTAAGCTTTAGTTTCTCTCAGAAGGCACCTTATACGACAGTCATGCGCAAAGCGTGTGCAAAAGTAATTATTCTTGGCGCTTTCGGACATATCGAGGGAGGTGACACTATCGTTACTTAAGAAATGCAGCTTTGTGACACGCTCATATCGTCCAGACAACAAAGTAAAGAGTAACTAATCAATACGACAGTTCCTATGTGCGATAAAATTTATATTGTCAGTACGGCATGCGCTAAAATGGGTAACTTTCAGCGATTCAAAGGTGGCTCTAACATCACTCTGCAGCACAAAGGGGAAAACATTCAGTGACAGTATAATATATGAAACACTTTAAAACCTCACAAAGGCAAGCGAAGCGAAACATGCAATAGCATTCCAGTGGATACCAGGGCATTGCAACATTCCTGGCAACACAGCAGCCGATGAAGCAGCACGACAAGCACACCTCAAAGGTGATACGGTTCCGCTCCCAATATCAAAGAATGAATTACGCTGCATTATAAAGACAGCATTTTTCAAAATGTCTAGAAACACTTGATTTTACCAGAATTCTAAGAGCTCAGACTTATACCATATTGATCCATTTATTGAATTCAAATTTTCATTGTCATTAGACAGAACTATGGAAACCCTTATTCATCGAATAAGGCTAGGCACTGCCTACACAAAGCATTTCTTACATAGAATTGGCCGTGCGGAAACCCCCGAATGTGACTGTGTATTTGTATACGAAGATAGACCTCCTTCTAGATTGCCCACATCACGACACACCAAGATGCCGACTTAAATCAGCGCTAATTAAATTAGACCGCAGACCTTTCAGTTTAAGGAAACTTTTGGGCCCTTAATTGGCCAACAACGGCCTTGCAGAAGAGCGCTTTAAAAGCACTAAAGACTTTTCTTGAAGACAGCGGCATTGTTGGACGTTATTAGCGCTTTCATTGTTCCATTCATTTCAATGTCACTGTATATATGCATCTGTTTGTGGATTATGTTACGTTGACTGTTCTGTTGTGACTGTATGTGACAATGCATTTACATGATGTATGTACCACCCGCAGACTAGACACTGTGTTATTAGGCGACAGTATCGTTTGTACTTTTAAGACTTTTATCTACATAACTGTGGAGACATTTACCTTGTATACTGTGCGTACCATGTGTCCCTTACGTCATAGTCTTCCTGTGAAAACGTCGCGTGATAAGGGCTGGTGCTTGTGTGAAAATATTATTCGATATGTAAGATTGAACCCTGTATATATGATGTATGACGGAACCACTCAAGAGATAAGGAGTAGCCGGCGCCTTAAATTGTGCGCCAACATCTCCTTATATCATATTAAAAAGAATACGACAGTTCTGAATTAGTGCGACGCAACTCCTGTTATTGAACGCCGACAATATACATATTATCTCTAGTGCCGAATAATGGGTCATATAAAGTTTGGTCTATAGATTTTGTTCAGATAAAAATAATTGATTGATATGCCCTTTATTAAATAGAGTGATGACACTATCGTCTTTTCGTGTGATAGCGGACGCGTGAATTTGTTAGGTCTAGTAAATGCTTTTGTTTTTTAGAGCATTGTTTCATTCGTTTTCCCCTATTTTCTCCTATGTCTTACTGTAGCTTATGAAGTGCAGTGAGTCACCCTAAAATGATTGCTTAAGCAGTTGGAAAGTCGCCCGAGGAAAAGCGAATTTCGAAAATATTCGTAGAAGAATAGAGTAACTTTATAGAGAACGCACGGTTTATGGATACCCTTCAGTTTTTATCGTTATTTGAAACGTGTCCGGCTGGTTCACGGTAGAACACGAGACTCCTAAAACTCTTAAATCTCGGGGCTTCATCTCGAGGCCCGGAAAAGCTCAGACGAAAGCGGAGGAGGGGAGGCGAGATGTTTGTAATGGCACGCACATATCAAATGTACTCCTGTGTGCGAGTGGTCTCGCAGACGTCGTCGAGGTGTTTCTTTACATGGGGTGTCGTTGTCGAGGTGCGTTCTCTTGACTTGCCTCATCCAAGTCAGTTAACGTGCGTTTCATCGTGCCCATTTTCGGGCTTCGTGCAACGCAGTACATTAAAAAGTTGGACACGTGAAACAAAATAAGAAAAAAAAGGCCGCGAAGAGAGAAGCACCGACGTGGAAACATGTTTCCACGTTTCGTTCCCACTCTGAATTTTTGTTCGCATGATAAGCCTGCGCAGTTTTCTAGGAAACGTTTTATTCGGCCGTGTCTAAGAAATTTGTGGAATGGCGAACCCACGACTTGCGTGCACGTGTGCCCGGTGTTATTCTTTCACGGTCGAGGCGTGCAACATACGCCGTTGTCCCCTCTTAATTCGTCGTCGTCGTCGTCGCTAAAGCCCCTTCTTGCTTCACGGGTTTTATTCGGCATTTTGCACAATGCTGCGTTACAGTAGCATCTGCACACTTGCTGGCACTACGCTGTAGAAAGTTGGGGAGTGTTAGTAACAAACGCAACTGGGCATGCTATTTGTAATGTTCCTGGATTCGGCGTCTCGAGAAAGAACGACGGTGTGATACACATAGCTGTTCGTTTGGTGGTTGCGGTGACAATGTAAGCACGTATGATACGACGAATGCTGCCTCCACTAACACTTTCGGTTAGGTTATTAGTTTCAGTTTATTATTATTTAATACAGTGAATGGGTGAGAGATAATATACAGACGAGGATCCCAAAGACTGCAACATTGCCCTCAGTTAGCAATAACTATGTAGATACGTATGAAAGAAAAGCAAGCTACGTAAAATAAACAAACACAATCGCGTAAAATACAACATAGAAAAATTATATAAGTGATATACAATTGTCAATATACGCTATAATACAGTTTATATGTGTGCTATAGTACATAAAAGTACTGTCAATAAATACAAATGGCAAAGTTAGTATATGATGAACGATGTAAACTTCGTTATACATGTAAAAAAACTGAAGGGCATATTTATATGCATGAAATGATGATCAAGATTTACTGGTGTTGGGTAAACCATTCCATAGTTTTATAGCAGTGAACGACGATGTTATTTTTGCATAGTTAGAATGAACCATAGGCAGTGGAGAATTGGAGTTACGTACGAATCTGGTGTTATTCTTAGTAATGAGATAGCTGGAATCAATGAACTTGTTTGAAAGCAGTTTAGTAAGTAACATATAAAACAGAATTTTAAGATAACAGTTGAGCAAGCTTGTCACAATAATGATATTGTTTTCACGAAGTAACAGAGTAGCATTCGCGAGAAAAACCGCCGTTAGTGATAACGCGTATTGCTTGGTTTTGTAAGTGCTGAATAGACGAGACGTGACAGTAATATGTATTTCCCCAGGAAATTATGCCGTAATTCATGTGGCTGTAGAATGAAAGCAAAGTATAACGCAATAACGCGCCTTCGGAAAAAAATGTGCTCTTTATTGGATTACTACTCTAATACTGAAGGTACACTTTTGTTTAATGAAGACAATGTGTTGAGAAAACTGTAGGTTAGAATCTAATTTGATGTCCAAAAATGATACAGTCGAAGACAAGAATGTGATGATCATTCAGAGTTATCTCAGGCATGCTGGTTAGTATTCTTTGGCTGGTTCGGAAAATCATTGAGTTTGGTAGAATTGATAATTAAATCATTGGAAAACACCATGCAACAATCTGTTCAAGCTCATTGTTTAGTGTAAGTGATAAGGTAGTTAAAGATTTGTCACACAAGTAGATGGTAGTATTGTCTGCGTTTAGTACTCTATGTACAGATTTAATACATGTGGTTGAGTCAATAATATAAATGGAGAATATTAAGGGACCTAGTATGGAGCCTTGTGGTACAACTTGATTAATAACTTTACTATCAGATTTAGCACCTCCTGAAAAAAAGCCGTTTGTTCTTTATCATGCGGGTAACTTTCTTAGGTTGTTTAGGCGGGAATGAATGAATTAATTAATTCATAGTTGACAAACAGATTACACTGGTTACCTAATAGCGGTGTTGTTACGAAAGACTCGAATCAGCGCAAGGACGCCGCAAAATATCTAATTTGAGTTTTCACGTGGGCAATGCCTTTTTTCCCGGCCTGGCGATATAAGAGCTGGAGCATAAATAAGGTTTCATCAACCTCACTGATGCCAAAGACAGGCCAGGCATTCTTACAGAGACACAACAGGGGATGCAACAATACAACGGCACAGGCGAAACACCCACAACTGAGTATACACACTACGCGTACTTCACGCCTTCATCTTATCGCGACGATGGCGTATACATTTTCAGAAGTGCATATATGCGTAGTTACGTCCTCCCGCGGCTGAAAGAGACTTGATCAGTCGTGAATGAAGATCTTTGTCCAGGACCGAGTGCCTGGCTCATACCAGAGTGTCGTGACGTCATCATCTTCTCTACACCTCATTATGTATGCTCGCCTGGCACGAAGCGCACGCCAGGGGGTGAAGGGTGTCTGAATCTTCGCCGCCGACTTAGAAGACGCTCCCCCAAGTCGCAGCTGCCTCCCGCACGCTTCTTCCGCGCTTGCCGGTGTCTGCTGCCAAAAGCCTTTACCAAGTAGCGAGCGCGTCAAAGTGCATACCCCGTCGCAAGCAGTACACAAAACCTAAAAGCAACCTGAGGAAGCGGCGCAGTTCTGCGCGAGGGGCGACGGAGGAGGAAGAGGGACGCTGGAGGCGCAAGCCCGGCGCTGCTCTATTCTGGGGCGGCCACATCGCCAGAGCGGGGCTAAAAATTTCGCGCGCGGCCGCCGCTACGGCAAGCGCGAGCGAGGGACGACGATGCGCGGCGGCACTGTAGCGCGCTGAATAAAGCCGAAACTCGCGGCCGGCCTTGCGCTGCGCTCATCGCCCGCTCGCGTTAGACACCGTGGCGGCCTGCGGAAACGCCTCTCCGACGCCCTTCGTCCTCGGCCTCCGGCGAAGCGCGCGCTTCGCCTTTCTTTTTTTTTTCCCCGACTCATCACCGGGCTTCGCTTGTTTTTGGGGACCTTGCACGCTGGCGCGGAGATTCCGCTCCGGCGAAGAGCGGCGCGCGTCTTCCTCGCACCTCCGAGAACCAGCGAGCAGAGGCGGGAAAGTTTCATCTCATTTCTGTCGCGCTTTTGTTCTTGTCTTTGATTACGGGTGAAACATCGCGGGAGAGTTTCGTTAGCGTGCGTAAAGAGGAAAGAAAACTGAGACAGACGCTGGGGCTTGATGGCGCACGCGTTATTTATTGCACGCGGTTCGCCCTTGGTGTCGAGTGTAATTAACTTTCCGTGGCAGCTTAGGGATGCGGGTGTCACCGGCACGTACCAGCGAGTGTGGTCTTACTAGAAAATTATTAAGATTAAGTCCGCGAACAACTCCCTCCGCGTGGAGTACCTTAAAAGATCAAAGAAATAATATCGAATGACTTCAAACAGTGATGAAGAACGCAACGCGCACCTGACGGTGGTACTCGATCACGCAGAATAACCATCGGGAAAAAAGATATTGCTTTACTAGCGTATGTCTGTTTGATTCGTGAATCTGTGTCTTTTTGTTGTGCGTATATATCATATTAAAAAATAAAAATTTCAAACAGTTGTAAAATGAATTTTACAATAAACAGTATACAATGTTATAACGAAAATAGGTGGCCAGAGGAGAAGGCTGCACCTACGCAGTTTGGCACTAGGCACTAACTAGGCACTAACTACCTAGGCACTAACTACCTGTAGAGCATCAATAACGCGACGATTAGTTTTACAGCTGAGCTACAGGAACATACGATCGTTCCTTTTTACACTAGAGCGAATCGTACATGATATATATTTAAGAGCGGCTAGAAAAATGAAGCAGCAATATATATCTTATTAATATTATTTCACGCGAGTCGACGAATATACGACATCTTTAGTCCTAATTTGTACACGACATTTGTACTCCTCCAGTTTGCTACCCTACCAACTAGCCCGCTCCCAAGCCTAGTACTCCTAGCCACAATTGTGTTCAAAGCGTGCAGTTCTTGAGAAAAACGTAATTTTGTCGCAGTCGATGCCTCTGTATATTCTCTAATACAAACTTGGAGAATATACAAATATTCTCTAACACAAAAAAAATTTGGACGACGACGACGACGACGGTGACGAAGTGTTCCTATCATAGAACACTTGTACCTTTGTCTCGCTTTGTTTCTTTCCAAACTCTGGGAGCTGCCGCTCCCGTGTTGTGGCAATGGACGAAGAAGCCCTTGAAGACCTTCCTGGAGCCAAGTCATCACGTGGGGTCGCGTCCAGGAAACGGGGAAATGCGTCGAGTGACACGGACAGCGAGGCAACCGAGTTGTACTCGGACAGCGTCGACTCGTCGGACGACAATTTCACGCTTGCCATGAGCCGAACCACAGAAAGAAGACTGCTACGGAGGTCATCGTCGCCAAGTGTCTCCACCGTGAAGACAACACTACAGCGCTGGCCGCACACTATGCTCTTCATGCCTGTGGACCCAGTGTCAAATCTGCGACTCCTGAACAGGCAAGTCCTTTCTGCGTTTCTTGAGGGAATCGCGCCAAATGAGATAAAGGACGTGAGAATAAACGCACGGAAGAATGTCCTTGCAATAGATGTTCTACACCGTAGTGCACTGCAAAGCCTGCGGCACGTAACGGAGATCGCAAATTACAAGTGCGATCCATGATACCTACTGGCTGCAATGGGACTATCGGCGTCATTTATGATGTCGATATTTCTATAATAACCGACGTCTTACCAATATTAATAAAGCCAGCTACAGAAGGCACTCTTATCACGCACATCACAAGACTTGGCAACACCCGTTGCCTGAAGCTGTGGTTTGATGGAGACAGCCTTCCCTCACACGTCAAAGTTGGCCACGTCCGCCATCCAGTCCGCCCATACGTACCGAAGCCCCTGCAATGCTACAAATGCTGCAAGATGGGACACGTAAAAGGTGTCTGTAGGAATAACCTCGTGTGCCCACGGTGCGCCGAATCTCATTCAGCAGATGCCTGCCGCGCGACCGTGTTAAAGTGCCCTAACTGCCATGGTACTCATTAGGCCTCATCCAATGATTGCCCGCGGGTGAGGAACGAGCGAGCAGTACTCAAACATATGGTACGGGACCATTCAACACACAAAGAGGCTGCCGCTACTCTCAGGCGACGACGACATCGGCACCGAAAAGCAGCACGAAGAGTTACGTCTACTGAAAGATATACACCATCTTCAGGCAAAGCGGCTACCGTATCAACGCCGACTTCCACACAAACAGACACTGCGAAAACCAAGACTGGGGCAACACTCTCACCTCCTGAAGAGTGGCCTACACTTCCAAGAGCACAACTTGCCTCGGAGTCACATCAAATTACGCCGCCCTCAATGACCTCACGAACCGCGGATGGGACGACGACTGAGGATCTCCAAGTCATAGTGATGCTGAAGTCACTTATGGACGCCATGCGCATTCTACTGAGCAGCATGAAAACCCCGTCGGCAAAGAGTGCACTGCAGGTGCTGGACACCTTGAGTCCGGTGCTTGCGGCTTTAGGGTAAAACCACGGCCCGAGAGATGCCGTCGTTTCAAGAGGAAGTCGAGAATGCATCTGTCTTTCAGTGGAACGCCAGAGGGCTTAAGTCACGCATGTCCGACTTTAGACAGTTTGTCTTTACGCACCAGTACCCCATTATAGGAGTTCAAGTGGCTGAGGAGTTCTATAGAGATTTATACAGTACCAGTGGCACCCACGACGATAATGGAAGAGAAAATAGTCTAGAGGAATTCGAAATCCCACAGGTAACGCCGGAAGAAGTAAAGAAAGCCTTGGGAGATATGCAAAGGGGGAAGGCAGCTGGGCATGATCAGATCAATAGACCATATTCACACTATCAATCAGATGATAGAGAAATGTGCGGAACATAACCAACCCTTATATATAGCTTTCATTAATTACGAGAAAGCGTTTGATTCTGGAGTTCTTCCCGCACCGATTTCGACATCGAACTAGCAAAACTTCGAGAAATTCGCCGTCGTGCGGAGCGAAGATATAGACGCACGAAATCCAGTCATGATTTGAAATTGGCTAGACGAGCACAAAAGAAAATATAGCGTCACATGAACAAGCTGGCTTCGCGACAATGGGCATCCTTTTGCGAGTCCCTGGATCCGCGAAAACCTTTGTCGCTTATATGGAGGACTGTTCGTGGCCTTCGCACAACCTTTGGTCAGCGCCACCCGTTTAAATCTCTGGCATTTTATCTACAATGTAGGAATATTGACGTCGCTGAATCTTTCTGCAGAAAGATTGCTGGCGAGACAAATTCCGATGGAACGGGTACGGGAACACTCGACCAGCCACTGTTCTCACGCGATCCCCGCATGGAATGCCCTTTTTCTATGGAAAAACTAGAAGCTGCGCTTGCTTTGTGCAGGCGTTCTTCAGCGCCAGGACCTGACGGTATTACATACCGCGCCTTGTGTGACCTAGGAGACCAAGCTCGGAAGGCACTCTTGCTCTTGTACAACGACTCCTGGCAGACGGGTACGGTTCCGCTAGAGTGGAAGATCAACTCGCCTCATTCCACTTCTCAAAGCTGGCAAGTCGCCTTTGGACATTTCCTCATACCGTCCGATCGCACTTGCCAGCTGTGTCGGAAAAACAATGGAAAGAATGATTTTAACACGTCTGGAATGGTACTTAGAGTACTATGAAATCTATCCACATGCTATAGCCGGATTCAGACGGGGCCGTTCGTCAACAGACGAAGTTGTTGACTTGATAACATTTGTGCAACACCAAAAGGCCTGTAAGCGACTATCTGCTGCTCTGTTTCTAGACGTTAAAGGAGCTTATGATAATGTCACCCATGAAGCCATCCTTAGCACGTTAGAAGCCGTCGGACTTGGTGGTAAAATGTATATGTGGGTGTGCAACTACTTACAGAGGAGACCATTCTACGTGCACACAGAAAATGGCCCGACATCCGAACATTACGGTAGCCGATGAGTCCCTCAAGGCGGAGTGCTTAGCCCGACTCTTTTCTATCTCACCCTCAGTGGATTAGTTTACAACCTGCCAAGCACCGTACGACTTTCCATCCATGCGGACGACATATGCATTCGGGCATCAAGTGTGACACGACTTCAGCTTCGCGCTCGGCTTCAGAAAGCAGCCACAACGACATCTTGCTACCTTCGTGAACAAGGACTTGAAATTTCATGCGGAAAGTGCGCAATGGTGGCATTCACGAGGAAGCCAATGTCTGGTTACGGCGTATCTATTAACGGACAACTTATACCATACAGCAGAAGTCACAGGTTCTTGGGAGTCGTAATTGACAGAGACCTGTCTTGGACTCCGCACGTCAATTACGTGAAAAAGCGCCTGACTGCTATCTGTCACCTGTTCAGGTTCCTTGCAGGAAAAAGTTGGGGAGTATCTATACACGCTATGTTACAGTTGTACATGGCGTTTTTCGTTAGATTCCTGCGATACAGCCTGCCTTCAATATCCAACACCTGCGAGACTAACCTGCGTACGATTCAGAGTATTCAAGCCCAAGCCCTTAACATATGTCTTGGCTTACCATACCACGCAGTGCATCAACGGCTGAAACCATTGCCCTTGCGCAGGATTACCCAATCACGACGCACATTACCGTTGAGACAATGCGTATGCATCTCAGGCATTATGCTAGGACCCCTTCCCACCACTTGGCGAGCCTCACTGCTGCAAGGCCCTGCTCGACATTTAGCGGTATTGTCAGTGCACATCGTGTGTCGTTTACTTCAGGGTACGCACCTGCGGCCAAGCCAGCGTTTCCTCCGTGATTTTTGAGCCGTCCACAAGTACATATAATGATTCCAGGACTACAGAAGAAGACAGATCTACCGGCCCCTGCTCTAAAACAGCTGAGCTTACTTCTTCTGCATGAAAAGTACAGCAACCACGTGCACATATATACCGATGGATCGACTACGTCGTGCAGTTCTGGTGGTGCCGTGGTTATACCAACGCGAGGAATGACACTGCGGTTCAAGGCATCTCATGTCACGACCTCAACGGCGGCAGAACTAACGGCCCTGCGTCGAGCACTGGAATTCATTGATTCTGAAAGACCTCGAAAATGGGCTGTGTTCTGTGATTCAAAACCGGCATTACAGTGCACGCAGTCAGTTCTCCGACACGGATGTCATTACCAATTGACATACGAAGTCGTGAAACTTTACCATGATGTCCAACAAAAAGGCCACGAGGTCGTTTTTCAATGGGTATCTGGCCACTGTGGAATCAGTGGCAATGATTCCGCCGATAACGCTGCTCGCACAGCACATCAAGAAGAGCACAGCGTTCCAATTCCGCTTTCGAGGACTGACGCTGCAAGGCAGCTTCGACACCTGGCACGCAGTCTCACAGTGACCGAGTGGAACTCGCCAAACTTACGACTTACACGACTGCATCGACTAAACCCCTCCCTGCAACTCCGACCTCCACTCGGACTTCTTCGACGTGAAGCTACGCTTCTCTGTCGCCTTTGGTTAGGAGTTGCCTTCACAAAGGCATACTCTACATTAATTGCAGTGACTGACAGTGCAGCGTGCGAGGTCTGTGGCACCGAAGAAAACATCGACCACCTGCTGTTCCACTGTCCAAGATATGCCCTAGAGAGACAAGAACTTGCCAAAGCTTTCCAAAATCTGGACAATCGGCCGCTTTCTGTGCAGGTGCTGCTGGAACACCGCCCCCATCGCCCGTCGGCCCATAAAGCGGTGAAGGCGCTTTTGTGTTTCTTAAGGACGACGGGTTTGTGCGACCATCTGTGACTATTAATGCAATTTCTGTAAAACCACACGCGTCAGCGAACTTGCCGCAGTTTCCTTCTTTCCTTCCCTCCTCTCTCTCCCTGTGATCTTTGTTTTCCCCTTTCCCATTCCCCCGTTGTAGGGTAGCCAACCGGACGTTATTCTGGTTAACCTCCCTGCCTTCTACTTTTCTCTTTCCTCCTCCCCTCCTCCTAATACAAAATTTATGATGATGTTTCTCCATACGGCTACGACGTTTCTCATTTCCGGCTGAGTGGAGAATCCGAGAGGAAATTTGATTTTTGCGCTGCTCCTGTGCTCCAAAAACGTTTTGCAGTCAGCTCTATAAGTCGCGTATATGCATATGCTTCTATGTGACCGCATGACCAAGTATTAAACTGAGACAACCTTATACCTAGTGTGTAGCGTACCATTGGCACTTTGTTATTCAGTGTGGATTATTTTGCGTCATTCTCCTGCGTTCGTGCGTGCGTAATATGCAGTATCGTCCCCTTCAGCGTTCGATAGCAAAGCGAACAGCGTGTACAGCATGCACCAATTTTTTCTCTATCTCACTTACGCGTTCCAACACATGCATGGCTGGCAGGTGACCGAAGCGATCTGACTCAGTCCTCGTCACTGTGCACCTGCGCGTCGCCTCGTGATCAAATTAGAGTTCTTCTTGTAATAAGGGGGCTACGGCGCTATAAAAACACGGACAACAGAAGTAGAAGTGTGCAGGACGCGCGCAGGAGCAGCGCGTCCTGTCCACTTCTACTTATGTTGTCCGTGTTTTTATAGCGCCGTAGCCCCCTTATTACAAGATGAACTTCCACCAACTAGCCCAACTTGGCGCTGTACTGAATTAGAATTTCGGAAGACGCGATCGTCGGTACAGCGATTATCTACCCTCCAAGTTGCTGCCATATACTCATGTAGACGCAGCAACGTGGCTACATTTTGCTCTGACCCATAGCCTCATTTTCAGGCGCTTTCCCATACATCGCTTATTTGCATTCTTTTACAAAATAGCCACAGAAACAGCTGTGTTTCTGTATTACTTTCCTCTTGCACCGGTACATCAATCGCTCAATGTAGTGGGGAGAGACACACACAATAAAGGAGAAAGACAGGGAAGTTTACCAAAACCGAAATCTGGTTTGCTACCCTAGCTACACTGGGAAAAGGGGGATGTGTAAAGATAGCAAACACAGAGATAGAGAGAGACAGAAAGGGAGCACAGACACAGAATCTCCGCTGGTCAAGATCACGGAACCTACACCATCAATGCATTGGAACACGTGAAGTACTTCATGTATGTTCAGTGGGCATACGGGGGGGGGGGGGGGGGACTTATTGAAGGGGTAGGGTTGTACCTCTTCTCCTTACACTCGCCTTCATCTCTCTAGATATAACGGCAGACCCGCTCACGCTGCGTTTAACCCGGCGGCAGGTGCATCCCCGTAGATTAGAAGGAGTCACTCGAGCTGAGCAATTGCCGGCCTGCACTTGCAAGCCTTTACATCCCACTGTAGCTATTAAAAAAAATTATATGATCCTTCTACCCATCCCCCAGATCATGTTCGCCTATACTCTAAAAGAATGACTAACGTACGTCAAACGCGAGCTGTAAGCATTTCGCAAATGTTTCTAAATTTGCGATTGGCGCTCAAGCCTTTGGCCGCAGTGTCCTCGGCGCCATTAAGGCAACCTTTCACGGCACTGATGTGGTCGCTCGCGACACTTGAGGGCGAGGCGTCCTGCGCATGCGCGTGCTGCAGTGCCGCTTGCAGCGTGTCGCCTCGTTAGCCTCGTCGACCGCGCCCATCAGGGTTGCGGGTGCGTGTGGGACGCGTTGCGACCGCGCTGCTCTCGGGGCTGGCAACTGGGCGCACCACACACACACACCCCGCCGGCGGGCCTGCGGACCTTTGCTTCGGTGGTGCTTTCGTCCGATGGCGACCTCCGATGAAGCGTCCCTTCGCGGTGGGCTCGAATTAACGCAGGCTAAGACGGGCTCGGTGCGACCAAAGCGGAGCGCGGGGGGCGCCAGAGACAGCCCAGGGTCCTAAATGTGGAAGACCCTTGACCCCGTCATTCGAAAATTGATGCGTCCACGGTGGGTGCCAGAAGTTCGCTAATATAGGAGTGTCCATACGCGACCAGCTTTCTGAAACCGCTATTGATTTTTTTTTTTTTGCGAGAAAGGACAAGGGAGAGAGAAATATACTTTAATGAGAGATGGATATATTAGTCTAGCGAGATGCCTGAAATATGCTGCTTCAGATATAATGAGGGTGAAATAATTAAACAAGAAGCCACCAGAGGCCACTGAGATCGGCTGCTTGGTTGCGTAGCTGTGGCCCTTTACACGCCAGGAACAGCGTACAAACACTTTTTTACACACGTAACTGCTTTGATGCCGACCATACACCGAACATAAATGCACTCAAAATATCAGCTTTCCAGAAAATATAAAGAAGTGAGATGGCATAAACATATATATGCAGCCTAATTCACGTAAGGAAATATCGCAGCGCTTTTCTGAATACAGATGATTTCTTTAATGCAGATGAAAACTATCTGGCATGCTCGTTGCAGCCAAGGCCTTGGATTCGATAAGCAGCCGTTTTCAACGTCCGTCCGTCAGGCACAGGAGAGGGCTGTGCTCTGCGGTGTTCGTTCACTGACTATTGTTTGTAGAAGTGCAACTGTCGTGCAATGATTACTGGAGTAAAAATATTCGACGAAGAAGGGAGGCGAGCAGTAGACGAGACCAGAGGTTGAAAGCTAAATAGATATGTGTCCCCTATACGTAGCGGCGACCCCACATAAGTTTAATTTCCTGTGTGGCCACAGCTGAATCATAGATATACATTGCCCTGTATAAGGCATATTTTACTTTCTGAAATAGCAAAAACACGTGACTCCAGTCGCATCAACCAACGCCAGCGCAGCACTGAGCAATATGTGAGGGATCCCAGAATTAGAGGGAGAATTTTAACCTGACAGGTGAACATGTCTGTCAAGCATAATTCTACCATATAAGTCTACCAAGTTTTCGTCGCCTGAATATCTTGTATTGTGGAACACATAAACGTTCGACGTACAAGCTGAGCCACTACTTGCCCTCTTGAATGCGAGTTTGGGTGTTTCCTGTAACATTGCTCTCGTAGATACACGTAATCCCAAGTACAGCCAGCAACAAAAGTTCAGGGGACACGATATCCGCATGAAACTCGAATTCCCGCAGCTTGGGAACATTAGCCCCTGACCAAAAGTTGCAGCACGACGTAGTTCTTGTGACCTACACAGTGATTCATTAATTAGAAGCGCGATGCCTTAACAGAGCAGAAATTCGCGTAGCCGTGGAACCTGTGTGCCGTAATCTTTTGTGAGCGTCTGTACATCCGATAAATTTCATTGTCTGACAATGTAGGTCGAGCGGCCGTGTAACTCTATTGGTTCGTCGCTTCCTTAAGGTTTCGCCTCACGCTCTATTACGGCCTCTGCCGAGCGCTCCAGTGATATTTTAGGACGATAGGTCCAGCGGCAAAAACCGCGTCTCCGTGCCACTGACGCCGGCCCATCGACCGTGACGCGTGCACGTCCCACGATTGGCGGGGTTGTCTTTTTCTCTCTGTCTCGTTGGCCGCTCGCACACGTCGTCGGCTCACGCGGCTACGCGATGCATTTCCTCCCGCGTTCCGCACCAGTTGCCTCGTCGCCTCGCTTGTAAGGTGCCCGTGTGTGTGTGTGTATTATCACGCCTTTGGTCTCTCTCGCGATACGGCCTCGCGCGCGCGCATTTCGATTGCCGCGTTGCCTTTAATGACACTCGCGCGCAGCACAGCCGTGCAATCGCACATCGCGGAACCGCGACCTGCTCATCCGAGAAAAGCCGTCGCGAATATGCTCAGGCTACATGCGAGGCCGATTGCCGGCTCGACGACCCGCTTTTAAACCTATGCGCCTCGTGCGCCGACCTCGTTTCGTTTGAGAACATGTATTATATAGTACTACGAGTACTACTATATACTATATACGCGCTGGCAGCGAGCGAGATAAGTACGGAGGCTGCATGTCGCGGTCATTCTCTGTCGCTGCGGCAGAGCGTGCCATCGGCAGCGCGCATGCCGTTTCGAAATGCGGAGCAGTCGGACGGCACAGGTACCACGTGACGCCCGCCGGTCCCTTGGGTCCGGCGTCAAGGCGCTAGCGGAGCTTCGTTGCCGACTCGCCTTTGCCGCGGAACTAATCGGACGGAACTGAAAGGGCTTTTGTGTGTCCTTCCCTGCGTCTGGTCACGCGGAATGGCTGATAAAAACCCAGGGCCCGTATTCACACACACACACACACAAAAAAAAAAACGCTCGTAAGCTAGAATTGTTCTTGAGGGAAAACTTCAGCAAATCAAGATGATATATACGTATATAATTAGCGAAGGCGGCTGGCCGATGGTAAAGAGCGCGTACGAACAAAAAGCTTGGCAAATCGGCTCGAGCTTTCTAGAGGAAGCGTAATCCTAGTGCGACGCTTGGGAGGCACGCATGACGGCTGATGTGCGCTGCATTTCCATTCTTATAGCGAAAGAGAGAGAGAGAGAGAATCCATATTGAATTTCCATCCATTTAGCTTGTGATATGATCCAACATACGGCTTGTCAAACCATACCCAACGGGTTCTAACACTGGTCCGCCCAGAGACACCTTAGGAGACAGGACAACGAGAAAATGAGCGCGAATGAACATGCACGAACACCAGTCAGCACCAGACCGCACTGGTTTGCACTACGCGGGAAACACCAGAGTGTTTTCTTGTTTCCACTAGAAAACATAAAAGGACGGCATATTAAAGCTGGCGTATTTTATAGCTACGCTGTTGCACAATGCAGTAACTTTGCATATTAGATTGCCTTCGGAGCTTATCATTTCGTTTTCTCTCACGCATAACTGTTCTTTTCGGAACATTCAAGTTCGTGTGCGCCGCACAGGTATCCACATTATGCGCTTCCGCTGTGCCTTCACACTCAGGCCACCCGATCAATGACCGGCTTTATTAGGGGCCTTCTCTCGCAACTGGTGCCCTCACAGGTCATTTTTCAAGTTATCGAAGTATTCGCGTTGGACCACGCACTGAGGGACCTCCGTGTGACATTGCCGCCATCTCTGAGGTGACAGAATGTGAAGACAGAATTTTTTTTTTATTCTATCTCTCTGCCTGCAGCTAGAAGGTCGACCTCGATGCCAGTTTGGCGTAACTCCTTTGGTTGCGCTGATAAAAATAACGAAGAAGTAAGTGATGGATCAGCTGCCTCTGCGCACGCCTTGAGCGCGGCGATCCCTCTTGGTTATCTACCATCGCCCAACAAGCGGCGCTCCCGTCCCCTCCGGCAAAGGCGTTGCGACACAATTAATATCGCCTAAAGCAAGGTAATCGTCTTTCTGTGCAAGCTTTACTTTTCGCTTCCGCCCAACTTAAATTTATTTTTTTCCCAACGTCGAAGTCTCGGTGCAGGCCCCGCTCGTTGCAGAAAATAACAACAACAAAAATATAAAATTTTTGTTGCGCACCACTTTCGGTATCGCTCTAAAACACCTGCTATTCGAGTGATTTGTTAAAAGATCGGCTCAGGTGTCCTTCGCCTCATTGTCACCTTACTATGCAGGTAACGGTATGCTTTTGCTGGAAAGAAAGGAAAGAAGAAAAGAGAAACAGAACCAACGCGCAGGTTAGAGCCTATATTTGATGTGAAACTTTAGTGAAAGGGTTAATTAAATGTGATACAATTAACGGCGATGCGTACAATTGTGTTTGCGTTCATCCTGTGTAATCTGTAATTTTATGGAATGTGGATGTTTATCCGCCACAAATGTCGCAACGTTGTTGTCATGAAATTCTTATGTTTGAGCGCTGCAGCATCGTTCACAAGCTACGCCGAAACTCAATTCAGGCGCATGCGTAGCGCGAGCCGCTTACGCGGCGATGTTACAAGGACGTGTAGGCAACGCGTTACGTCGTACTTGGTGAGGGAAGAACGGCGACGACAGGTGCAGGCACAGAAAAGTGCGACACGTATCAAGCCACGTTTAGAAATTATGTACCACTTGTGTCACAGTGGGACATATCGCCATTGTGGACGATCTGGCCACGAACGGGCACACATCCAGCGGCACGTACCGAAAGGCCAAATCAAAGAATATCGCGTAAATGAAAGAGTCTCTTAAATATAATTCACCATTCCATTAATAGTTCGGTGTACTTTATGCTTGTGAGGTTGATGCCTGTGAGCCAACATTACATGTACGGTTCTTATATAGGGATTACCTAAATGATATTGCGCGACACTAAAAAACGACATGGACGTGAGAGAAGACGACACACCAAGCGTGCTTGGTGTGTCGTCTTCTCTCACGTCCGTGTCGTTTTTTAGTGTCGCGCAATATCATTTAAGTAATGGAATACCAACTTGCCCGGAATGCTGCTCTCTTATATAGGGAGCTATTATTATTATTATTATTATTATTATTATTATTATTATTATTATTATTATTATTATTATTATTATTATTATTATTATTATTATTATTATTATTATTATTATTATTATTTACGAAGAACAGCGGTGTGCATACTTGGTCAGCATACAAGGGTTCAGCCAGTTCGCTGGTACTTTCAATCGGCGCACATATAACTTTTGTATATAAAACCACAAACATATACGCCAAGATACCAACAGACCCAAAAGCAACCAGGCAGTCCCGCGAATCCCGGGAAGTTTAGTAGGCAATGAAAACTTCGATTTATATATTCGTACAGCAAATGCAGTTAGAACTCCGCTACGAGGAGCCAGTTTCATGTAAAGGAATTATTTTCATCCACACGGGAGCAGCGCGCAGCTACAATGAGGAAGGAGGGGTCATATATTATTTAAGCACTCTTTTCTTTCGATTCTGTTCATTTGCGATCAGTCTCAGCGAGTGGCCGATACCTGTGATGACGAAGACGTGACGTCATTTCAGGCATTGACGAAGGACAATATGAACTGAAAATTAGAAACATCCTTACACAGTATAGCCCAGGTCTTCGTATGCGCTTCCGTGAACGGTGAACGAAATTAATATGACGTAAGTATAATTACGTAACCATGCCTACTTACTTCTTTTCAGCTATCGTTTGTTTCCTCTATAGGATTTATTGCAGGTTTATTTGATTGCAGCTTTAATCGAAACATCTGTTTCATTGTTCATCAGTTTATTTCATAGGGCAATTTCTCCCGATTAGTCTCAACATCTCCAGGAACGACAGCAGTGACAGAGGGTCGTTCAGCGGTGGCGCACATTCCTAAGCAGTGTGCAGTAGTTCGAGATGTGTATAAGAGCTGCACGCCTTCGTCGAATGTGTTGCGACTCGAGGTGTGTTTGATGTTTCCGGCGGCGCTAGTTTTGCCCCGTGGCACCATCGGTCAATCTTAGAAACACACGGGAAAAATTGGAGGACGCTTAAGCTTCGCCTTTAAGGATGGAACGCGACACAGCATTCAAAGATTCCCGACTGCTTCTCACGCTTCCCGGCAACTGCAGCTATGTATGACAGTAATGTTTACCGGGAAACGCTGGCGGCCAACGCTGTGCACGAAAGCGAGCTCTCTGGTAGAAACGCAGCCTCTTGCGTGGGCCGCGATCCCGGAGGTTGTGAACAGCCGCGCCAAGAAATTGCATCATATTCAGGCTCTTGTTATCGTTTCGCGCTTTTAATACTTAAGTCTGAGAAAATTTAACTTGAAAGCCATGCACTGTCGGTGTTTTGGTTCATGATATTTGTTTGCGGGCTGTCATTCTCAAAATTCCGAGGAATAACTTTGTCAAGAACGTAAGACAAGGTATGAGCAACTTTAGGGATAGAATGGTGAGGAAATATAAGCCGCCATATACCGCATGTCATGTAACAATTACAACGAATCGTTGAGGACATTAAAAGAGAAAGTGTAGGAGCGGGGTTCAAGATGAATATGCAGCAGGCAAATATAATGTTCAACAGCCTGGAAAGGGAACAAGCGTTAAGGATCACCAATCAGCCTCTAGAGTCTGCGAAAAAGTTCGTTTATCTAGGTTGATTACTCACAGGGGACCCTGATTATGAGAAGGAAATTAACCGAAGATCCTCGGATCCTCAGCTGGGGCTTACCGCTATCGAAGAAAAGAAAGGTGCACAATCCCTGTATTGTACCGGTGTTAACATATATGGCAGAAATTTGGAGTCTGACAAAGATGTTTGAGAACAAGTTAAGGACCGCACAAAGAGCGATGGAACGAAGAATGTTACGCGTACCGTTAAGAGACCCGAAGAGGGCGGTGTGGATTAGAGAGCAAACGGGGATACCCGATATTCTAATTGACACTAAGAGAAAAGAATGCGGGCTATCCCGTAATCGCGAGTAGATGTGAGCATGAAATGGCAACAGGCAAAGGAGATTGGTTGGCGATGATACTAGCCACTATCTTAAAATGTATGTGGTGCACGATCGCAACGGCACACCTTACCACACCACACCGCACCACGCTATACTGTGCACTATGGACGCTGCCCCGCTAGAAGAAGAAAACCGGCAGATGACCGCACGACAGGCAGCGATAGACGCCAGGGAGGCAGAGCACGAAGAAGAATTAATCGAATTTTTCGGTTTTACGTGCCAAAACCACGATTTGATTTTGAGGCAAGCCGTAGTAGGGGACTCCGGATTAATTTTGACCACCAGGAAATCTTTAACGTCCCCCCAATGCACGGAACACGAGCGTTTTTGCATTTCGCCTCCATCGAAATGCAGCTGGCGCGGCCGGCATTTGATCCCGCGACATCGTGCTTAGCAGCGCAACATCATAACCGCTAAGCCACCGCGGCGGGTAGAAGCGCCTGAAGGAGGCGCCACGCAGCGTGGCACCATCTCTCGAGAAGACGCAAAACACTCGCCGCGGAACTGGTGGGCCGCTGGTGTTCAGTGCTAAGCGCCAAATGATGACACGCAAGTGTATACATTGCCCTGTATCTTCTGCCTTTTGAACGTCGTTAGTGGAAATGACAAATACAACTTCACTGTACTAGAAGTAACAGCTTGAGAGATGGTGGTGGTGGATTGTAACAACAGGCGGGTTTAGCCTGGCGATCAACGCTGGCAATTGCTCTGCCCGGGCGTCTCTTACAATACCTCTGAAGGGTTTCACTATATGTCCATCAAACCAGTCTCTCTTAAGAATTCGATAAGGAGACGTGAAGTTTCTTTGCGGGCTATATAACTGATCCCTCGGGAAACAAACATTATGAAGAACTCGAAAGCAATATCTTTTGTAACTTGTTTGGGCAGTAATAAGCCCACGTAATGCGAACCTGTACAAAGGGTTAGGTGCCAGTGTTCGCATAATTTTATGTTTTGACTTGTTGCCCAGATGATCTCGTTTTGGCTCAAGGTCACTTGAAGGTCGCCAACAACGGGAGCTAAAAGCATTTCATGCTTAAAAATGGAGGTCGGCAGGCCATGGAATGCGTAGGATGGTTGACCGGAGGACCATTAGAGTTACAGAATGCGTGCCAGGAGAGGGAAGCGCAGTCGAGGATGGCACAAAACTAAGTGGAGTGATGAAATCAGGAAATTTGCAAGCACAAGTTGGAATCGGTTGGCGTAGAACAGGGTAATTGGAGATCGCAGGGAGAGGCCTTCATCCTACAGTGCAAGGCGTGACATATGCATACACGTAAATTTATATACGGAAAATTTTCCCTCACGGACAACTGCGCCGACACCGGATTTTCTACGATACGGCACCCTTAACGCTATCGCATTAATAATCTCTGTTTCAGCCAGACGCCGGTGTTTGCCTGTGCTTATTTCGCAATAAATTTGGCGCGACAGGCCAGGCCCAGCTTGCCCAGCTTTCTGCATTGCCGTCTTCCACCACTGATCGCCTCTTCTCGTCTTTGGGCCTTTCAATTACCCTCTCGGTTTTCTTTCTCTTATGCAGTAACGACGTCTTAATTAACATCAGCTCGTTCATGTTGTTGTTGTCGTAGTCGTCCGCTGAGCTCGGGGCTCCTTTCTCATTCACACGGTCTAAATGAGGACGTAGTATCATATGCTGAGCTCGTACTCGTCCCCCTTCGGTTTCGCATCACTGACGCCGCGATAAGCCGTGCGTCCAGGAGCGAACTGTGTTGCTTGGCCGCGAAGTGCCAACCGCGGCATACTATAGAATCGCAGCTGCAATTGTCCCGAGCCAGAGCGGCTATTCGGACGCAGTGAATTGATGTCAACAGCTTTAATACAATCGGTAGTGTGTGTTGTCGTCAGTCGCGCCGAACATGCTTCCTATTGCAATCCTGGGCAGCGAGGTTTTCGTACAGCTTCACCACTTTGTTTCCACGCCCACGTTGCAGTCTCTTCAGTTGCAAATGAAATTCCTGCGTCTTCGCACTGCTCGTATATATGCCATTATTTCGTGCTCTTTCCCGCTCGCTTTACCTCTAGTAAGACTGAGCGCTTTGTAGAGCTGCGGTGAGGTCGCTCAGGAAACTGTGAGAAACAGCTGGAGTGACGGTGCCGCGCAAAGCGCACGATATTTTCCATGCAAGAGGTCGCTTCGCGCAGCATTTCATGAGAAGCGCCAAAACTGAAGGGCGAGAAATCGATGAGCTAAGAGCCTACGCTTTCCACGTCTTTCTCGTTTTCTTCGCGTGCGTGGATTCGAGCTCACATCCAGCCAGCCAACGGAGACTCACGTGAAGCCGCAAGCAAGCGAGCTCAGGGTCGACTGCCAGCGTCCCTGCAACGCGAATGCATCGCAGCAGCGCCGCGGACGCGCAATTGCGATCGCAACATGTTGGCGACGGGGAAACGCTGCAGCACGTTTCGTGCCGCCCTTGGCCGGCTCGCCTGAGGCCCTTTCGCCGTAGCGGCGAGCGTTGTAAGAAGTCGGCGAAAGGCGAGCGTCTTGCGCTACGCAAAACATTTCCGCGCTCGAGTGCGAAGGCTGTGACCCGCGGCAGCCGACCAACTTCAAACGGGGCAAAAAAAAAAAAAAAGTGCGCGTACGAAGACAGGGACAGGCAGACAAACGCGATAGAGGCGCCGACGGGCTGCACTTCTCCGACTCGACGACGTGAAACGACGCACAAAAGATGTCAGACTCGCGCTCCGTCGTCGTGAGACGCGCGCACCCGATTCTTTTCTCTGTGCGGCGCAGCTGGGCGCAGAACACAAACGGCGACTCCTGCCTCCTCTCCCTCGCGCGCCACCGCCGACTTCATTCTCGTCTATGTGGAAGACCCGAAATGAGATCCAGCTTTCTGTTCTTTTGTTCGCCAGTCGACCTACAGCGCGCACGTATAACGCATTCGCATCTCGCGCTTGTCGCCGGCGGGGCGTTCTGCCCGCACAGCTCGGCCTCGTGCGGTGGCAGTTTTCACTCGTGTAAAGCGCACGACCGTATAGCATTATATGGGGGCTGTGTCCCATATGAGGTTATGCCATTGTGCGCTGAATCCGCGACCACGTAGCCTTACGCGTGCCAGCACTGATCATTGACCTTGTTCCGGGCTGCAATCTCAAACCCCACAAGTGCTTCTTTTTTTTGTCTGTTCTTTCGCGCTGAACCGTGCCTTTAATGCATGCCGCCTGTCTCAGGTCGGGGAGGAGGAATTTGCGGATGCTATAGCACAGAGTCGTGCGATATCCTGCACGTTTAGTCTTCTTGGCTTAAGAACTGGTGATATTAATCAGGAATGGCTCTCTCTCTCTCTCTCTCTCTCTCTCTCTCTCTCTCTCTCTCTCTCTCTCTCTCTCTCTCTCTCTCTCTGAGCTCAGCGCCAACCGCTGTTCATCGAAAATGGCGCAGGAGGTGGTCGACGTCCATAAACAATGTGCGCTTGTGTAAGAATGACCGTGTTCGAAAAACATGGACAATTAATAGCCACAAGGATGAATAACTCAAACACTCATCGTTCCTCGAATTATCATTAGTTGCACTTCGACGTGCTCACTGTCCCCTTGTCCGAAAGCAGTACTACTATGTTGAAATGGCTCTTGTCTCAGCATCCTTTCTTAAAATTAAGTTGAGTTGGCAGGCCTTAAAGAAATAAGAAATAAAAACATTCCTGCTTCAGGTTACATGCATGGATTGAGGGATTATGACATGAGCTACTAACTGTTCCCATAAGAAGGCTTACTTGACGGTCGGAATGAGCGGTTCATCTTTATACCATAGATTGGGGGGAGGGGGGAGAGGTCTAGACTATGTGGGCATTTACAACGCTAAGGAAAAAAAAAGGCAGTCGTAATCCAAATGGCATAGGTTTAGGGACGAGGTCTGCCTTTTTCATGTAGGTGTACGTGGTCTTCGCGGAGAAAAAAACATGCGGCATGTAAACACGGGCTGTACACGTGTTACACCTATACAACTACGCTCCTCTCGTGACATGCGTAATAAATATTCGCCATGCCATCCACGAATTATCCGCCGCTTGCGCCTGAAAGCGCGACATTGGTTGAATCCATGTGGCGAGAACCGCCCGCATGTAGCGTGCATGTTACATACATGTGTAGTGCATGTTTAAGTTGTGCGTGGGGTACGCGGTGAAGCGGACTTTGTTTAGAAATCGTGAGGTCGCAGGTTAAAGCTACAGACCGGCCGTGCGTCCTTATAGGAACAATATAAAGCAACAATAAATAAAATCTGTTCAAGTATATTTTGAAGAATCTTTATTTATTTGGCGGGAAAATGCCGTTACCGGCGGAGAAAATGGAGGCAGAATGGTCCTCAATGAATTTTGCATCCGAGCCACAGCGCCAACATGTCACTGTTACTATAATATATATATATATATATATATATATATATATATATATATATATATATATATATATATATATATATATATATATATATATATATATATATTTGCGTGTGTGGGCGTGCTTTTCTCAGAAAAACTTTCTCAATAGTCACTTGGTTGACTCTTCATTAAGTTAGAATGCAGTGTAGTTCTTGTTTGTCGATAAACTCTTAAATAATGCCCAACAGACACTTTCAATATCCGTGACGTCACGACAGGCTAGTGGATGCAGTTCAAGTTGTAGTCTCCACCAAAGTTTTGTTCTTGCGTCTATCCTGGCTTGTCTCTATACTATGCTTGTGGTACATGCTTAAGGCAGTGGCGTTGCTGGTATTGCAGAAATACAATTTACCACTCCCGTGTGACGTCCCAGCTCTCTTTAGTGTCCCGTTTAACGGCGTATTCACGTTGAGTGCTACGTCATCACGTGAACTTGTGTGTAGGCAGAGTGTTTCAATGTTTAGTTGGCCACAAGAGAGAGAGAGAGAGTACCCTCAGAGTAAGTATGCATTATAGAGGGGAGTGGCTAGATAAAGGAGCTAAAAATGATATACTGATATATAAAAATGATAAGGGGGATAGCAGTAGAGAGGGGAAAGCCATGAGCCTGCTCCGTATTGCTGTGGGGATCGAGCATGCTGTGCTGTCCAAAGCGGTCGCTATGCGGCGCCGCTCTTAGCGCAAGAAACTAAAGAACGAGAAAGACAAAAAAAGAAATTGAAACCCGAACAACGCGCGTATCAAGCGAGCCTACTTCTGAGTCCCTTCCGGGGCCGCTTGTTTTGCGTGTCTCCTAGGCCCCGTCGTGTCCCCCTCGCTTGCGGTCACCTTGTCCGTCGGCCGCGCATGCAACCGCCGAGCGAGACGGCTCGACTTGCACCGCCCGATTCCCTCGCCCAGCAGGGCGCGCCGCCGAGCATGACGAATCGGCGCAAACAAAACGGCGTCTAGCTTCCCGGAGAACTCGCGACGCAGGTTCGTTGGGTCGGCTTCTCCGGTGACATTCTTTGCCACTCCTACCGCGCAAGACTGCCTTGCCCTGTAGGGCAGTGCTGTCTTGGTAGCCTTAGTCTACGATACAAGAAATAGAAAGTATAGTATCGTTGCATAACAATGAGACATAAAGGACTGTGCGATAGCAAGTTTAGGTTTTCATGCACACAGTTTCGCTGATGTAGTACGGGCTAATAAATCGCCGCTTCAAGTGGGACTCAGATATGCACGTTGACGAACTCGTGCTAGCAAGTAACAAGACGTGGATACCACGCGCCTTGGTAAACAGTTTGTGCTCGTAGCTCTGCCAATTTCCGCACTAGTTCAGCGCCTACCAGCATTTGCTTTGAGAAGGGCAGCTGTTGCCTCCGATACATCGATGCACACTTTTGAGTCTTTCAGCGCCTGGCTTTAGTTTCGTTGTGTGTGTGGAACTAGACATATGACAGATAAGAGGCTTCAGACCTAAGAGACAGGAGCCAGTGCAAACGCTCGGCATAACTTGCTATCGCGAAATTTTGCATGATTAAAGCTCGTAGACGCATAAGAAACAGAAGAGGCTTAACCCGCCACGGTGGCTTAGCGGCTATGTTGTTGGGCTGCGAGGTCGCGCGAATGAAATCCCGGCCTCAATGTGGGCGAAATGCAAAAACGCCCGTGCCCCGCGCATTGGGGTTACGTTAAAGAGCCCCTGGTCGTCGAAATTAATCCGTAGTCCACCACTACGGCGTGGCTCATAATCAAATCGTGGGTTTAGGAAGTAAACCCCAGAATTCAGATTCAAAACACGAGGCTTCAGACAATATGCTTCATGCAGAAATTCCAGCACTATGTATAGCCTATGCAAGTAAAGAAAAATACGCCGGACGTCCCAGTGAGAGAGATACACTTATTTTGGAATCTTTTCAGTCCTGGTTAACCTCCCTACCTTCCTTTTATCATTTTCTCTCTCTTTTGGTATCTTAGTGGTGGAGGTTGTCCAGATGAAGCGACATTCATCTAATGCGCTTAATCAGGGCGAGTGAGTCGTTCGCTCCTGAAGGTCTGCTTGGGAAGGCAAGAAAGAATGTCTCGTATAGTGCAGGTTCTGAATGTGAGAGTGAACATCCATCTGCTCACACCATCTCGATCACCCCTGACATGAGAGAGCCAGATCGGCTCCAATACGTCGGGTTCTCCGTTAAAGATTAGTTGTAGTTTTTCCCGTTTTCAAATTTAGTTAGCTGCTGGCTGCTGCTTTTTTGTTGCTGGCAGAGAGAGAAGTAGGGACATCCAGGCAATATGTGGTGTGTAACGTGAGTCTCGAGAATAGACTTGTGGCTCCTGCTCTGCTTGACATGTGTGATACGAATGATAAAGAGATCACCCTTTCTTGGAAGTTTTGGAGCCATTTGTTCCTTGACGAATTTGCTTTCGTGTGAGATATATGCAGCGGCGGACGGGTACAGTCACAGATTGACATCGCACCGGAAGGTAGTATGAGCTTTATTGTTCCCCCATATTCTTTGGTGGCTATATAGCCTAACCATTCGAGTGAGAACTTGATGCGGATGTGTTGGCGGAGGTATGTTTCTAGACCGCTGAAGGGACGTGATATAGGGAAGAGTGTTGGTTTAAAAGGCCCTGCATGCTGCCTGGCTGTCGGGTCGAATTATTATGTTGAACGCCGTTCTTATATAATGGGTGATCGCTTCAGCTACGCTTTAGTGATCTCTGCTATAGTTCTAAGCTGTATCAAGCGCGAATACAGCGAATAAGTGCAAGGGACCAGCCGTTATAAATATTCCTCATTCTTTTTTTAGTTGGTGTCATGTGCTGCTTGCACGCGGTTCAGAACAGTGCGGGCTCTAGTGTTTAGTACACAACCTCTAAGCACGAACCCTCGGACACTGGTCGAGATCGTGTCTAACACAGGAGCCGTTTTAACGCGTTGCTCTACGTTTGTGTGTGCAGTGCTCTTTTATATTTTTATCTACGACTCCTCCTATTACCTTTAATTCCATTTACCACTTTCCCCACCGCAGGGTAGCCTGCCGGGATTTACACTGGTTTACCTCCCTCTCCTTCTTTCTCTTTCCCTTTCTGTTTCTTGCTCATTTAAGCACAGAATCAAGCAACCGCACGGTGACGGTTGCGCGCGGATGTTAACGTTGCCCAATGCTTGTAATTATACGACCCACGGTCGAGCTTCGTGCCATTATACGTGCTTGACGCTTGCTTTGCGCATTCATCGCAAGTGACACGCGCGGTCTCTTACGTAACGCTCAATCACGCACTTTAATGTCTGTAAGGTTTTGAAGTTCGTGGTTACACAAACTGGGAATTATCAAAAAGGGCGGTGTATATGTCAATGTGAAATTATACTTTGTCACTGATATCCACGCGTGTATCCATGTTATCAGGTTTCAACAAATCTGGTATGGTAACGTCGCATAAGCATCCATTCGCTGTAAACTGAAAAAAAAAGAATATATATATAGCAGGCTATTTTACGGTGTTTACAGAGCGAGTACGCTGGAGTTTGCGTCGCCCGTGAATGTTTTGAATGTTTTGCGTTTGAGTTTAGTTGAGTATACCTCCGATAAAATGTGCGCCTGGAACCAATTTGTAGTGAACGTGCGTTTAGTTTCATCGCGCACGGCGTAAGGCAGGCTTCTTGCGGAAATAACAAGTGGAACGCCAATGCATTTCCCGGTACTCATTTGTAAACGAACTCCTCTAAAGCCGCATATTATTACAAATAAAACATAGGGCAGATAACCAATTAACTGTTAGAGTTACAGGATGGGTCCCAGGAGAAGGGAAGTGCAGTCGAGTTCGACAGAGAACTAGGTGGTCTGATGAAAATAGAACATTTGTAAGCCTAAGATTGGGGTCAGCTGGCGCCAGAAAGCTAGGGGTAATTGGAGATCGCTGGGAGAGGCCTTCGTTCTGCAGTACACATGGATATGATAATGATTATGACGGTGGTGATCCCTGAAGTGACGTTATAATCTTCGGATTCCGAATATATTGACGTGCCTTGAGCCCTGGCTAGCTTCGAATCCGAAATTATACAGTGACATGTTCACTGATGAAATGGACTACATGTTAATTAATAGATTGTTGTTAATTAGTTGATGCACAGTGTGAGTTGTCCGCCAAAGTAATGTTCGCCTCTTCATATTTTTCGTGTGAAGAGGCAGAATGGCGCTATATACCGCAGGAGGCCGTTTGTAAACTTGGAATGAAATAAAAGACAGGGTGGGAGGGTGCGGTTTCACAAGCAACACGCGCAGTGATGATAACTTTGTTCAAATAGCAGCCTGCAGGATGATCTATAAAAAATAGTGGCGACTAGACATAGCAGCAGACCCCCGAGCCATTATGTTTTCGATCGCCTCCTGTCATTCCTTCGACGAACGATGCAGCTGCGATATTAAAGGTCACGCCTGTCCGTTGTTACACGGGGCGGAAGAAATGATGCATCGGAGTCACCCGAACAGCGGGCTTCCGGGGCGTATAACGCGAGCGTCCGCGAGGGCACAGGTCACTGGAGTGCGTCACACAGGCGGACAGCGGGCCTTCAGACGTGCCATTCGAAGCAGACAACATTGTCGGTGCGCTCTATCGACGGCCGCTTTAGATTCTTGTTCTTTGTCTGGTTTCTTTTTTTCTTCGATGCTTCGATAGCGGAGCGGGCCAGTGTACGGCGATGCATGGAGGACGGGTTCGTGTGGAGGTCGAGAGCTCACTGCAGGAGGCCGCGTCGGATGCCGTCACCGGTCCTGCATGCCGGGTTGACGCCGCGCAGATCGACGAATTGCAATGCGATGCATTACGCGCACGCACTTTGTCTCGCCTATTCCATGCCGGACATGGATAAATCTCGTGCGAGGAGTGGTAGCGGGCTCTGATATAATCACGTGGTGCTTAGATATGATAACTGCGAGTGTTTGTTACTAAATCAGTGTGGTAGAGGTCACTTTAGAGGGAACTGTGGACACCTTGTTAAGTAATCGAGAGAGATTGCGCTCCGTATTTCATTTGTTATCTCGTCCTAAAGAGGCGCAAAAAAAAAAAACAGCAACGCAATGCAGGTTACGTTCTGCCTTGAGTTTCTAATTCGAGTTGCTGCCAGAGCAGGAATACTGATTAGCTGGGAGGAAGTAGTCGCAAATGGTTGTAGGAAGAGGGCAATATTCTGCCGTGGACAACTTGTATCGGCTTAAAGTCTGCCGAACTATACTACTGCAAAGAATAAGTCACCAGCATTTAGTGCTCCGAATTGGTCTCCTTCCCAAGTATTAAACTAAAACAAAGCAGCTTAGCTGATGAGAACCGTTGCGATTTAGCGTGACATGGCCGGCTGCCATTTAGCTCATCGCTCTAGCTTTACTGTACACATTGGGCTTAGGGCTTCAGCGCAATATGCTGTCCTTATAATCGTCACCTTCAGTCTCTCTTCTGTTTCCCCCTGCTCCTCCGGCCGTACGACGACGTCACGTCTCCGTTTCCTACAAGATAAATGTGATGTGCACTAGTCTGCCATGTGGTGTGCAGCAGAAGAACATGCGCGTAATTCCATTTTACACGTGACTGGCGCGGAACCAAAGCCTGCTACGTTGGCAACGTGAAAAGTATATATCGACTACAGGTGCTGACGCTGCAAGTTGTGGGCATCGTCCACCATGCAGTTCAACGTCAGGCATGCATGGATCCACTGCTTTCTCACTACTTGAAGCATCTGCTTGAAAATAATTCGAAGTTAGCTTCCTATCCGTGTGAAGCATTAAAAAGAAAACAGCCATTAAAAGCGAAGGGTGATTACTGAATAGCGTGATTCTTACATTTGATGACAGTGTTTGTCGCTGGAATCTGTGTGCACTACCAGTCGCTGTTATACGAGGGACGTTCCAAAATAAGTCCCGTCATTTTTTTTTTTAAAGAGAAGATGGTACACATAAGAATCCACGTCTGTTGCTGGTTCAAGGACGGAAGGGGCGTCAGTGGAGGAAGAGTGACGCATGCGCAGAGCGCCGAAGAAGAGAGAGCATAGCAGCAGAGCGGCGTGCCCGAGGTTATTCGAGTACAAATCACGATGGCAGACAGACGTGTGCCCACAGCGTGGTCGCCAATGGAAGTGTGTGTTATTATCCGGTATGAATGGGCACTTGGACTAGTGTGTCCGTCATCCATGAACGCCTACAGATTGTGTATGGTGAAATTGTCATGTCTCGTAAATGGTTGGTCGCTGGTGTTGCATGTTCAGTGAAGGAAAGCAGAGTGTGGAAGACGAAGATCAGATCCATCGCTTCGAATGGGAGAGATTGGATCACCCGGCCTACAGCCCAGATCTTGTGCCATCAGACCAATTCGTTGCATCGCGGAGCGCCGAGTTTTATCAGAGTGGTTTCTTCAAACTGATTGCACGCTACGACAAATGTCTCAATGCCGGTGGCGACTATGTAAAAAAAAAATAGTGCGAGGTGTATAGCTTATGATGCCATGGTGCATTTTTTTTTGGCAATGAAGTTTCCGTGTGAAAATAAACGACGACAGTTATTTTCGGAACGTCCTTCGGTGAAGGAATACATGTAGTTGGCAGCTGAGCGAGATTACACTCATGCAGCGATGCCACACGAAGCTTTTCCCGTTGACCGATGTACATATGTTTGTGCCGCTTCTATGAAGAATTACCTGTAAGTTGAAGTAATGTGAGTTTCGCATTCCTTTTCTTAGTGGACGTTTACAACCGTCCAGGCATTGCGCTAATTGGAGACATTGAGGCATGGCGAGCTATTATATCCAAAGCTTCTGGGTGAAGTCCGCCGAGACAACGGCCCTTCGAGGTTTAATGCGAGTTGTATTTCCGGCACCCTGCTTCCTCGCACAACTGCCGCAGTGTCCAGAACGCCGCGTGTATCTTGTAACCGAGTCGAAATGCGCAGTGCGTTCCCTGCCTCCTGTCATTATGTATGCGTATAGTGGTCACTGCTCAGGCGCGCGCGTCTCGGCGGCCATCATCGGATCGAGAGCGTGCGGACGAACACCGCGCGGTGCGGCAGCGCCGTCGTTATGCAAGAGGGATTAGCGCAGCAGCGCGACCTCGCCGTCCGCAGCCCGTGGCCGCGCGCGTGCGCCTGCATGCGCGTCACGCTCTGTCACCCCGCGTTGGTGTGGCCCCGAGCCGCTCCCAGCTCGTCTCGTAAATTGAGCGAGGCGGTCGGTAGCGGAGGGTCGCGTCGGCTGCGCACACGGGCAATGTGCGCGCAATACGATGACACTTATGCCGTGACCGGAGACCCCCTTGTCTTCCGGTGCTTGGCGGCTATCGCCGTGCCCTAGCTCGTGAAATTTCTGTATAGCGCTTCGTGCACCTGGCCGCTCGTTGTCTTCCTCCGGGGCGCTGGCCTTTATCGTGACACTCTATAGTAGCCGGTTATTTACGGCGTGCGTGTGTGTATGTTGGTGCGTGCGCGCACCATGTATGTGAGTGGGTCATTCCACGATCGCGAGTAGCGTGCGAGACCTATACGGTCATGCGACCATCTGCAGCACTTAATGAAAAATGCCTGCCCGTCTCGTGTAATTTTTCTGTCGTCGTGGTGTAACTGCCGTTCGTTACCGTTGGACGATAGGTCGAGCCAAGTGCCGTCGATATTATTAGACTAGTTGCGCGCATGCGCAAGGGTAAAGGAGCCCGCTTCCCCCCCCCCCCCCCCCCCAAGCCAACCATTTCGAACTGTCTCTCATTTTCCCCGCGCCGCTTTCCTTTTAGTCACTACTGAAGCAATGCAATGCCAGAGCCACATTTATTGATCCAAACATTTTAGTTCATACAGCTGATGCCATAACTTCGCCAGTGGGGCGTGCGCTATTCTAAAGTGCCAGTTGTATGAAGCGCTCCGCGAGCCATATACGAGAGACCAAATGGTGTGAGGCAACGTCGATGAACGGCAAATGCGGGTGTCTCAGTCGTCGCCAAGAGTAAGCGGTGTCTCATTGCAGGCCTCTTTCGTGCACTATACAGTCGAACGCCTTTATAACGAAGCGCTTGGGGCTTCTGAAATCATTCGTTATATAGGTCACTTCGTTGTAAAGGTCGCGCAGCGAACAGATCACAATAGAACCGGGACAGAATTATTCCTTCGTTATACAGGTCGTTTCGTTGCAGAGGCGTTTGTTGCAGAGGCGCTTGACTGTGCTTGTCACCGTAAACGTGTATACGACTCGCAGTGGATGGCCAAATTTGTGTATATTTTGTGCATATATTTCTTTGATCATTCGAATAAATGCCGCGTGAGAGAGAGAGGGAGAAAAAGAAAGAAAGAAAGAAAGACTTGGCACTGGTGGCTATCGAATGTCATTTTTAGAAGTGAAGGTATTAATTTAATTAATTTCTGGGGCTTTACGTGCCAAAACCACGATCTGATTATGAGGCACGCCGTAGTGAGGGACTCCGGATTAATTTTGACCACCTGGGGTTTCTTAACGTGCACCCAATGCACGGTACCCCCACGGGCGTTTTTGCATTTCGCCACCATCGGAATGCGGCCGCCGCGGCGGGGATTAGATCTCCCAATTTCGTGCTTAGAAGTGAACGTATATGTCACATTTTATCCGCTGTTGTCATTTTCTTTTCATAAGTGCCTCGTTTCGTGCCGACGCGGCGATTATCATTGCTGCGGAGCTGCTGTGACAACGGCCCACGTTGGAACCGCGAATGCAGTTGGAAAGTCCCAATAACAGATTTTGCCCTTGAGAAAAAAAGATCGTAGTTCCGCCCGAAAGGCGAAGCACCGATTGCAATAGCAAATTAGTAGATAGCTGTACGAAGTAAGAATAGTAGTGTTATCGGCCGTATAAGCTCGTAAACATTCGCTTACTAACTAAATTAACCATGATAGAATATGTAAGCGTGAGTCAATGAGGACGTAGAAACACACACAGAGACAGCGCTGTATTTGTGCGTCTGCTTGTTCCTACATCCTTGTTCAGTCGCGCTTACACATCATATCATGAATTCAAACCAACTAGCCCGTCAACGTATTTAACTAAATTAACCAGCCCGGACTCACGCCCACACAGGTAAACATGAACACATCTCGCTCGATGAGAGCGGAAACTCGCTGTGAAAATTCTGGAGTGAGGAATCGCGGCAGCAGCAAGCGAATTGACCTTCATGCATGTCTCGCTTCAGCGCGAACGAAACGTCGCAAGCACAGCGCATACGAAGCTAATGTCACTATGCCCACTCTGCAAACATCGCAGATTGCTTTGAAGATGAGGCTCGCGCGGGCGCGCACTTTAGCCACGTCACAGATCGCTTTCAAGACACACTTGTGCTCCTTTCTTTCTTTATCTGTACTTTGTTATCACTTGACCTCCCCCTCCCCTCTTTCCCCAGCGTAGGGTAGCAAACCGGATCTTCCCCTCTGGTTAATCTCTCTCTCTCTCTCTCTCTCTCTCTCTCTCTCTCTCTCTCTCTCTCTCTCTCTCTCTCTCTCTCTCTCTCTCTCTCTCTCTCATCTCTCTCATCTCTCTCTCTCTCTCTCTCACTCACTCAAAGTCAAGCTATGGCGGCCCGGTGTATACCTGCTGAGATATTTATTCATGTTTATTTGACAATCATGCAGACTCTGATTGCAGACAAATCAGAAATATGCTGCCTGGGACGCTTAAATAGCTTAGCCCAATTGGTTAATGATATGATACTTGTGGGTGCTGCGTCGTCGCGCAACCTTCATGCTCGGCCCGCGTTACAAGCCATGTTAAAACACTTGCGAAGGCACGTATTGCGCACTGTTGTCACGAACGGCTGACCAATCCGCCAGCTTTGATTACACTGTCCTCGCGGGTTATCGGGCCAGTTTAGACGGCCGTCTACGCCAAGTGCAGGACTCAATGTCAAGTAAAAATGCCTTGCCAAATAAAAAGACTCAAGTCCAAGAAAATGGCTTCATCGTGTATACTAGCCACTGCAGCACAGTTAGCACAAGCTACCACACTGTCTCAATCACTGCCTCGAATAAATTAGCCTCTTTTTTTTTTGTAGCCCCGCATTCAAGAAGCTATCGCGATCTATTGTGCATGCAACTAATCCGCCAGAACGTCTTTTGTGCGCAGTGTCGTGTAGACTGCGCATGTATACGTGCGCTGTTTGACGCCGCAAAGCTCTCACGCCCCGAGGGAGGAGTGCCGCGCCGGAAACCTTGACAGCGCGCTGATTAGCGCTACCACCGTGGGAGTGGCTTGTGCGTACATCCGCACACGAAAACGGGAAACGTTCTCCGCCGGCCGCGCTGGAACGAAACGAGGGCACACCCTGCTTTGAAAATAACGCGGCTGTGAGAACGCGACTGCGGCAGGTCGAGATAAAAGGTCCCGCGTGAGTTGTACGTGCATGTGCGAAAAGCCGATGCAAATCGAGCGGCATTCGAGGAAAACGAGGAAAGACCGCCGGCAACCGTGACGTAAGACTCGGTGGCGTGCACTGCACTGTTTTGGTTTTCGCACGAGGCTCCTTTTTTACAGAGCAGTTCGTACTTCATACAGCGGTTTGTTAGAACGCACAGCCGGCCAATGATACTATTATTATTAACACTTATTACAACCGTGAGGGCTTGTGAACTCGGCCCGAAAGGACGACTTTGTCGATTAGACCCTAGAACGCGACAGTCGAACGCTGCAGCATGTGCGGTGCTTATAAATTCAAACGCAAGCAATTCTGAAACTATACTGCAATGTCTTACTTGCAAAAAAAACGAGAAAAAAAAACGCTTGTGTTCTTATCTTTAGGTGCACGCTCTACGGAGTGATCATTTTAATGTTTTCCGGATTTTTAAAAAAAAAATCGCCTGTTGCAGATAAGCAAATTCTAGTTCTAGCTGGATTATTCAGAGGTGGACATTACTTGCACGAGATATTGAAACACACATTCAAATATATAATTCCACGAATCAACTTCTTAATTAATTACTTTACGGCAGATATTGCAATTGTAGCCGGTGAGATTGCAAGGCACTTGGAATGAATTTCCACAATGACACAGTTTGGAGATATGCGCCATCACACTCGCCGTAATAATGCATTTTGTTTCACTTACTTTTTTAGCAGAACGCTCTTGTGTTCATTGAACCCGCCGTGGTTGCTCAGTGGCTATGGTGTTAGGCTGCTGAGCACGAGGTCGCGGGATCGAATCCCGGCCACGGCGGCCGCATTTCGATGGGGGCGAAATGCGAAAACACCCGTGTACTTAGATTTAGGTACACGTTAAAGAACCCCAGGTGGTCAAAATTTCCGGAGTCCCCCACTACGGCGTGCCTCATAATCAGAAAGTGGTTTTGGCACGTAAAACCCCATATATTATTATTATTGTGTTCATTGAAGCCCAAAAGTAACTGGCTCGCACCTGTATTTAGTCCCGCACTTTGGGAAATAATATGCCGAAAGTGGTTTCATCCCGGAAATTCATTTCAAGCGGATACGTCTTCTAATCTCAACGGCTACAATTCGTAAATTGCAATATGTGCCGTAATGTAATTAAGATGTTAGTTTGTGAATTTAATTAGTTGAATATTTGTTTCAATTTCTCTTCCTAGTAATGTCCGCCTCTTCGAAAAATGCAGCTCAAGGAAATGCATTTATGCTATCTGTCACACGTTCTTTTTAAATTTCGGAACACTTCAAAATGATCACCCGTCCGTATAGATTACCCCAATTGGTAAAAGTTTATTCTGAGCCCTGCACTATGGCGTCCTTCATAACCGACTGGGCAGTTTTAGACGTTAATCTCCACAATCTAAAACCGCTGAGCACCGACACCCTCACGTATCATTCAAGTCTAGGACCGAGCCCGGGCCCACAGTGTACACACGCTGTGCTGATGTGCATGATTTAAACATTTATTGGATACCCGACTAAAGTGTAAGGTAATAGTGGCTGTGGTATCGGCATACTCGTGAGTAATGCATCATCATCATCATCATCATCATCATCATCATCATCATCATCATTATCATCAGCCTGGTTAAGCCCACTGCAGGGCAAAGGCCTCTCCCTTACTTCTCCAACGACCCCGGTCATGTACTAATTGTGGCCATGCCGTCCCTGAAAACTTCTTAATCTCATCCGCCCACCTAACTTTCTGCCGCCCCCTGCTACGCTTCCCTTCCCTTGGGATCCAGTCCGTAACCCTTAATGACCATCGGTTATCTTCCCTCCTCATTACATGTCCTGCCCATGCCCATTTCTTTTTCTTGATTTCAACTAAGATGTCGTTAACTCGCGTTTGTTCCCTCACCCAATCAGTAATGCATAATATGCATCAAAGCCTAAAACTGACTTATAGGGAAACGGCCGCATAAAGACCGAGTATTGTCTGCTTTAGATGGTGTAACATACAGAATTGCTTTGGAAGATAGATCTTTCAATTAGACTGCACAATTTTCCCTTTGCAACGTGAGAAATATCGCCAGATGAATTCATAAATTTATACGCATATTGCTTTGTCTATCGGGAAATTTCACCTTTCCTTTTCAAAACTCACGCTTCGCATCTTCTTTCTTTATTCGTATTTTTCACAGTTGCTTTTTGACTTGCCTTCCTGTCACTCTCGGAGGGAGCAACCAGCTTTCTATATTGGTAGCTCACTGCGCCGCCAATATCGCAATGGACGACGGGCACTTCGACGCTGTTCAAGGGCAGCCAAGTGGCAAGGATCCTTGTCTCACCGTCGGCTTTTCTCGTCTGAGACAGACATCGTCCCCCGTTGCGTCGAGCCAATATTTCGCTCCGTCCGCGCGCAGTGTTGGAACGGCGCCGAACTCGCCTTCTATCTTCACCGCATGCTCCGTACACACTGCCTGCCTACAACTTTCCGCGCCGTCATCTTCGCCTCGATAGGCGTCACCGCGCAGTGCGCCACTTTGAGAAATCCTGCCGGTTGCCTTGGTGAGGACTAGAGTGCATGCACTAGAACACTCTCGCGAGGACGTGGCGTTGCGCGCGCTGCCAGGTATGCCGCTACTCCTCTTGGGAAACGCCGGCGAGTCGTCTCGCGCCCAGTCTTCGCCTCCCGGGAAGCGCGTGCCATACGTTAGGCGATAACGGCCAGCGCTAGCGCGATAGACGCGGGATGATCCTTCCAATTAGCGGAATTTTGGGGCATTTCAGCATCTCCGTGTTGGAACCCACAACGTGGACAACTGGAAGGGCAGCAGTGGGAAGCCGCTGTGCGAGCCTGCTCGAAGTACACTCGCAACGAGCTCTATCTCGTTCTGCCGCCGCCTGCCATTACACCAGCGGGCACTGAGCGCCGCCGGTCGTGTTCTTATATAGGCACACTTAAAGTGTCAAGAACTCGTTTTCGGCGTATTTTCAGCGTGACGTCGATAGACGTCAGCGCGTACATTTTGCGTAGCGCTGGACGGTTCTGCAACGGCGACTGCAATGTGTTTATTATGACTAATGAAGCGGCTGCCCGGCAGCACGAATTTTAGCTGACTGATAACGCCACGGTTATCGCGCGGCGTGAAATGCGAGCGCCTACATCATGGGGAACGTAACGCGCCATTTTACAATTCTTTCTCTTCTTGTTAAAAATGACTATCTCCGCATGAATTGTTTGCTTCAGTTTATATATGCCAGACTATGCGGAAAATGCTACGGCGATTTCAAATTCCAAATTGCGACTTAATAGCTGCTTAACATCAACCTTTCATTTATGCAACTCCTTAATGTTGTGGAGTAGCCGGGAATATATCTGTTACCAACATTTTTGGTACAGCGATCAATAGATCGTTCATTCAGTCAGCCAGTCGAGCGCGACAACAAAATCACGTCGAAATACGAATATGTGCTTAAATGTCTTATTATTAGTTATTAGTCATGTGAACACATATACAAACATCACAAAGAAAACGAAAAGCGGACTAGCAATCGTCTCCTAAAAGGGACACCGCGCCCACCCGCTTGCAGAGGAGAGAAGAAACAGAATAGAAAGGGAAGGAAGACCTAAAGGAAGAAAAGAGAGAAAGAGAGAAATAAAGAAAAGATCACACAGTCACGCGCAGAGTGCCAGCGTTACAGACGAGTGTCTAGTCCCGTCGTTGACAAACGTTCTAGCGCAGCTTTATGAGCCTTACATCGAGTTGACGTACGACCCTTCGGAAGCAATATATCATTAAGCGCAGTCCATGCAGGATTAGGTTATGAAACTTGCTCAGGAGCAAACTGCGATCATTGCAGAACGTTACAACATTCTAACGAGTGTTCAAGCGTTTCGCTGGAGTGTCCGCAAGCGACGCTGTAAACTCTCTCTCTCTGCGCTCGCTACTTTGCTGTCGGAAACGCTATGTTACGCTGATATGCGCATGCCGCTCATGCAAGACAGATGACGATTATTGCTTGGAGTATACAAGATAAGCCCCAAAGGGGTGCAAGTTTTTCTTCGAGTAAACGAGCACCATATGCTCTTGGACCACCGAATGGGACGTGAAACATCGCGGGTGTCGTCGCCATATCGCGAAATACCATTTTGCCAGTGGCTCGTGGCCATACTGAATTTCGATCCACCAGTCGCATTTGGACCAGGGTCCACCGAAGACATACGCCCTTCACCGCGTCATGGCGGCTGTCTATATATATATGCGAAGCACTCAAAGTGGACCAAGAGTACATCTCTCTTGCAATTTATCTCAGTCCTTTTTCCAAGCACCGATACGTGTGCGTTTGTCTCGATAAGTGCGCGGCGTTCTGAGAAACCGGCAGGCTCCGATAAGGTGCTTTTGTGAGCGGGCGTCACCGGAGGCGGGGGTCGGATGCGTCTGTTTATTGCGGAAGTACCGCAGACGCGCAGAATAGTCGTTGGCGCTGATGGCAGCCTCGCGGTTATATGAAAAGAGTGAACAAAGCAGCGAAAAGAAGAAGAAAAAAGAAAGATAACCAAGCCATCGAGAGAGAACAATGGAAAACCGCTGCCTGTGATAACGCCCACAAACGGTGGCAGTGCAAGGTGGCACCGCAGGCTGTAACTGGAGTGTGCTATATAGTATAAGGTACACTGCCCAAAATTATGGAAGCTGTATACAGCGGTGACGGGAAAGTGCGAAATTTCTGTTCGGATGCAAGAAGGGCCGTCACTAGAGTGACACCGCTATCGACAAGAGGATGTTTGATTTTTGAGGTCATGATATTGAGAGATTCCCGCAAATCTACATACTCTTAACTTTTACTATGGTGCAACAACGAATCTTGGACGATATACATACGTAAACCACAGAATTCACCCCGTGGGGCTGCTGTCATAGAAGCTGAGAAGAGTCCCGCAAGGCGCCTGTTGTTTGGACTCGTAGCCCATAAAATTGACGCGAAATCGTGTTAAGGTTAAACTATCACTGCCGCCATCTTCTGTGTAGTTCAGGTTCTCCCACCAGGTAGCGCCACTCAGTCATGTTTTGAAAAAGGGGAAAAAAATCTTCTCTTAGCCGTCGCAGTATATGCTCCGGTCTGTCCCTGTTGCGACGCTGTTGCTGCGCGTGGTGGCCTTCTCACGGCTGATGCTTTCAGCAGAGGTTCGGTTGAAGGTTTCTGTATGTGAAATGGTAGGTGCCGCTGATTGATGGTGGCTATAGCCGCTTCCAACGCGGCGTCGGAAGCCGCTGTAGCCCAGACCATCCATGTGACGCAAGGAACTTACTGAAATAAGTGAATTTCTCAAGCTAAAATACGCGGAAAAAATCGTAAACTACGGCATACACACAGCCTACAGACATGATATCTGTCGGAATGAAATTTGAATATACGAGAAAACATAAGTATGGTACGCGAAAACTCAAAGAAACCCCGTTTCCAGCGTTTCTACAATTCACAGACCGGCCGCGGCATCCGCCATTTGCGCACGCTGGCGCGCGGGTTTCTCAGGGGCGACGGAGGCTTGCGCTCGCTTCCTTGCGATACCTCCAGCTGGCGCTCGCCTCTGCCGAATCGCGGC